>NC_041391.1:320779646-320866760 GCF_002162155.2 Triticum dicoccoides
CTTTTCAGTTTTGGAAACAAAGAAAATGATAAAAACTTCAAAAATTAAAATCCTTCGATTTGTAGTTATGTTACTACATCTACTAGTTAGGGAAATTTAAAAACATAAATTTCGACATGTTTTGCAAAAAAGTGTTATGAAAAAGTAAAACAACCATATCTTTTTCATACGATGTCAAAAAATCGTATAATATATCAAAATGTTCAACACGAAAATTTGGTCCAGATTTTGACTGTCGTAGGCAATTTTGCAAATTATTTGAATCCTCAAATTCTGAAAGTATGCTCAAATTTTCGTTTTTTTGAATTTTTGTTAAATCTGGTCAAACTATGGTCAATCTACTTATTCAAGAAATATTAGTGTTACTAAATAATTATTCAAGAATATTAGTATTGCTAAATAATTATTTTAGTTTTTTTGAATATTGGTCAAATCTGGTCAAACTGTGGTCAAACTACTTATTCAAGAAATATTAGTGTTACTAAATAATTATTGTTTTTTAGAATAATTGTTTCAAACTCAAACGGTGAAACATGTTACTTCATGCTCAAGCTAAACTCCTGAGGGTTAATAGGATTGACAGCTTACTATTGTCAGGAAAACAACAAGTGCAGACTTGGAAAGTAGGGGGAATAGAACTCAGAAGTTAAGCTTGCTAAGGCTGGAGTAGTGAGAGGATGGGTGACCGGCCGGGAAGTTAGACTATTAGGAATGAGTGATCCATACTTGAGCAGTGATGAGGGGTGATTAGAGATTAACTCGTCAAATAATTCAAAAGTTTGGAAATTGGAAAAAAAATCATTTTTTAAAAAATCCTTTAGTCCGGGACTAAAGGTCCCCCAGCCCCCGGCGCGGGCTCGTGCCATGTGGTGGGCCTTTGGTCCCGGGTCGTGTTGAACCGGGACTAAAGGGGGAAGACCTTTAGTCCCCACCCTTTAGTGCCGGTTGCAGAACCGGCACTAAAGCTCCTTACAAACCGGGACTATAGCCCGATTCTGCACTAGTGCTTGCAACATGCAGGAATGCAAAGGGCGATGGGCCCAAGACCCCTATGCACTTAGGATTTAGACCGGCGTGCTGGCCTCTCTGTTGAGCCTAGGTAGGGCTATGACGTGTTGATCTTTCGAGGCCGGGCATGACCCGGGAAAGTGTTTCCGCCAGTGTGATCGAGCGTGTTGGGTAATGTGGTGCACCCCTGTAGGGAAGTTAATCTATTCGAATAGCCATGTCCACGGTAACGGGACAACTTGGAGTTGTATTCTGATCTTTACAACTAGAAGTGGATACTGAGATGTGGAATGGATATGATGGCTCCGAGATTGCTTTCTCGCAGGGAGTCGAGAAAGGATCTATGTGCGTTAATACTACAACATGCTTGCTAATTACAAAATGCTATTTTGTACTCTTCTAAATGATGCAAGATGGTGTCTTCAAGAAGATGCTATTCTTTGATAGGCTAGGCCTTCCCCTCTATGCTGGCATACTGCAGTACACTCCACATATACAACCCCTTCCCTTTGATACCAGTGCATATGTAGTGTAGATCCTTGCTTGCGAGTACTTTGGATGAGTAGTCACGGTTGCTTTGATCCTTTTTTCACCTCTTCCATTCTTCTCGGATGCCCAACCAAATGGTGGAGCCCAGGAGCCAAATGCTACCGCCAACGACTACCACTACCCCAATGGAGCCTACTACTACATGGAGGCCGCTGATGACCAGGAGTAGTTAGGAGGCTCCTAGGCAGGAGGCCTTGCCTCTTCGATCGTTGTTGCTTTTGGGCTAGCCTTCTTAAGGCAGTCTTGTTTAACTTATATCTATACCCATATATTGTTGCTTCCGCTGACTCGTTTGTATTCGAGCTTATGTATTCGAGCCCTTGAGGCCCCTGGCTTGTAATATAAAGCATGTATTTCTTTAATTTTTGTCTAGATTTGTGTTGTGATATCTTCCCTGGGTCCCTAAGCTTGATCGTACACATTTGCGTATATGATTGATGTGTCTCCAACGTATCTATAATTTTTGATTGTTCCATGCTATTATATTATCATTCTTGGATGTTTTACAATCATTTTATAGCAACTTTATATCATTTTTTGGGACTAACCTATTGACATAGTGCCCCGTGCCAGCTGTTGTTTTTTGCTTGTTTTTAATTTCGCAGGAAATCAATACCAAATGGAGTCCAAACGTAGCGGAACTTTTTGGAGATTTTTTCTGGACCAGAAGACACACGATGTGCCAAGTACCAGAGGGGGGCTCCGAGGGGATCACAACCCACCTGGGCATGCCTGGGGGCCCAGGCACACCCTGGTGGGTTGTGCCCACCTCGGCTGCCTCCCGCACCGCCTCTTTGGTCTATAAATACCCTGAAAATCCAAAAATCTAGGGGAGTCGATGAAACACAATTCCAGCTGCCGCAAGTTCCAGAAACACCACATCCAATCTTGATACCATCACAGAGGGGTTCGTCATCCTCATTGGTGCATCTTTGATGATGCATGAGTAGTTCATTGTAGACTTTCGGGTCCGTAGTTAGTAGCTAGATGGCTTTCTCTCTCTCTTTTAGTTCTCAATACAATGGTCTCCTGGAGATTTATTGGATGTAACTATTTTTGTGATGTGTTTGTTGGGATCCGATGAACTTTGAGTTTATGATCAGATCTATGTTATCCATGAAAGTTAGTTGAGTTTTGGTCTCTTATACGCATGATTGCTTAAAGCCTCGTATTTCTTCTTCGAATCTTTGGTTTAGTTATGCCAACTAGATCGATTTTTCTTGCCATGGGAAGAGGTGCTTTGTGATGTGTTCAAACTTACAGTGCTCAATCCCAGTGACAGAAGGGGACATGACACGTATGTATCATTTCTATTAAGGATAACAAGATGGGGTCTATTCCTACATGAATAGATCTTGTCTACATCATGTCATCGTTCTTATTGCATTACTCCATTTTTCCATGAACTTAATACACTAGATGCCTGCTATATAGCGGTCAATGTGTGGAGTAATGATAGTAGATGCAGGCAGGAGTCGGTCTAGTGATCTTGGACGTGTTGCCTATATAATGATCATTGCCTGGGTATCGTCATAATTATTTGAAGTTATATTAATTGCCCAACAGTAACCCACCGTATGCTATTTTTCTCAAGAAAAGCCACTAGTGAAATCTACGCCCCCGGGGTCTATTCTTTATCATATTTACCTTTGAGATCTATTTTATCCGCTTTTATTTTCAGATGTATTATTCCAAAAACCCAAAAAATATCTTGCTGCAATTTTTTGTAATTTATTTTATTTTGCGTTTCCGCGAGATCTTTTTATCCAATCTACTACAAACCTATCTATCTTTTTACCCAGGAGGGATTGACAACCCCTCTTACGCGTCGGGTTGTAAGTATTTGTTCTTTATGTGCAGGTACCGTTTACATAGTGTTGTGTGGTTCTCCTACTGGTTCGATAACCTTGGAATCATCACTGAGGGAAATACCTACCGTAGCTGTGCTGCATCATCCCTTCCTCTTTGGGGAAATACTAACGTAGTTCAAGCTGCATCAAAAGGAATTTATGGCGCCATTGTCGAGGAAACATCATTAACATCTATCAGGTTCCTAATTACAAATATCATCTCCTTGCAATTTACATTATTTGCCATTTTCCTCTCATTTTCATCTCCCCCACTTCACAAAAATTTGCCGTTTTATTCGCCCTCTTTTTCGTTCACCGTTTTCTCGCCAGATCTGTTTTCGTGTGCAATTTTGTTTGTCACTTTTTGCCGTTATGGATAGTTCTTCCTCTATTGCGTGCACCCCTGAGAATAAGGTTCTTAACTTCAAACAAAGGGGAGGGGAGAATTTAAAAGATGCTTGGGATACGATTTGTAGTGCTCATAATAGATATATTTGTAAGCAGTCTACCGTTGTTCTTCTTCGCTGTTTTTATGTAGGCATCACCACTTGGTATAGATTCGTCCTTGATACGATTACCGGTGGGAATTTCTTGATGTGTCCTTCTCTAGATGCTTTTAATGCCATGGGGAATGTAGTGGGTTCACCACCTCTTCTGATCAATGAAACAACTTTAACTCTTGAGCATGTTATGGAAAGGCTTGATGCTATTGAAAAGAAAATGCTCACTGAAGAAAATATTGAAAAATTAGATAAAAGGATGCACAATCTTGCTAATAGAATCGGGTCAAAAGCGGGAGACTCTCTTAAAGTACTAAACGAAAAACAACCCGCATTCGACGAAAGAATAGAGAAGAGCCTCGCTAGAATTGATAAGCTTTTAAAGTATTGTTATTGTTATGATTGTGTTTTTTATGTTTTACTTAGTGTTTGTGCCAAGCAAAGCCTTTGGGGTCATGTTGAGTGATAGTTGATTTGATCTTGTTGGAAAATAGAAACTTTTGCATCCAGTAAAATAATTTTCAAAAATCACAGAAGCGGCAAAACATTCTGAATTTCTTTCACAAGATTGATATACAAATTGCCTACATTGTTCTAATTTTTCAGAATATTTGGAGTTACATAAGTATTTGAAGTTTTCAGACTGCTACAGATTGTTCTGTTTTTGACAGATTCTGTTTTCTTTGCATTGTGTGCTTATTTTGATGAATCTATGGTTTGTATTGGAGGGTATAAGCTATAGTAAAGTTGGAATGCAGTAGACATAATGCAAAAATAAAATATGAATGGGTTTGCAACAGTACTTAGAGTAGTGATTTGCTTTGTTATACTAACGGATCTCACGAAGGTTTTGTTCAGTTTTGTGTGATTGAAGTTTTCAAGTTTTGGGTGAGATCACAATGGATGAAGGAATAAGGAGTAAGAAGAGCCAAAGCTTGGGGATGCCCATGTGAAAGTGCAACTATCCCTGGGTGGTTTTGGTAATTCCTAACAACATATAGCTCATTGAGCTAATGTTATTTCAAGATATATATTTCAAGAAAGCTCAATGTTTGGCATGTCATGGATGAGAAACGTGGACCCCTCAAAATGCTAAGGACAAAAGGATTGGCTCAAGCTCAAAGCACAAGACTCTACATTTTTCATTTTAGTGATCCATGATCACATTGAGTCCATAGGAAAAGCCAATACTATCAAGAGGGGGTGAGGTGTTGCTTAATGAGTTTCTCGCTCAAGGTGCTTAGTGATATGCTCCAAAAACCCTCAACTACTTTCCCACATCCACATATGTCCCAAACCAAGAGTCAAACTCGGCCCCACCGAAACATTCTATTCGGCGTCACCGAGTTCAGTTGACATAGCCATTGCCACAAACCCTAGTCTTTTCGGTCTCACCAATAGGGATCTCAGTCTCACCGAGATGGGATTGTAATCTCTCTGTTTCCCTTCGTAACATTTCGGTCAAACCGATATGAGCGATCGGTCCCACCGAGATTGCAATGCAAACTCTCTGTTTCCCTTTCGTAACGTTTTGGTCCAACTGAGATGAGCGAATCGGTCCCACCGAGTTTGCCTGACCAACTCTCTGTTTGTCTATTACCAAAATCGGTCTCATCGAGTTTGTGTAATCGATCTCACCGAGATTACGTTATGCCCTAACCCTAACGATATCGGTCCTACCGAGTTGACGTATCGGTCCCACCGAAATGCCTAATGTTCACATTATGAACTAAATCGGTCTGACCGAGTTTCACAATTCGGTCCAACCGAGTTTGGTAAGTTATGTGTAATGGTTAGATTTTGTGTGGAGGCTATATATACCCCTCCACCGACTCTTCATTCGTGGAGAGAGCCATCAGAACATGCCTACACTTCCAACATACATTTTCTAAGAGAGAACCACCTACACTTGTGTTGAGGTCAAGATATTCCATTCCTACCACATAAATCTTGATCTCTTGCCTTCCCCAAGTTGCTTTCCACTCAAATCCTCTTTCCACCAAATCCAAATCCTGTGAGAGAGAGTTGAGTGTTGGGGAGACTATCATTTGAAGCACAAGAGCAAGGAGTTCATCATCAACACACCATTTGTTACTTCTTGGAGAGTGGTGTCTCCTAGATTGGCTAGGTGTCACTTGGGAGCCTCCGTCAAGATTGTGGAGTTGAACCAAGGAATTTGTAAGGGCAAGGAGATCGCCTACTTCGTGAAGGTCTACCCGAGTGAGGCAAGTCCTTCGTGGGCGACGGCCATGGTGGGATAGACAAGGTTGCTTCTTCGTGGACCATTCGTGGGTGGAGCCCTCCGTGGACTCGAGCAACCGTTACCCTTCGTGGGTTGAAGTCTCCATCAACGTGGATGTACAATGGCACCACCTATCGGAACCACGGATAAAAAATCTCCGTGTCAACATTGCGTTTGCCTCCTCAAACTCCTCCGTTTACCTTCATATGCAATTGTTTTACATTCTGCTGCTATACTCTTAGATTTGCATGTGTAGGTTGATTGCTTGACTTGTGCTAAGTTGCTTAATCTGCCAAGAACTAAAATTAGGAAAAGGCTAGATTTTTATTTGGTCAAGTAGTCTAATCACCCCCCCTCTAGACATACTTTCGATCCTAGAAGTGGTATCAGAGCTTTGGTCTCCATTTGCTTTGATTTCCATAGCTTTTGGTGGTCATAGCCTTGGTTTCACAACATAGGAGAGTTTGGCGTCTAGCGAGGGAAATTACCACCGTAGAGGTCCTTACTTTGATGGTACAAATTTTGCTAGTTGGAAGCATAAGATGAAAATGCATATTCTTGGACATAACCCCGCCGTTTGGGCTATTGTGTGTATTGGCTTGCAAGGTGAATTCTTTGATGGGAGAGAACTGAACCATGAAGCTACCACGGAAGAGTTGAAGATGCTGCAATACAATGCTCAAGCTTGTGATATTCTCTTCAACGGATTGTGCCCCGAAGAATTCAACAAAATCAGCTGTCTTGAGAATGCAAAGGAAATTTGGGATACTTTGATTGATATGCACGAAGGTACCGACTCCGTCAAGGAATCCAAATTGGATGTGCTTCAAAGTCAACTTGACAAGTTAAAAATGAAGGATGGTGAAGGCGTCGCTGAAATGTACTCTAGGCTTGCTCTCATCACAAATGAGATTGTCGACTTAGGAAGTGAAGAGATGACCGACAAATTCATCATCAAGAGGATCCTAAGAGCCTTGGATGGAAAATATGATACCGTGTGCACATTGATCCAAATGATGCCCAATTACAAAGATCTCAAGCCAACGGAAGTCATTGGAAGAATTGTTGCTCATGAGATGTCACTCAAGGATAAGGAAGAGCTCCACAACAAGTCAAGTGGTGCTTACAAAACCTCATGTGAAGCTCCCACATCATCAAGTGAGAAACAAACCTTCAATGAAGAATTGAGCCTAATGGTGAAGAACTTTAACAAGCTCTACAAGAGTAGAAGCAAGGAAAGGAGTTCCAAGTCAAGGTCCTACAATGACAAAAGATCTTCTAGTCATGAGCGTAATTGCTACAATTGTGGAAGACCCGGACACTATTCCAATGAGTGTACGGCTCCCTACAAAAGAAGAGAAGATTCTCCAAAAAGAAGGAGTAGAAGAGAAGAATCACCATCAAGAGAAAGAAGGAGTAGAGATGATCTTTATGAACGAAGAACATCTCGGAGAAGCAAGGATTCGTAAAGGAAGGACAAATCATCAAAGAGCTACACAAAACGAAGACATCAAGCTCATGTTGGTGAATGGGTATCCGGCTCCGACTCCGACAATCACTCTGAGAGAAGCTATCACTCCGACTCCGAATATACTCAAGATGAAGCTGTTGCCGGTCTAGCACTTGTGTCAACCAACTCCTACGACATATTTGACTCGCCAAATGAAGGAATTGGAAGACTTCATGGCTAAAGGCCCAAAGGTATCACACCCCGAGTATGTTGATTTCAACAGTGATGAAGATGACTTGTTAGGTGATGATGATTTACTTGTTGACAACTCTAGTGATGAATACTATGATGAAACGTCAATTAACCATGCTAATCAAGATAAAATGAATGACAATGATAAGGAGAAGATTGAGCGCCTAGCTAAAGAACTAAACACTCTTAAGTTAGCTCATGAAACTATCTTGGAAGATCATCAAGAAATTTTAAAGACTCATGAGACGTTACGCTTTGAAAAGCTCAACCTTGAGCAAGAGCATGAGTTTTTAAAGGTAATCAATGATGATCTTTGCAAGAAAAGTTCTTCTTACATTGTCAAGCGTTTACTCTTATTTACTTACATGCCACAAGTCAAGTCTAGTAACAAGAACAACAAAGATTCTTCTTCTGGTAGTAACAATAATCATGCTAAATCCAATGTTGTTGCTTCTAGTAGTTCTCTTGATTCCACAAATGATTCTCTTAGCAAAGTTACACTTGAGCAAGAAAATAGCTTATTGAAGGGAATTATAGAGAAAGGTGTTTACAAGAGCCTTGCCGGAAGTAAGCAATTCGAGGAGATTGTACGCAAGCAAGGAAGGCACCAGAAGAATCAAGGTGTTGGTTTTGAACGAAAGTTCAATGCCAATGGAGTTGAGTGGGAAGAAGATCAATACCCCAAGATGAAGTTTGTTCCTCAACAAGATAAGTACGATCCTACTTCTTTCAAAGGAACACAAGATCAAGATGATCTTCCACCACAAGACCACAAGCAAAAAGGCAAGCACAAGCTTCAAGAGGAGATTGATTCATTTGAAGAAGCTCCTAAGGCCTTGGTCAAGTGGGTTCCCAAGACTACATCAAATTCTACTTCATCAAGTACGACTACAACTCCAGGGATTCCCATCAAGATGATGTGGATCCCAAAGAAGAAGAACTAGAGAGTTATTGAGGGTGACTCCGCCAACATACTTCACTCACATCATTTTGGCAAGGACAAGTGCAATCAACTTCCACATCTTGCACTAGTTCAAGGAGTCACAAACCCTCTTGTTGGTAAGACAAGGAACAAGGTAACCTAATGATTTCATGGACATCATCTTGTGTGTGCATCACTCTATGTCTATGGATATCCTTGTTTGTTCCTTGTGGGACTAACCCGTGTAGGTATTGAAAGTGCAACTCACTCCAATGGATTGCTCCGAATGATCTACATCAACATTGAGCATCCACATCTTCAACACCTACATGAAGTCATCATCGACAAAACCCAAGGTTAGTTCATCCCTCTTAGGGGGGATCTCACATCTAGGGGGAGCTTTACTCTAAGAATTGAGCTAAAGCAACTCTAATGGTGAGAACACAACAATGCTTTATGTAAAAGTGGTAACCTCACTTGTGCTTAAACGATGAGTATGACCTATGATCAAATGTTCTCATTTGACTCCTAAGTCAATATACTCATATATAGATGACCTAGTCATCGCCAATTGCTTGATAGATGCTAGAGTGTTTGTGCATGCTTTGCCACATATTTCATTTGCCATTTTATTGTGTGAGCATGTTGATTGCATATTTTACTCATTTGAGGACATCCACTTGTTGTTTTGATTGTTTGGTTTCTTTCCTTTTGCCAAGTGGATGGACAAGAATGCCTAAGAACCTTCTCTAGCTATCTATGCTTTTCTCGTCTCAAACTCTATTCATGCTACATCACAAAGTTTGATCAAGTTAGATTCAGACAACTCTGTGTGAGGAGCACTCGGAGTCCCCGATTCGTCATAGACTTAAACTTCCAAAACCTCTTTGTGCATTTCGGTCTGACCGATTCACCCTTTTCGATTATACCGGAATCACTAAGATGATCTAGGTTTTCAATCTCGGTGCAACCGATTAGAACCTTTCGGTCACACCGAGTTGCAGTAACTGCTCGCAATTTTGCATCTCGGTGCCACCGAGTTGTTGCACTCGGTCACACCGACAGGGTCAGGTTATATATACCGACGGGTCAAATTCTGGAAATTTTGCCGAAATTCTTCACCCGCGTGTAACCTGCTCTGCCTCTTCGGGTCTCCGGATCGTCTTGTCGCCCCCAGCGACCTCCCGCCGCTGGTCTTCGCCGCTGTCAACGGCAATCTGCCCCGCCGTTGCTGCCGTAGCAAGTTCACCGTCGAGTTAGGGTATGAACTTGATACTTTGTGCTATTCATTAACTCCGATTCCTAGCACATTGCTTTGCCATGATTCTTGCCACGTATGAAACCATCCTATCCAACGAAAACATCCTGTAGATTAGATTTGATTTGAAAATTTAGGGTTAGGTCTCCGCCGAACTCATCTCGGACCGACCGAATTGTTGAAATCGATCTCACCGATTTGGCTTAGGCCATTGCACATGCGATTTTCGGTCTGACCGAGAATTGCAAATTGGTGTGACCGAGTTCGATTCTCTGTGAAACCCTAGCAGTCTCAGTGCCACCGAACTGTGACTCGGTCTGACCGAGTTCACTAGTTTAGGTTCCAAAAGCTGCTTCGGTATCACCAAGTTTACAAATCGGTAGCTCCGAAATGCTTTCTATGGAGAACTAAGACTATGTTTTTGACTCAATTGTTTTGCAAAACCTATGTACTTTGTGATGCTCATGCACTCTACCTTATCTATATCTATTCACAGGGTCTGCTGTCAGTGAGTTTGCAGAGATGTCTAATCAAAGTGATAGCCAGAACAAGTCCGAAGAGCAAGCTCAATTGAGTGAGGGCACTAGTCCCTCAAGCAGCTATGATGAGGGCAGCAGGAGCACACCCAATAACTTGCCAAAGGCAGCTACCAGGACAAGGAAGAAGAAAACTTCTGATTCAGAGGATGAAGATTATGTTGCTGTTGAGGATGAGGCCACCTCAAAGAAGAAAGTGATGAAGAAGGAGTATGGCAGTGCTACTACCACAAAGCCAGGCATGAACAGGAAGGCACCTGCCAGGAGAGTGCCTACATCCAAACCCAGGAAGGTTGCCACAGGTGAAACTATGAAGTTCACCATTGAATCTGAACAAGAATCTGCTGGTGAAGACAAGAAAAAGAAGAGGGCAAGAACAACCACTGCCAAAGTTCTTGGCAAGCCCTCCATGAGGAGAGACTCTGAAGATGAAGAGGAAGAGGATGCTGCTCCAGCTCCTAAGGCTCAGAAACTCATGGGAGATGCAATTAAGTCAGGGGCTGCATCTAAGCCCAAAGCTGCTCCCAAGGCTGTTGCTCCAGCTCAAAAGCCTAAACCCAAGAGGAACACCAGAAGTATTTCAGCTGAGGAGAAGAGCAAGGCCCCAGTGCCTGAAGCTGCAGAAGAAGATGATTCACTTGTTTTGAGAAAACTAAAGCCCAACATCTGATGTAGGGTGGAACCCTATGGGGAGATCTTTCACGAATTGGAGGGGGAATCCCCAAGAACAAGATGAACAAAAGAGGGAAAACAAGAGGAAAACTCAAGAACAAGTCAAATCACACATCCACTAGACAATCAAACACACAAGATCCACAAGGTACATGAACAATCAAAGGGAAATAAAATACATGGTATAGTTCATCCCAAATCCTATGAAGGAGATGAGGGCTTGATGATCTAGATAGATCCTTCCCTCAAGGGGGTCTTCATCCACTAGGGATCCTCTCCAATGGAGGTCTTGAACTCCATGGGAGTGGTCTCTCTCTCTCTCAAGAGGAGGAGGTGGGAGCAAAGTGTTGGGGAACGTAGCAGAAATTCAAAATTTTCCTACGTGTCACCAAGATCTATCTATGGATAAACCAGCAACAAGGGGAAGGAGAGTGCATCTACATACCCTTGTAGATCGCTAAGTGGAAGCATTCAAGAGAACGGGGTTGAAGGAGTCGTACTCGTCGTGATCCAAATCACCGGAGATCCTAGTGCCGAACGGACGGCACCTCCGCGTTCAACACACCCGGTGACGTCTCCCACGCCTTGATCCAGCAAGGAGAGAGGGAGAGCTTGAGGAAGACTCTGTCCAGCAGCAGCACAACGGCGTGGTGGTGATGGAGGAGCGTGGCAATCCTGCAGGGCTTCGCCAAGCACCGCGGGAGAGGAGGAGTAAGAGAGGTAGGGCTGCGCCAAGAGGGAGAGGTTCTCATGTGTTGGGCAGCCCCTAGACCTCAAGTATTTATAGGGGGGGGAGGGGGCTGTGCCCCCTCTAGGGTTCCCTCCCCAGGGGTGGCGGCCAGAAGGGGAGAGGGGGCAGGCGCACCTAGGGTGGGCCTTAGGGCCCATCTGCCCTAGGGTTTGCCCCCCTTCCCCACTTCCCTGCGCCTTGGGCCCTATGAGGGGGCGCACCAGCCCACCTAGGGCTGGTCCCCTCCCACACTTGGCCCATGAAGCCCTTCGGGGTTGGTGGCCCCACTTGGTGGACCCCCGGGACCCTCCCGGTGGTCCCGGTACGTTACCGAAAAACCTGAAACTTTTCCGGTGACCAAAACAGGACTTCCCATATATAAATCTTTACCTCCGGACCATTCCGGAACTCCTCATGACGTCCGGGATCTCATTCGGGACTCCGAACAACATTCGGTAACCACATACAAACTTCCTTTATAACCCTATCGTCATCGAACCTTAAGTGTGTAGACCCTACGGGTTCGGGAGACATGTAGACATGACCGAGACGTTCTTCGGTCAATAACCAATAGCGGGATCTGGATACCCATGTTGGCTCCCACATGTTCCACGATGATCTCATCGGATGAACCACGATGTCAAGGACTCAATCGATCCCGTATACAATTCCCTTTGTCTAGCGGTATTGTACTTGCCCGAGATTCGATCGTCGGTATACCGATACCTTGTTCAATCTCGTTACCGGCAAGTCTCTTTACTCGTTCCGTAACACATCATCCCGTGATCAACCCCTTGGTCACATTGTGCACATTATGATGATGTCCTATCGAGTGGGCCCAAAGATACCTCTCCGTTTACACGGAGTGACAAATCCCAGTCTCGATTCGTGCCAACCCAACAGACACTTTCGGAGATACATGTAGTGCACCTTTATAGCCACGCAGTTACGTTGTGACGTTTGGTACACCCAAAGCATTCCTACGGTATCCGGGAGTTGCACAATCTCATGGTCTGAGGAAAAGATACTTGACATTAGAAAAGCTTTAGCATACGAACTACGATCTTTGTGCTAGGCTTAGGATTGGGTCTTGTCCATCACATCATTCTCCTAATGATGTGATCCCGTTATCAACGACATCCAATGTCCATGGTCAGGAAACCGTAACCATCTGTTGATCAACGAGCTAGTCAATTAGAGGCTTACTAGGGACATGTTGTTGTCTATGTACCCACACATGTATCTGAGTTTCCTATCAATACAATTATAGCATGGATAATAAACGATTATCATGAACAAGTAAATATAATAATAACCAATTTATTATTGCCTCTAGGGCATATTTCCAACAGTCTCCCACTTGCACTAGAGTCAATAATCTAGTTCACATCGCCATGCGATTAACACTGATAGGTCACATCACCATGTGACCAACATCCAAAGAGTTTACTAGTGTCTTAAACTAGTTCACATCACCATGTGATTAAGTCTCAATGAGTTCTGGGGTTTGATCATGTTTTGCTTGTGAGAGAGGTTTTAGTCAACGGGTCTGCAACATTCAGATCCGTATGTACTTCGCAAATCTCTAGGTCATAATGTAAATGCTGCTTCCACGCTCCACTTGGAGTTATTCCAAATGGTTGCTCCACTATACGTATCCGGTTTGCTACTCAGAGTCATTCGGATAGGTGTTAAAGCTTGCATCAACGTAACCCTTTACGCCAAACTCTTTATCATCTGCATAATCTAGAAACATTTCCTTATTCTTCTAAGGATAATTTTGACCGCTGTCCAATGATCTGTTCCTAGATCATTCTTGTACCCCTTTACTGACTCATGGCAAGGCACACTTCCGGTGTGGTACACAGCATAGCATACTATAGAGCCTACGTCTAAAGCGTAGGGGACGACCTTCGTCCTTTATCTCTCTTCTGCCATGGTCGAGTTTTAACTCTTAACTTCATACCTTACAACTCAGGCAAGAACTCCTTCTTTGACTGATCCATCTTGAACACCTTCAAGATCATGTCAAGGTATGTGCTCATTTGAAAGTATTATTAAGCATTTTGATCTATCTTATAGATATTGTTTCTTATTGTTCAAGTAGCCTAGTCCAGGTTTTCCATTGAAAAACACTTTTCAAATAACCCTATATGCTTTCTAGAAATTCTACATCATTTCTGATCAACAATATGTCAACAACATATACTCATCAGAAATTCTATAGTGCTCCCACTCACTTCTTTGGAAATACAAGTTTCTCATGAACTTTGTATAAACCCAAAATCTTTGATCATCTCATCAAAGCACACATTCCAACTCCAAGATGCTTACTCCAGTCCTTAGAAGGATCGCTGGAGCCAGCATACCTTTTAGCATCCCTAGGATCGACAACACTTTTCTGATTGTATCGCAAACAACCTTTCCTTACGAAAACTGGTAAGGAAACTCGTCTTGACATCCATCTCCCAGATTTCATAAATGCAGCTAATGCTAACATGATTCCGACGGACTTAAGCATCGCTACAGATGAGAAAATCTCATCATAGTCAACTCCTTGAACTTGTGAAAAAAACTCTTCGCCACAACTCGAGCTTCATAGACGGTGACATTACCGTCCACGTCCGTCTTCTTCTTAAAGATCCATTTATCTCAACGACTTGCCGATCATCGAGCAAGTCCACCAAAGTCCATGCTTTGTTCTGATACATGGATCCTATCTCGGATTTCATGGCTTCTAACCATTTGTCGGAATATGGGCCCACCATCGCTTCTCCATAGCTCGTAGGTTCATTGTTGTCTAGCAACATGACCTTCAAGACAGTATTGCGTACCACTCTGAAGTAGTACGCATCCTTGTCACCCTACGAGGTACGGTAGTGACTTGATCCGAAACTTCATGATCACTATCATAAGCTTCTACTTCATATGGTGTAGGCGCCATAGGTACAACTTCCTGTGCCCTGCTACACACTATTTGAAGTGACGGTTCAATAACCTCATCAAGTCTCCACCATCCTCCCACTCAATTCTTTCGAGAGAAACTTTCCTCGAGAAAGGACCCGTTTCTAGAAACAATCCATATTGCTTTCGGATCTGAATTAGGAGATTTACCCAACTGTTTTTGGGTGTCCTATGAAGATGTATTTATCCGCTTTGGGTTCGAGCTTATCACGATGAAACTTTTCACATAAGCGTCGCAGCCCCAAACTTTCAAGAAACGACAGCTTAGGTTTCTCTAAACCATAGTTCACACGGTGTCATCTCAATGGAATTACGTGGTGCCCTATTAAAGTGAGTGTGGTTATCTCTAATGCCTAACCCATGAACGATAGTGGTAATTCGATAAGAAACATCATGGTACGCACCATATCCAATAGGGTGCAACTATGATGTTCGGACACACCATCACACTATGGTGTTCCAGGCGGTATTAATTGTGAAACAATTTCCACAATGTCTTAATTGCGTGCCAAAGCTTGTAACTCAGATACTCATCTCTATGATCATATCATAGACATTTTATCCTCTTGTCACAATGGTCTTCAACTTCACTCTGAAATTACTTAAACCATTCAATAATTCAGACTTGTGTTTCATCAAGTAAATATACTCAACATCTACTCGAATCATCTGTGAAGTAAGAACATAATGATATTCACTGCATGCCTCAGCACTCATTGGACTGCACACATCAAAATGTGTTACTTCCAACAAGTTGCTATCTTGTTCCATCTTACTGAAAATGAGGCTTCGTCATCTTGCCCATGTGGTATGATTTGCATATCTCAAGTGATTCAAAATCAAGTGAGTCCAAACGATCCATCTACATGGAGTTTCTTCATGCGTATACACCAATAGACGTGGTTCGCATGTCTCAAACTTTTCAAAAACGAGTGAGTCCAAAGATCCATCAACATGGAGCTTCTTCATGCGTTTTATACCAATATGACTTACATGGCAGTGTCACAAGTAAGTGGTACTATCATTACTATCTTATATCTTTTGGTATGAAAATGTGTATCACTACGATCGAGATTCAATAAACCATTCTTTTCACGTGCAAGACCATTGAAGGTATTATTCAAATAAACAGAGTAACCATTATTCTCCTTAAATGAATAATCGTATTGCGATAGACATAATCCAATCATGTCTATGCTCAACGCAAACACCAAATGACAATTATTCAGGTTTAATAATAATCTTGATGGTAGAGGGAGCGTGCGATGTTTGATCACATCAAACTTGGCAATACTTCCAACACATATTGTCAGCTCACCTTTAGCTAGTCTCCGTTTATTCCGTAGCTCTTTTATTTCGAGTTACTAACACTTAGCAACCGAACCGGTATCTAATACCCTGGTGCTACTAGGAGTACTAGTAAAGTACACATTAACATAATGTATATCCAATATACTTCTATCGACCTTGCCAGCCTTCTCATCTACCAAGTATCTAGGGTAATTCCGCTCTAGTGACTATTCCCCTTATCACACAAGCACTTAGTCTCGGGTTTGGGTTCAACCTTGGTTTTCTTCACTGGAGCAGCAGCTGATTTGCCGTTTCATGAAGTATCCCTTCTTGCCCTTGCCCTTCTTGAAACTAGTGGTTTCACCAACCATCAACAATTGATGCTCCATCTTGATTTCTACTTTCGCGGTGTCAAACATCGTGAATACCTCAAGGATCATCATATCTATCCCTGATATGTTATAGTTCATCACGAAGCTCTAGCAGCTTGGTGGGAATGACTTTGGAGAAACATCACTATCTCATCTGGAAGATCAACTCCCACTCGATTCAAGTGATTGTTGCACTCAGACAACCTGAGCACAAGCTCAACGATTGAGCTTTTCTCCCTTAGTTTGCAGGCTAAGAAAATTGTCGGAGGTCTTATACCTCTTGACGTGGGCACGAGCCTGAAATCCCAATTTCAGCCCTCAGAAACATCTCATATGTTCCACGACGTTTCGAAAACGTCTTTGGTGCCTCAACTCTAAACCGTTTAACTGAACTATCACGTAGTTATCAAAACGTGTATGTCTAATGTTCGCAACATCCACAAACGACATTTGGGGTTCAGCACACTGAGCGGTGCATTAAGGACATAAGCTTTCTACTGTCCGCATAATCGCTACTGTCAACTTTCAACTATATTTTCTCTAGGAACATATCTAAACAGTGGAACTAAAGCGCGAGCTTACGACATAATTTGCAAAGATCTTTTGACTATGTTCAGGATAATTAAACTCATCTCATGAACTCCCACTCAGATAGACATCCCTCTAGTCATCTAAGTGATTACATGATCCGAGTCAACTAGGCTGTGTCCGATCATCACGTGAGACGGACTAGTCATCATCGGTGAACATCTTCATGTTGATCGTATCTACTATACGACTCATGCTCGACCTTTCGGTCTCTTGTGTTCTGAGGCCATGTCTGTACATGCTAGGCTCGTCAAGTTAACCTAAGTGTTTCGCGTGTGTAAATTTGGCTTACACCCGTTGTATGTGAACGTAAGAATCTATCACACCCGATCATCACGTGGTGCTTCGAAACGACGAACTTTTGCAACGGTGCACAGTTAGGGGGAACACTTTCTTGAAATTTTAATGAGGGATCATCTCATTTACTACCGTCGTTCTAAGCAAATAAGATGCATAAACATGATAAACGTCACATGCAATCAAAATAGTGACATGATATGGCCAATATCATTTTGCTCCTTTTGATCTCCATCTTCGGGGCTCCATGATCATCATCATCATCGGCATGACACCATGATCTCCATCATCATGATCTCCATCATCGTGTCTTCATGAAGTTGTCTCACCAACTATTACTTCTACTACTATGGCTACCGGTTAGCAATAAAGTAAAGTAATTACATGGCGTTGTATAATGACACGCAGGTCATACAATAAATAAAGACAACTCCTATGGCTCCTGCCGGTTGTCATACTCATCGACATGCAAGTCATGATTCCTATTACAAGAACATGATCAATCTCATGCATCACATATCATTCATCACATTCTTCTTGTCCATATCACATCACATAGCATACCCTACAAAAACAAGTTAGACGTCCTCTAATTGTTGTTTGCATGTTTTACGTGGCTGCTATGGGTTTCTAGCAAGAACCTTTCTTACCTACGCAAAAGCCACAACGTGATATGTCAATTGCTATTTACCCTTCATAAGGACCATTTTCATCAAATCCGTTCCGACTAAAGTGGGAGAGACTGGCACCCGCTAGCCACCTTATGCACCAAGTACATGTCAGTCGGTGGAACCTGTCTCACGTAAGTGTACGTGTAAGGTCGGTCTGGGCCGCTTCATCCCACAATACCGCCGAAAAAAGATTGGACTAGTAACGGTAAGCATATTGAACAAAATCAACGCCCACAACTACTTTGTGTTCTACTCGTGCAAAGGATCTATGCAATAGACCTAGCTCTGATACCACTGTTGGGGAACGTAGCAGAAATTAAAATTTTCCTATGTGTCACCAAGATCTATCTATGGAGAAACCAGCAACGACGGGAAGGAGAGTGCATCTACATACCCTTGTAGATCGCTAAGCGGAAGCATTCAAGAGAACAGGGTTGAAGGAGTCGTACTCGTCGTGATCCAAATCACCGGAGATCCTAGTGCCGAACGGACGGCACCTCCGCGTTCAACACACGTACAGCCCGGTGACGTCTCCCACGCCTTGATCCAGCAAGGAGAGAGGAAGAGGTTGAGGAAGACTCTGTCCAGCAGCAGCACAATGGCATGGTGGTGATGGAGGAGCGTGGCAATCCTGCAGGGCTTCGCCAAGCACCGCGGGAGAAGAGGAGTAAGAGAGGTAGGGCTGCGCCAAGAGGGAGAGGTTCTCGTGTGTTGGGCAGCCCCCAGACCTCAAGTATTTATAGAGGGAGGGGAGGGGGCTGCGCCCCCTCTAGGGTTCCCTCCCCAGGGGTGGCGGCAGCCCCCAGATCCCATCTGGGTGGCGGCCAGAAGGGGAGAGGGGGGAGGCGCGACTAGGGTGGGCCTTAGGGCCCATCTGCCCTAGGGTTTTCCCCCCTTCCCCACTTCCCTGCACCTTGGGCCCTGTGAGGGGCGCATCAGCCCACCTGGGGCTGGTCCCCTCCCACACTTTGCCCGTGCAGCCGTTCGGGGTTAGTGGCCCCACTTGGTGGACCCCCGGGACCCTCCCGGTGATCCCAGTACGTTACCGAAAAACCTGAAACTTTTCCGGTGACCAAAACAGGACTTCCCATATATAAAGCTTTACCTCCGGACCATTCCGGAACTCCTCGTGATGTCCGGGATCTCATCCGGCACTCCGAACAACATTCGGTAACCACATACAAACTTCCTTTATAACCCTAGCATCATCGAACCTTAAGTGTGTAGACCCTACGGGTTCGGGAGACATGTAGACATGACCGAGACATGCTCCGGTCAATAACCAACAGCGGGATCTGGATACCCATGTTGGCTCCCACATGTTCCACGATGATCTCATCGGATGAACCACGATGTCAAGGACTCAATCGATCCCGTATACAATTCCCTTTGTCTAGCGGTATTGTACTTGCCCAAGATTCGATCGTCGGTATACCGATACCTTGTTCAATCTCGTTACCGGCAAGTCTCTTTACTCGTTCCGTAACACATCATCCCGTGATCAACCCCTTGGTCACATTGTGCACTTTATGATGATGTCCTACCGAGTGGGCCCAGAGATACCTCTCCGTTTACACGAAGTGACAAATCCTAGTCTCGATTCGTGCCAACCCAACAGACACTTTCGGAGATACCTGTAGTGCACCTTTATAGCCACCCAGTTACGTTGTGACGTTTGGTACACCTAAAGCATTCCTACGGTATCCGGGAGTTACACAATCTCATGGTCTAAGGAAAAGATACTTGACATTAGAAAAGCTTTAGCATACGAACTACGATATTTGTGCTAGGCTTAGGATTGGGTCTTGTCCATCACATCATTCTCCTAATGATGTGATCCCGTTATCAACGACATCCAATGTCCATGGTCAGGAAACCGTAACCATCTGTTGATCAACGAGCTAGTCAATTAGAGGCTTACTAGGGACATGTTGTTGTCTATGTACCCACACATGTATCTGAGTTTCCTATCAATACAATTATAGCATGGATAATAAACGATTATCATGAACAAGGAAATATAATAATAACCAATTTATTATTGCCTCTAGGGCATATTTCCAACACAAAGCTTACCTAAGAATGAGCTATCACTTTGCTAAGTCTAAATGGAGGAGGAAGGGGAGTATATATAGATCCAAGGGATGAAGGGGTAAGTAGGGACGAGATGGGGATACAAGGGCCAAGCCCAACAGCCATGCACAGGGGCCCCCATGTGCACGGGGTAAGTGGAGCCCGTACGCATGGGGTATCCGGAGACCCGACGCATGAGCCCGTGCGCACGGGGTTCGGGAGGCCCGTGGACACGGGGGTCCCGTGGGCACGGTACATGCCCGTGCACATGGGGTCTTTAGGACCACCAGCCTGGGAGGCCCGTGGGCACGGGGTCGCATGGGCCCATGCACACAGGGTCGCCTAGGAGCTGCTGCCTTCTTCTTGGCGCTTCCTTCTCCGCTTCTAGGCTTCCGTCTTGGATGGTGTAGTTGTTCTCTTGCGCTTGGACTCCTCCATGATGAATGTGTAGCTCCGCTCACACCTAAGTATGCACACGAGAGAAGGGTCAAGTAGTATACCATCCTCGAAGGGTACAAGTGAACACGTGTAAAGGAGATGATTCACCTTTGTATGCATGAAGTAGATGTGGCACGTGTCACTTGCCAAATGGACTCTTGACATGGTGATGTCCATAGGATGCTCCGCATCATCCCCTCCACCTTGGGAAAGATCCGACCTCGGATCGAAATCCAAATCACCATGGGAAAGAGATGATGGCGTCGTGTAGAAGTGGACGATCACCAAGCATTCGTCATCTTGTAGTTCCAAATGGGCACTCTCCAATGTCGCACCGTCTTGTAATTCCTTCAAAAGGAGCAAAGATAACAAGCACTTGGAAAAACAAATATGGTTGTCGTAAGAGCAAAACCAAGCATTCAAGAGGTGATTCACCCAACAAGTGTTGTCATCAAGCATAGCATATGGTTTGACAAAGAAGTGTGTCATGGCATTTGAGCATATAAATAGAGCAAAATCAAGTACATCATGGGAACAAGCATGCAAATGGAGGTCAAGATGTAAATATATGTGATAAGTGAACAGGCATCTACCTCAAGGTCATAGTAAGCATGCATAAAGTGCACAATGAACGGTCTATGGTAGGCATAAGAGTCATTCACAACACCAAATATAGTGAAATGTCTAAACACATGGGGCAAGTGCAAGACAATCCAAGCATAACGTGCATAGGGTGTAGTGAAGATATCGTGGCACTCAACACAATGGAAAGAGTAATTGTTCAACATGTGTGAGGTAATCAAGTCAAGCATGTGATAAGCAAAGGGACGTGGCATATGTGAAGAACTAGATGCAACACACAAGGCATATATATCATGTGGCATGGCAATGTGGTAATGATAGGTCGAAGCAAGATTGCTAGCATGTGTGCAAAGTGTCATGGAGCAAGCAACACATGAAGTATGATCCATAATATGCATGCTCATGGTTTGGGTGTTCTCGAGATAGAAGGATATCACCTCGAAAGCATGTCATTGTGCGTTCTTCACAATGTCGAAGTGGTAGGAAATGTGGTGTAGAAGCGAGTCATGGTCGAATGTATGAGGCTCGCTCTCAAGAGCTCGAATGGTCAACTCATATGAAGTGGAAGTCGACACGAAGTCCAAGTATCCTACACATGCACACAACAAAACAAAGAGTGTATGCGCATGGTAGATAAACACATCATCCATCATGATGGTTCTCTTCTCTTGCACATAACCATTAGAAGCACAAGTGCATGAATAATATGATGCAACAATGGCGATATTCAAGGCACTAGGTATATGGTGCAAAGAGGTAAGACAAGCATGCTTCACAAGGAATATGTCAAAATCTCCAAACATATGTGAGAGTGCTATGGGGGGCAATCTTATGAGCAAGACTATAAGCATTGTTGCACTCAAGACATGGCAAGTCATCTAGCATGATAGATGCAACATATGGAGATATGTGACAAGAAGCAATAACAATCATGTGCAAAGCATGTAGATGGTTGTCATCAACCGCATGAAATGAGCAAGTATGAGTCATTGGTGATGCAACATAAGCAAGTACATCAATCAAGTCGTGCAAACTAGTGGAGCGAAGATGCAACACACTAGAGTAAATCATGGCAATCATGTCATGTGAGCAAATAGTGGATATAGGCAATGCACATGACATATCGCAAGCACGAACACAAAGCAAGATCATAGTATCATCATAGGAATGGGTCATAGATGGAATATTGCAATAACTAGCAATATCTCCACCAAGCTTGCAAATACACATACAAGTATGAGAATCAATCATCATGTGTAATGCAAAGCATGGGTCACAAATGCATGGCAAAGGCATAGGAATAAGCATATCATGCAAAGTGAACATGGCAAGATGGGCATATAATATGTAATGGACAACAACCCATAGCCAAGTGAGGGCCGTGTAGAAGAAATGCGCTAAGTCTTTGCGCGAAGAGAGCGGTGGGAAAAACAATCCATGGGATCCCAAATCATCGTTGCTCTCTAGAGCTCGTTTTGTCAACTCGTGGGATTGCGAGGTTGACAAGTATTCATGGGTACCTACACAAAAGAGACAGAAACGAAAGAAATTTTGTGTGTGGTAAATGTACACATCATCCATCATGATGTGTATGTGCACGTGTGAGTTAGCACAAGATAAGCAATGCTCAAAGAAATTTGAGGCATGGTATATGAACATGTCATCCATCATGAAAGAATAGTTGTTATGTATGACACGATGGGGACACAAATTGAGCAAACAAGTATATGGCACATCAAAAACATGTTTATTCATGGGGAGCATATGGTGCACACAATCATGGAAATCATGCAAATCATAGGATTGATCAAAATCTCCTAATGGGTATGAGGAAACTATGGGGGTCTCCTCATGAGCAATATCGGAAGCATAATATGGAGAAAATGGAAAACATGGCAAACAATGCATGTTCGAAGCTCGGTGGTCATGGCATGGCATATTAGATAATTGATGCAAAGGGAGCATATCAATATCATCACAAGAAAAACAAATGCCAATCACCATGGGCTTGTCATCTATGCCATATGTGCAAAATGGGTTTATTTTAATGGCATATGCATAGTCACTACAATGAGATTGCAAATATGACATACGGGAGATCTCATGCATAGCATATGACAAGTCAAGCGGATTATCAAACATGATGTGACCAAGAGAATTATCACAAGAAATCCTATGTAACATGGCATCACAACTACTAGACTCCTTATGCAAATCATCAAACTCATCATAAATCGGCAAATCATCGCATGGGGAAATCATACAAGAATGAAGCATGGTAATAGGTGGATCAACATCATGCAAGCAATCAATGTCAAGAACGTCCACTAGTGGGACAAGAGCATCACCTTCACCTATGTTACCTTTATCATTCCAGTCAAGTGGTGTAGGTGAGGTGGGAAAGACCAAATCGAGGTCATCTTCATCGTGATGGAACCATGTGGGGGGTGCATCATATTCCACCATGGCCATCGTCATGTCCAAAGGGAGGACGAAGTCGTCGAGGATCGGCGCGTCATCATATATGGGACCTGGCACCAAAGGAGAAGACACAATAGATGTAGAGGTTAAGTTGTTAGAAACCGAAATGGCCGCATATGCCTCATCAACTATCTCACTCTCTCTTTGTGGTGGTGGCTCACTCACTCCCTCAAGGTAGGTGCACTCAATGTCGCATATGGTGGAGTCACTCAAATCACTCAAGTGGTGGTGGTGGTGGCTCTCCTCACATGGGAATTGGGGCAGCGCATCATATATGGGGCTAGTGGTGAAGTCACTCTCACTCTTAATATGGTGGCAAAAGTCACTCAAGTCATCATACATTGTCGTGGTCGAAGGGAGAAGCCCATGCTCAACCATTCATAGTCGTCGTCGTGGATGAAGACCGAAGATGGCACATCATCACCCTCGTCATGGATGAAGGCCGAAGATGGCACATCATCACTCTCGTCATGGATGAAGGCCGAAGATGGCACATCATCACTCTTGCCGTCTTGTAGCATGGTCGTTGCGAAATGAGCTCGGGGTCGAGTAGACGTGGCCTTCTTGAGTTCTTGCTCCGCCTTGAGAGCACCAAAGTAGTTGTCGTCGAGGGACTTGTAGTTCTCTAGGAAGATAGTCTTGGAGATGTCGTTGTTCAATCCCATCATGAAGTAGAACTTCATCCAAATGGGGTCATCCACGCCGGCACGTCGCAAGGCTTCCTTCATGTTCCTGAAGTACTCATCGAGGGACTTGGATCCTTGTATGGTGTTCTCCAATTGGTGTTGAAGATGTTCCGTGTAGTTTGGAGGCACAAACTCTCGCTGCATCACTTTCTTCGTCTTGGACCAACTCATCTCGTAGCTCTTCGAAGGTGTGTGAAGCCACCATGTCGAGGCGTAGTCGTGGAAGTTTCTTGTGGCACACTTCACTTGATCTTCGGAAGGGACTTGATGTAGCTTGAGGTAGTCGTCCATCAAACGCTCCCACTCGAGGTACTCCTCGGGTTCTTGAGTCCCATAGAAAGGAATTGCATGGTCGATGTCGAGGTCGTAGTAGCTCGAGGGAGTAGTGGACTTGAGCTCGTGGAGTAGGCGAAGATGCCATACGTCCGAAGGCGGAGATGACTTGAAGTCACTTGGCGAAGATGCCAAAGGTGTTGAAGAAATCGTAGTCTTGTAGTTGATGTCGCGGTTCTGTAGAGCCCGTGTGCACGGGGGTGTAGGAGGCCGTGTGCACGGGGTCCCGTGTGCATGGGGGTCGAGGGCCCGTGTGCACGGGGTTGGCAGAGAAGCCAACTCTCGTCCAGGAGGTCGCTCTTCATGGTCCTGTCGATGTCGATGCTTGTGTGTACTTGCCGGAGATGGTGTCTCAGGAGTCTTTCCACTTGAGAGTCTTCTCGAAGATGAGGAAGACCGCTTGCGCTTCTTGATGAGGGCCTTGAGCTCCTCCATGCGCTTGTCCATCTTGGCATCGAGGAAGTTCTTCATAGCATCGAACTCGTTGTCGTTGTTGTAGACCGGAGATGATGTGCTTTGCCTATCCATCACAAGACTCGAGCAAAGGTGAGTAGGAAATGAGATAAACAATACCAAGCTACCTTTTCCCAAAGTTGAGGATGTATCTTGTATCACTCAATGTGAAATGAAAGAATAGTGGAATTGGTACCGGACTTGTTCACTCACACCTACAAAGTAAAGCTTATCGAGTGGCTTGGTTAGGACAAGTGGCACAAATTTCATGCAAATTGAAGTCCAAGATATTGTAAATGTTGAAATAAATCCAAAGGACTCAAAATGCAAAGCAAGTGATCACAAATATAGAGGAGGGCAATAAAGAAACACACACGGTGGGATAATGGGGCTTGTGCAACTATAGGGATGAGCAATACAAAATTGCCTAATGAAGACGAAGCTCGTGTTGCACAAACACTAGGAGAGCACTACCTTGATTGCACACTTGGGCACGATTCACTACTTGGCACCAACCTATATGTATGCAACAAGAATGTTTCCTATTCCATGTATCCTCATGCACAAGTATCTCTTTTCATGCTCAACTCTTTGCTTATAAGCTTATGATCATTCTCTTTCTTGCTTAAAAGCTTTTTTTCTTGACTTTCCTCTTCCTTTCCACTATGCTTGATGAGCCTCAACCACAAATATGGGACAAGTATCACAAGATATGCACGGGAGTAAACAATGGCACAATATGATATATCCAATGATGCAACAATATGAGATCGTATCACTATGGTGCACAAGTTTTCGCGAAGCCTGGCATGTGGGGACCCCGACTCGCAAGTCGTGATCACCGAATGCACGTGTACAGTGATCCCAGAGATCAATGCTCACTGAACACACAGAAGCTGAATAACAAGAGTCTTACATCCATACATACCGTCTTACACAAATAGTGACCAACATGGTCAAGTCTTACATCGATAAAGCCTTAAGGGCTGAACATCAAATGAAACATAGCAGCGGAAATCGTCGTCGATAAGTAGAACCCATGCCATCTGCCTTAACCCTACAGGCAATCTGACTGGGAACGTCCTAGTTCGCATGATCGTCTCCAAAGAACTCTTCTTCGAACTCCGGTTCTCCCATGCCTGGTCAATTAAATAACCAGTGGCAAGCCAATGAGTACTTTGAATGTACTCGCAAGCAACCCATGATTTGGTTCAAGGTACAGTAATGCATGACATAGGTAAAGTTTTGCATAAAGCTAGTTTTGAGTGCAGGACATGTTCAACATCCTATAAAGCATGCATCAAGAGAATTCAAGTAACCATAAGATCTGGTCACAGATATCAACATAAATAGAAAGGGGCACCAACCCATTTATCATAAACGGAGGGGGCACCAACCCATCTCAATCGTGTCAAGTCCTCTGACTTGATCCAAGACAACACCATCATCTCACACACACACCGGGTTTGAAAACAAGTGGACGTAGCCCAAGAGCGGTTACCCAACTGTCCTTGACCGTGGACACGGCTATTCGAATAGTTTTACACTCTGCAGAGGTTGCACACTTTACCCACTAGATCCGGGGAACTTCCGTGTCATCCACGACCCGCGGTACCTCAAGTACCCGGGGTAAGCACCCGATCACTACCTTTCCCTAGACGACACTAACATGGAGTCCACTCGATTGGTAGTAACCCCCGTGCCGAACATTTCACATCATAAAGTTGTGGAGCCTCGCTCCCATTTTCATCACATACCACAAGCATGGGGTACCAACGGTGTGTCCGGTGCCCTGTGAAAACAGTCATGGCCGCCCTACCTGGCACGACCCCGTCCCAAGAGAGAGCACCAACTCTCCCCCGTCACTAGTAATGCGGGCTCCAAGCTAGTATCGGTCTAGGTACTCAATAATGCCCTTTCCCATATAAGGGTAGAGTGGTCGCGCATGTAAGGTTGGAATAACGGTCGCAACTCCGACCAATCCGTTTTGAAAACAACACACACCTTCCTTGGCACACCACTTCGTCATCAAGTGGTCACCCATCTCATCATCTCCCTCGGGCATAGGTGGCACCCGACGGGGTTTTTGAAAAGACTTTTGAAATCACATTGCCTCCTTCACCATGCACAAACCCACCCCATTTGCGTAGCATCTACATTTGCATCCTATCTACTCCCACCGGCATAACCCTCATAAGAAGGTAGGGCCAGGCACACTGCAAGTATCAACGAGGAAGTAATCGTGGTAACCAACCCACGTGGTTCACCATCTCATCATGATTCCGATGCATCGATAATAAAGAGCTAAAAATGACATGCATATAAAAGGGGTATCATAGTCATGGTCAAAGGGCTGCTTGCCTTGGTTGGCTTGATCTTCAAAGTCTTCAGGCTCTGCTCCTCCTTCTTCCTCAGCTACCTCGTCAAACACGGGATCTAACGTCGCAAGAAAACAACGGGAAAAATAAGACAATAATAAAAACAGAAAAGTCAAAGTGCTCACAAAAATGTCAACTTATTTTTGTAAAATACTAAGAGGAAAGCTAGGAAGGGGACAACTTCTGGTTTTGGTTTTGGAGCAGCAAAATAGGAGTTATGGATTTTCAAAGGCCTATTTAAATGCTAAAAACCACATTTAAATATTTACAGAGAATAAAAGGTGGTTGGATTTGAATGAAAGTTGCACCATTAAATAGGTTGCAATATTCTAGGAATTTAGAAATTGGAATCAATGCATTTGGATTAATATTCTGTCCTGTGGAATTTTTGGAAATAATACAGAAAAGGAAAAAGAGAAACGGCGCTGTGCCACTGGGCCAGAGAGGCCGCAGCAGCAGCAGGCCCAGGGGGGGAAACCCAGCCCACGCGGCCGCCACATCGAAGGCGTAAAGGCTGAATACGCCTTCAGCCGACGGCGGATCGGTGCGCGCGTGCGCGCACGTTTTAAACCTGACGGGTGGATCCCACCCGTCAGGGCGTGTGGCTGACGGGCCGGCCCCACGGCGGCCGTCGTCTACCTCCGGCCAGAGGCGACGGCGAGCTCGCCGGCGGCGATACAGGGCACGGGAAGGGGCGCGGAGGCTACCGTTGGACTCAGGAGCGAGTCGCGGTTCTGGTGGTGGTGGAGACGGTCGCCGGGGTGGCCTGCTTCGCCGGCGACGAGGTCCCGCGGCGGAGGTGCTTCGGGCGCCGGTGGTTCCGGCCGTTTCCGGCTGCAAAACGAGGGGGAAAGAGAGGGGAAAGCATCAGTGAGGCGAGGGGAGTCCAGTTCAAGAGAGAAAAGGAGCGGAGGAGGCCTGTACCCGCAGATCGACGGCGACCCGAGGCGGCGGAGCTCGAGCTCGATCTCGAGCTCGGGCGGCTCTGGAGAGAAGTGGGTGGTTCCGGGGGTGGATTGGGTGTGTGGAGGGGCGACAGGGAGGAAGAGGAGGGCTCGGGAGCGCCTTATATAGGCTGGCCGCGGTTCACCGTGGGCGTGGCCTACGGGCGCCCGCGGGATCGGCTCTGGAAGCCGTTGGAGAGAGGTTGGAGCTGTCCACGGCGCTCGTGGGGATGGAGTAGGGCGCCAGGGAGGAGGAGAGAGAGCGGGGGAGTGTTCTGGCGCCCGCGCGTGTGAGGCCGGCCATTGGCCGAGCCGGGCGGCGTCGGGCACGCGCTGCAGGAGGGGAGAGAGAGGGAGAGACAATGGGGACGGCACGGCGGCGTGTCGCAGACGTCAAGACACATCAACTGGCGCGATGGGAAGGCACGAGGCGGTCGGGAGGCGCGGTGTCAACAGTCGGCGCTCTGGCAGGCGCTCCAGAGCGCGACTTTGGCCGGCATCCGCGGGTTTTCCGCGTCGCGCGCGCGTCCTTTTCTGTCTGGAGGCTACAGTGGAAGGGGGCAAAACCTGGAAAGAGCCTGGGATGCTCTGGGGTGCAGAGGGGAGAGAGAGAGGCTGGGAGAGAGAAGGGAAGCTGTTGTCCAGAGAGGACAAACGTGATTCCCTCCTTCCTCCACATTGCTTCCTCGGGTAGAAAAGTGTCTAAGTGACAGAGGGGAGTGAGGAGGGGTTGTGGCAAAAAGATGAACTCAAGGAGATTAGTGAAAGTGGCAAAAATAGGCTTTTTAGTATTTTGCCAGAAGGTGTTTGATGGAGTTTTGGGTAAGCTAATGACTCCCACTGGCCAAGATACTCCAAGGGGTGAAATGTCACATATATTTAGGGCCTTCCACCCATTTTGAGCTTATTTGGACAAAGTTGCCAATGCAACTTTTGCAAACCCTAGAAATGGGAAGAAATGGATTTGTGTAGATCCAGTGGAGTAAATCATTTCTCCTTGATGTACCACTTGGTGTGGTGGCCTTATTTGGTCACATGGTCAGGCTCACCAAAGTTGGGGTCTTGGAGAAAAAGTTGGTAGTGCAAAGTAGTTCAAACTTGATTCTGGTCAGAGAGGGTTTTGAGGCACTTTGACCAAGACTTCCTCTTCTCCAACCTGTGCCATTTGGTCCAGATGCATCATTAGACCAATGAAGCATGTCCACCAAGTTTGAGAACATTTGGACATACTTGGCAATGTAAAGTTGATCAAACTTCAGAATGGACAGAGATAGTTTTGAGGGGTTTTGATGGTGTTATCTTGTTCTTCAAGTCATGAGACTTGGCAAGATCGTCTAATATGTCATATGTGACATGATGGAATTTTCCTGGAATTTCTGGAGAATATTTCCTTTGTAAATATTTCAAAAGCTTGAAATATCCAGAAAGGGTTTTAGAGGGATTTGACCAATATTTTGAGCATGACCAGGTGTTGAAACTCTTATATATGGACAATATATGTCCTATGAGTTTCCATAAATTTTGTCAAATATTTTTAAAACAATAAAATAATTTTTCCCTATTAAAGACCATTTCTGGCCTTAAGAAAAAGCCTTTAAATAAAATAGTAAAACAATTTTTAAAATTATAGGTTTGTGGTTCCTGGGCATCCTATATCTAATAGGAGTCAAATATATTTTTGGAATGATTTTTACTGCTCTTAATCAAGTACTTGCAGTGCAAACCTCAATTCAGGGGTTTTTGGAAAACTAATTTTAGAAAATACTTTCTGGCCAAATTATTTTTGTAAGAAAATTCTATATAGCACTATTCACCTGGCATGGTCATTGGTCAGGAGCTTGGGGTAAGGAGATGGAATTTAGAGGGTAGAGTAGTTGACTTCAAGAAGCACTTGAAAGAAACACAGAGAGGAAACCAACTCCAAATAAAAGCCAAATAATGCAAAAAAAAAGTTTTTGTTGGTCCAAACTTTCATGCTTTAATAATGAAAATGAAATGTTACAAAATGCAGGGTGTGACATGGCAATACTCGGATAGCTAGTCTCAATGGGTATGAAGGTATTCGCAAAGATGGTGGGGCTATCAAGATGTAATGGCAAGGAAGGAGTAGTTTATGATGGAATGGATACCTTCGTCACACTTAACCTTTCACGAAGTCGGGGGTAACCGGCCTTGCTTCCGATTGAAGATGGTCTCAAAGGATGGATGGTCGTCGTCGATGTGGAAGCTCGTGGTGGATGTAGTCGATGGAATGATACAAGTCACCAGTGGTGGATGAAGATGCAACCGTCCCTAAGTAGCCGAAACACCTTAGGAGACTCAAATCACAACTCAAACAACCACAAATACCAAAGGAACCAAAATGGGTTAGTTTGCGGAAGTTTTATGTGGTGGTGTGAAAGTTATGGCGGAGGGCCGATGCACAAGATGCAAAATGGACAAAATTTGATGGAGTAAAATGGTGGTAAAACCAAGATGAGCAGCTCGGGCACGTCGCTAGCTTTTCAACGAGCCAAAGAACACCCAAATCGGAGTTCGGATGCGAAAGTTACGGCCAAAACGATGAAGTCCGGGCGGCTGCTGTAGGGGGGTCGTGCGCACGGGGTCCATGGCCCGTGGACACGAGGTCACTAGGGACTTCGAGGGGGGCCGTGGGCATGGGGTGGGGAGCCCGTGGGCACGGGGTAGGCGGAAATTTCATGATTTTCTTGTCAAATTCGATGGGGAAAAAAATTGGGGAGATCTTTCACGAATTGGAGGGAGCTATGAACCGATCTAAGAGCGGACAAGCAAGCCTATTCCTATTGTTTTGGGTGGCAGATTCCATATGTTACAGACCCCCTCTCTGCTGGTTGCCAATCTAAGGGTTTGCAAAGCATCGGGGAATCCCCAAGAACAAGATGAACAAAAGAGGGAAAACAAGAGGAACACTCAAGAACAAGTCAAATCACGGATCCACTAGACAATCAAACACACAAGATCCACAAGGTACATGAACAATCAAAGGGAAATAAGATACATGGTAGAGTTCATCCCAAATTCTATGAAGGAGATGAGGGCTTGATGATCTAGATAGATCCTTCCCTCAAGGGGGTCTTCATCCACTAGGGATCTTCTCCAATGGAGGCCTTGAACTCCAATGGAGTGTCTCTCTCTCAAGAGGAATCCCACAAGGGGAGGTACATGAGCTAAGCTCTACTGTTTAAATCTAATCTTAGCTTAGTCTAAATGGAGGAGGAAGGGGAGTATATATAGGTCCAAGGGATGAAGGGGTATGGGACGCAAGAGGGGGTAGATCTACTTTCTATACATCAGATCCATGGATCAAAATCAACAAAAACTCACAAAAACTTCAAATCACAAAAAATTTGGTATGGCTCTTTTTGTGGGGAATTTTCGAAATTGGGCAAGAACAAGCAAAATTAGGCTAGAAAACTAAGAGGGGGGCTCCAATTTCGTGAGAAACCATGGCTCATGATACCAAGATGATGTAGGGTGGAACTCTATGGGGAGATCTTTCACGAATTGGAGGGGGAATCCCCAAGAACAACATGAACAAAAGAGGGAAAACAAGAGGAACACTCAAGAACAAGTCAAATCACACATCCACTAGACAATCAAACACACAAGATCCACAAGATACATGAACAATCAAAGGGAAATAAGATACATGGTAGAGTTCATCCCAAATCCTATGAAGGAGATGAGGGCTTGATGATCTAGATAGATCCTTCCCTCAAGGGGGTCTTCATCCACTAGGGATCCTCTCCAATGGAGGTCTTGAACTCCATGGGAGTGGTCTCGCTCTCTCAAGAGGAGGAGGTAGGAGCAAAGCTCACCTAAGAATGAGATATCACTTTGCTAAGTCTAAATGGAGGAGGAAGGGGAGTATATATAGGTCCAAGGGATGAAGGGGTAAGTAGGGACGAGATGGGGATACAAGGGCCAAGCCCAACAGCCACGCACAGGGGGGCCCCGTGGGCACGGGGTAAGTGGAGCCCGTGCGCACGGGGTATCCGGAGACCCGACGCATGAGCCCGTGCGCACGGGGTTCGGGAGGCCCGTGGACACGGGGGTCCCGTGGGCACGGTACATGCCCGTGCGCACGGGGTCTTCAGGACTGCCAGCCTGGGAGGCCCATGGGCACGGGGTCGGAGGGGCCCGTGCGCACGGGGTCGCCTGGGAGCTGTTGCCTTCTTCTTGGCGCTTCCTTCTCCGCTTCGAGGCTTCCGTCTTGGATGGTGTAGTTGTTCTCTTGCGCTTGGAATCCTCCATGATGAATGTGTAGCTCCGCTCACACCTAAGTATGCACACGAGAGAAGGGTCAAGTAGTATACCATCCTCGAAGGGTACAAGTGAACACGTGTAAAGGAGATGATTCACCTTTGTATGCATGAAGTAGATGTGGCATGTGTCACTTGCCAAATGGACTCTTGACATGGTGATGTCCATAGGATGCTCCGCATCAAGATCCCTGACCACAGTGATGCACATCATGTTGCAGAGAACATGAAAATCAGGAAGATTCAGGACTGAGATTATGGAGACAGTCTGATCCATATGCTGTCAGGAGAAGAACTGTTGTTGACTATAGGTTTCACACTAAGGAACAACAAGACTTTTATGAGACAATCTTGCTTGACAAGAAGCCTATTGTTTTTGACATGAGATGGGTCAACTGGTAGTACATCAAGGAGAATGAAGATCACTATCCAGGTGTATATGACAGCTTCAGAGCATGTGGAGTTGATGCATTTGTTTCCTACAAGCTCACCAAGTGGAATGATGAGCTGATCATGCAGTTTTACTCCACTGCCCACTTCTACCCAGATGGGAAGATCATTTGGATGTCAGAAGGTACTAGGTACCAATCCTCTGTGGAAGAATGGGCTCAGTTGATCAATGCTCCAGAAGAAAGTGAAGATGACTTGGATGTTTATGCTGAAAATAAGAAAGACCATAACACAATGGCACACATGTACAAAGAGATCCCAGATGATGCTTTGGAGACTCATAAGTTTGGATCTGTCCATTTCTTGTTGTCTGGTTTGCCTACCATCAACTGGATCCTAAGGCACACATTGCTACCCAAGTCAGGTGATCACAAGATGATCAGAGGACATGCTATCAATTTGCTATATTTGTTTGATGTGCCTCAGAAGTTTAAAGTCACGAGTCTGATTGTGGAGACAATCAAAAGAACAGCAGCTGATCAGAAAAGATCTTGTGGGTATGCCCCACAAATTCAGGAGCTCATAAACTCCAAAATGGGCACAAGCAAATATCTATTGGATAAGGAGCACCTGCCCATCTACCCTGACTTTGAGGACAACACTGTTGTGATGAATGAGAATGAACCATCATCAGCTCAAGCACATGAGAAGAGAGAGAAGGCAAGGGCAGAGAAAGCTACAAAGATGCCAGCTGCTGAAGAGGCATCTCAAGTATTCCTGAAGAGCAAGCAAGATCAACTTGGATATCTCATTGCCTCCACCTTGAGGATTGAGAAGGGCTTGGCCACCCTGACTCAAAACCAGGAGAGCTCGGAGATGATCATTGAGCAGAAATTCTATGCTCTTGATGTCAAGGTAACTGAGATCCAAACTACAGTTGAGCAACTTCAGGAGGAAGTGGAGGAGAAGAAGGGCAAGTCTACCACAGATGCTTTTGCTAGAGTGCCCAGAGGACAGAGATCTGCTGCAGTGCCTGTTCCAAATACTAGAGCTACTACATCTGCACCAGCAGCCATAGCTTCAGTACCACCATCTCCAGCAACCACTCCACCAGCTCCAGCTACATCTACAGATGCTTTCGTCCTTGGAGTCATCTCTACACCACCTCATGAAGACCAAGCCTGAGAGACATTTAGCACTATGCATTTTTTGAACTTTTTGGTAACTTGTTGCCAAAGGGGGAGAAAATGTATAGATCATAGGCTTCGAGAGAGAGTGTTGCTTTTTATCTCTCTTGTTTTTGGTTGCACTTCTTGATTGTGTGCTTGTGAGCTACTTGTTTACTTGTTTGATCATGTGTTTGATCATATGCTACCCTTAATGCTTGTTGGATGATACTATCTCTTATATCCTTATATGACCATTCACTTTGCTTGGTGATGAGTGCATGTGTTCAATTATTATCATTTTGAGCGCTCCACCAAGATGTATGTGACATGAAAGAGTAACCCATGATCTTAACACGTTGTGCATTTGCAGTCCAAAGCAAATTTTAAATAGTGCAAAAATTTAGGGGGAGCTCTTGCTTATCACATACTTCTCAAAGCGACGATGTTTTTCAATCTTATTATCATTTGTCGAAGCTTTGATCTATATGTTGTCATCAATTACCAAAAAGGGGGAGAGTGAAAGTGCAGCTATCCCTGGGTGGTTTTGGTAATTCCTAACACCATATAGCTCATTGAGCTAATGCTATTTCAAGATAAATATTTCAGAAAAGCTCAGTGTTTGGCATGGCATGGATGAGAAACGTGGACCCCTCAAAATGCTAAGGACAAAAGGATTGGCTCAAGCTCAAAGCACAAGACTCTACATTTTTCATTTTAGTGATCCAAGATCACATTGAGTCCATAGGAAAATCCAATACTATCAAGAGGGGGTCTCAAAGTGCTTAGTGATATGCTCCAAAAACCCTCATCTACTTTCCCACATCCACATATGTCCCAAACCAAAAGTCAAACTCGACCCCACCGAAACATTCTAACCGGCACCACCGAGTTCATTGACATAGCCATTGCCAGAAACCCTAGTCTTTTCGGTCTCACCGATAGGGATCTCGGTCTCACCGAGATGGGATTGTAATCTCTCTGTTTCCCTTTGTAACGTTTCGGTCAAACCGAGATGAGCGATCGGTACCACCAAGATTGCAATGCAAACTCTCTGTTTCCCTTTCGTAACGTTTCGGTCCAACCGAGATGAGCGAATCGGTCCCATTGAGTTTGCCTGACCAACTCTCTGTTCGTCTATTTCCAAAATAGGTCTCACCGAGTTTGTGTAATTGGTCTCACCGAGATTACGTTATGCCCTAACCCTAATGATATCGGTCCTACCGAGTTGACGTATCGGTCCCACCGAAATGCCTAGCGGTCACATTATGAACTAAATCGGTCTAACCGAGTTTCACGATTCGGTCCCGCCGAGTTTGGTAAGTTGTGTGTAATGGTTAGATTTTGTGTGGAGGCTATATATACCCCTCCACCCACTCTTCATTCGTGGAGAGAGCCATCAGAACATGCCTACACTTCCAACATACATTTTCTGAGAAAGAACCACCTACACTTGCGTTGAGGTCAAGATATTCAATTCCTACCACATAAATCTTGATCTCTAGCCTTCCCCATGTTGCTTTCCACTCAAATCCTCTTTCCACCAAATGCAAATCCTGTGAGAGAGAGTTGAGTGTTGGGGAGACTATCAATTCAAGCACAAGAGCAAGGAGTTCATCATTAACACACCATTCGTTACTTCTTGGAGAGTGGTGTCTCCTAGATTGGCTAGGTCTCACTTGGGAGCCTCCGTCAAGATTGTGGAGTTGAACCAAGGAGTTTGTAAGGGCAAGGAGATCGCCTACTTCGTGAAGATCTACCCGAGTGAGTCAAGTCCTTCGTGGGCGACAGCCATGGTGGGATAGACAAAGTTGCTTCTTCGTGGACCCTTCGTGGGTGGAGCCCTCCGTGGACTCGCGCAACCATTACCCTTCGTGGGTTGAAGTCTCCATCAACGTGGATGTACGATGGCACCACCTATCGGAACCACGGATAAAAAAATCTCCGTGTAAACATTGTGTTTGCCTCCTCAAACTCCTCCCTTTACCTTCATATGCAATTGTTTTACATTCCGCTGCTATACTCTTAGAATTGCATGTGTATGTTGATTGCTTGACTTGTGCTAAGTTGCTAAAATCTGCCAAGAACTAAAATTGGGAAAAGGCTAGATTTTTATTTGGTCAAGTAGTCTAATCACCCCCCCCCCCTCTAGACATACTTTCGATTATACACCATGGCACCCCAAGTTATTATCCAAAGAGGAACAAGCAACTAAGTTTGGGGATGCCCCTGAGTGGCATCCCCTCTTTCTTCTAACGACCATCGGTATTTTACTTGGAGCTATATTTTTAGTCGTCGCATATCATGAGTTTTGCTTGGAGCATCTTGTATTATATGAATCTTTGCTTGTTTTGCTTTTTAGTTTGTGTCATCTATCCTTGCTGGACACATCTATTTGAGAGAGCCAAAATTATACTATGATTTGTTAGAATTGCTCTAGTGCTTCACTTATATCTTTTTGAGCATAGTGTGCTTTAGTATTTTTGAAGACATGCTCTCATGCATCACTTAGATTTACTTGAGAGTTAGTAATTTTTTTAAGAAATTCTCTCATGCTTCACTTAAATTATTTTGAGAAAAGAAAACTTTTATGCTCATGTTCTTCACTTAGATTTGTTTGAGCTATCAAAAGCAACATATGAAATTAGTCCCAAAGTGATAGATATTCAAGAGGGATATAAAAAACTTTCATGAAGATCATTGGACAAAATAAACTTGATTCTTTGTAATAGTTTTGCGATATGATGATATAATATGGGAATCATGTTGGTGAGTAATTATGCTTTAGTAAGAATATTGATGTTAAGGTTTGTGATTCCCTATGCAAGCATGAAAGTCAGTAGTTATGCAATGAAATTACATCCTACTTGTGGTGCATTATTTGGTGTTAGTTATGCTTAATGCTCACTTATGAGATTTTTTGTTTTTTTTATGGATGCTTCTCAATCTTTTGCTAGCCTTCACTTGTACTAAGTGGGATTACTACTTGTGCATCCAAAATCCTTAAACCCAGTTTTTGCCATATGAGTCAACTATACCTACCTATATGCGGTATTTTCGTGCCATTCTAAGCAAATTTGTATGTGCCATCTCAAATCTTCAAAATAAATTTCCTTTTTGTGTGCTCGTACCGCTCATGAAACGGTAGGGGATGGCTGATATTTTCCCATGCTAGATGTGTTATTCTCAAGATGAGTGTTTATTCACTTGTCATTGCATGAGAGTACGGCAAAGGTATTAGGGACGCCCAATCCTGAAATGAAAAATGAATTGAATCTACTTTATGTTGTCAAATTATAAATTCCATGGAAAGTGTTGGTATGGAAGGTACCCATGGATTCGGTTAGCCATGGAATGTGAAAGTATGGTGGAAAAAGGAATAAACTTTATTTTCTGTTCGGGAACCGCCTATCATATATCTTGCATGGAATGTATTGGGAACTATTTGATCGTTTTCGTTGACAGGAAAGGCATGCGACCCAAAGTGTTTTATCTCTATCTTTTTCCGCTCTGAGATCTGGCGCCTCCACAAATCCCTACTTCCCTCTGCGAAGGGCCTTTCTATTTACTTTACGCAATTTTTATTTTTGTGTCTCCATCTTCTCTTATAAAGCACCAACTAAGGGGCACTATGATCATACTTGAGCATTGGGTGTAGCTAATATGCGAGTGTGTCTCATCAATAGATCAATGATTGAGCATCATGGGCTAGGGATAACTTGCTTTAGTGGTGATATTTTAAAAGACATGGTTGCTTGTTGATATGCTTGAGTATTGAAATCTTCATGTCAAAACTAGACTATTGCTTTGAATCATATAAAAGTCCAAATGTCCATGCTACAAAAGTAAAGAATATGTGATGAACATGATAGGCAGCATTCCACATCAAAAATTCTGTTTTTATCATTTACCTACTCGAGGACGAGCAGGAATTAAGCTTGGGGATGCTGATACGACTCCAATGTATGTATAATTTTTTTATTGTTCCATGCTATTATATTATCATTCTTGGATGTTTTACAATCATTTTATAGCAACTTTAAATCATTTTTTGGGACTAACCTATTGACATAGTGCCTAGTACCAGTTGTTGTTTTTTGCTTGTTTTTTACTTCGTGGAAAATCAATACCATACGGAGTCAGAACACGGCGAAACTTTTTGGAGATTTTTTCTTGACCAGAAGACACACGATGGGCCAAGGAAGTACCGAGGGGGGCTCCGAGGGGAGCACAACCCACTTGGGCGCTCCTGGGGGCTAAGGCGTGCCCTCGTGGGTTGTGCCCATCATCCCGCACCGCCTCTTTGCTCTATAAATACCCCAAATATCCAAAAATCCTAGGAGATTCGATGAAACACAATTTTCCAGCCGCCGCAAGTTCTAGAAACACCAGATCCAGTCTAGACACCATCACGGAGGGGTTCAACATCCTCATTGGTGCCTCTCCAATGATGTGTGAGTAGTCCATTCTAGACTTTCGGGTCTGTAGTTAGTAGCTAGATGGCCTCCTCTCTCTCTTTTGATTCTCAATACAATGGTCTCTTGGATATCTATTTGATGTAACTATTTTTGTGGTGTGTTTGTTGGGATCCGATGAACTTTGAGTTTATGATCAAATCTATTTTATCCATGAAAGTTATTTGAGTTTTGATCTCTTATATCCATGATTGCTTATAGCCTTGTATTTCATCTTCGAATCTTTGTTTTAGTTAGGCTAACTAGATCGATTTTTCTTGCCATGGGAAGAGGAGCTTTGTGATGGGTTCGATCTTATGGTGCTCAATCCCAGTGACAGAAGGGGACATGACACGTATGTATCGTTGTTATTAAGGATAATAAGATGGGGTCTATTCCTACATGAATAGATCTTGTGATGTAGGGCGGAACCCTAGGGGCCGATCTTTGACATTTGGAGAGGATCCTACGGGGAAAACATGAAGAACGCGCGGAAGAACACGAGGAAATCACGGGGGAGAACGAGAGAAACACTCAACCGACAAGAGATCGATCACACAAGGTCTAGATCATCGAAGCACGAGTAGCACGAGATACAAAGTCAACAACGGACGATACAATAGTAACCGTTCTTCTCCGTGAGGAGGTCTTGATTGTCTTCTCCGGATTGAGGCCTTGAATCCAAAAGGATCTTCTCCGAGGAGGCACGGTCCCTCACGTGGAGTAGATCCGGTACGGATGAGCAGTGCTCTATCTCAAAATGAGCTATCACAATGCTAAGTCTTGAAGTGAGGAGGAGGAGTCCTATATATATGCTAGGGGGGAGAAGGGGTACATGGGCTCAGCCCAACACGCGCGCGCAGGCGCTGGCCGGATGATCCGGGTGGAGGCCCGGATGAGCTGGAGACGCGGCTGGTGGCGGTGCAGGTCCGGATGTCCGGCTGGGGGTCCAGACGTCCGGGCAGGGTCCGGATGATCTGGGACGTGGTACGGATGAGCTGGCTTCAGGTGGGAGCTTCGGGTGTCTTCTGGGCGAGTTAGCCGGATCGTCCGGACCGGGGTCCGGATCGTCCGGGCTCTGTCCAGATCGTCCGGGCCGCCGTCCGGATCGTCCAGCCAGTCTGGGACTTGGCGCTTTTCCTCTTCGTCTTCACGCATGTCTTATGCTTCCGATTCTCCTTGCTTCCTAGCTTCTCCATGGTTAACTCCTTGGTACCTGAGTATGCATAGCGTTTCTGTTTGAGGTAGTAACCATGTCTCGTGTGAATCGAAAGGGAGTTGAGAGAGGAGTGATGTCACCTCGGTTTCAAGAGCTCTTGCACGTGCTCGAGTCATTGGTCCAAGTGGTGGTGTAGGGGATGTAGATGCGTCCATGGGGATGATCATGGGATGCTCTGCATCATCTCCCCCCCCCCCCTGGGAAAGATCCGACCTCGGATCGTAATCTTCATCACCATGGTAAGGCGAGAGGTCCTTGATGTTGAATATGTCGCTCATGTTGTACTTGTCGCTTGGTAGGTCGATCTTTTAAGCGTTGTTTGTTGTAGCGTGCTAGCACCTTGAAGGGTCCATCGGCTCCAGGGAATAGTTTGGACTTGCGTTCGTTGGGGAAGCGGTCCTTGCGAAGGTGTAGCCACACGAGATCGCTTATGTTGAAGATCATGGGTTGCTTGTTGACGTTGAGCTTGGTCGCTAGTCGTTGTACTTGGCTCTCGATGGTGTTCCTGGTATCCTCATGCATCTTCTTGATGTAGCTTGCTCATGTACTCGCATCCATGTTGGTGCGCTCTTGTAGAGGAAGAGGTAGAATGTCCAATGGTGACAACGGGTTGAAGACATAGACGACCTCGAAGGGGGAATTGCCGGTAGTCGAATGTCTTGCGCGGTTGTAGGCGTACTCGGTGATGGGCAGACATGCTTCCCACTCCTTGATGTTCTTCTTGATCAACACGCGAAGTAGAGTGGATAGTGTCCGGTTCGTCACCTCCGTTTGGCCGTCGGTTTGAGGATGGTATGTGATGAGAACAAGAGCTTGATTCCGAGCTTGGCGCATAGGGTCTTCCAAAAGTAACTCAAGAACTTGATGTCACGATCGGAGACGATTGTCTTTGCTACTCCATGGAGTCGTAAGATTTCCCTACAAAATAGATTTGCAATGTGTGAAGCATCGTCTATCTTGTTGCAAGGAATGACATGTGCCATCTTAGAAAACCGGTCCACAACAACAAACACGGAATCCTTTCCATTTTGAGTTCTAGACAAACCAAGTACAAAATCCATGCTAATGTCTTCCCAAGGTTGATAAGGAATAGAAAGAGGCATGTAAAGACCATGAGATTGAGCTTTAGACTTAGCTTTGCGACATGTAGAGCATCCGGCGGTGAAGCGTGAGACGTCTCGAAACATCTTGGGCCAAAAGTAGTTCTTGGAGAGCATAGCGAATGTCTTATCTCGTCCAAAATGTCCCATGAGTCCGCCTCCATGAGCCTCTTGCAAAAGTAGCAAACGAAGAGAAGAATCGGGAATGCATAGTTTGTTAGCTTTCATAAGATAAGCATCCTTGATATAATATTGTTCCCAAGAAGTATGCGTCAAACACTTAGCATAAAGAATTGCAAAAGATGGATCATTAGCATACAAGTCTTTGATGTGCTCAAAACCAATAACATTCAACTCAAGTTTGGTGACAAGCATGCATATGTGTGAAAGTGCATCCGCAACTACATTTTCCTTACCCTTAATGTACTTGATCACGTAGGGGGAAGATTCAATAAATTCACTCCATTTGCCATGACGCTTGTTCAACTTAGTTTGACCTTTTTAGTACTTAAGTGTTTCATGCTCGGTATGTATGACAAACTCATGAGGTCCAAGATAATGTTCCCAAACATGTAGCACACGCACTAAAGCATAAAATTCTTTGTCATACATGGGATAGTTAAGTTGAGCACCGGAGAGTTTTTCACTAAAATATGCAATGGCTTGTTTTTTTTTTGCATCAAAACTCCGCCAATTCCGGTACCACTTGCATCACAATGAACCTCAAAAGTTTTGTCAAAATTGGGCAAAGCAAGAATCGGAGCATGAGTAAGCAAAGACTTGATCTCATCAAAAGCGGTGGATTGCATAGATCCCCAAACAAAAGGAGCATTCTTCTTACTCAAAGCATGCAAAGGAGCGGCAATAGTGCTAAAATCTTTCACAAAGCGACGATAAAAACCCGCAAGACCAAGAAAACTACGCACTTGTTGCAAATTGGTGGGTTGGGGCCAAGTTTTAATTACTTCAATTTTTGATTCATCAACATGGACACCCTTGGAAGAGACAACAAAACCCAAGAAAACCACTTTGTCAATGCCAAATGTGCACTTTTTCATGTTGGCATAAAGACGTTCCTTGCGAAGGGTTTGCAAAACTGCCCTAACATGATTAAGATGCTCTTTCATGGTTTTGCTAAACACAAGAATATCATCGAAGTAAACCACAACAAAGACTCCAATATAAGGGCGAAGCACATAATGCATAAGACGCACGAAAGTACCGGGAGCCTCCGATAAACCCATAGGCATGACTAACCACTCATATAAGCCAAAATTGGTTTTGAAAGTAGTTTTCCATTCATCACCCTCTTGAATGCGGATTTGATAATAGCCACTTTTAAGATCAATTTTGAGAAAAAGTTGGCTCCGCTAAGTTCATCAAGCATATCATCTAAGCGAGGAATGGGATGCCTATAGTGAACGGTAATAGCATTTATAGGTGAGCACAAGCGGAAACTTCCATCTGGCTTAGGCACGAGTATAACGGGAACAGCACAAGGGCTTAAGCTTTCACGTACTTGATCATTGTCGATGAGTTGTTGTACTTGCCGTTGAATCTCCTTAGTTTCTTCGGGATTGACACGGTATGGAGCTTTGTTTGGAAGTGGCGCTCCGGGGATGAGGTCGATTCAATGCTCAATGCCTCGAAGAGGAGGTAGACCCGAAGGTAGCTCATCGGGGAAAACATCTTGAAATTCATGCAAAAGAGATTGAAACACTAAAGGTAGCTCGTGGGAGGTGTTAGCTTTTGGTTCCCCATCCTTGCACACAAGGACAAGGTGCATCACACTCGATGGGTTCTCGCACACCTCTCTCATCTCACTTTTTGTGGCAAATAGTATGAGGTTTTTCTCTCTAGGCGAAGAGGCGCTCAAGTTTGGCTTGTGGCTCTCACTCACTTTTGGGTGGATCACTTTCTCACTCTTCTCTCCATGATGGGTTGCTTGCTTGTCGGCTATCACTTGACTAGGAGACATAGGTCGTAGCACATATTCCTTCCCTTTCATCTTGAAGCTATAGTGATTGGTATGCCCATTGTGGATGACACCACGGTCGAATTGCCATGGTCGACCAAGAAGGAGGTGGCAAACGGTCATTGGGACCACATCACACTCCAAAGTGTCCTCATCTGCACCAATTTTGAAGGAGACTTGGACCGTATGCTCAACTCGTATAGTGCCGGAGTCACTTAGCCATTGAACCTTGTAGGGGTGCGGGTGCTTCCTCTTTACCAATTGAAGCTTGGAGCATAGTTCTTCACTTGCCAAGTTGTGGCAACTACCTCCATCGATGATGACCTTGACGGACCTTCCATTGATGCCGGCCTTTGTGTGGAAGATATGGCAATGTTGGTCTTCTTCTTGTTGATGTTGAAGAGTCAAAACCTTGGAGACAACGAGAGCGGGGCTCAAATCCTCATCACAAAAGACTCGATCATCTTCATCCTCGTTCATGCGCCGGTGAATGGCCACTTGCTCAAGAGCTTCCATCTCCTCATCACTCATGGTGTTGTAAGTGCCATCGTCGTTGAGGATCATGGTGCGCTTGTTTGTGCATTCATAGGACTTGTGGCCTCGTCCACCGCAAGTGAAACACTTGAAGGATCTTGTCTTGATGGTCTCATCGGTCGGAGTAGATGATGAAGCACGCGGCTTGAAGTTGCTTGTAGTAGGAGGAAGATGACTTGAACTTGCCGAAGTTTTCTTGTAACTTGACTTGTCGTCATTGCTTGGAGAAGGCTTGGTTGATGTAGATGTTGGAGGAGTTGTTGAAGCTTGGTTGTTGGAGAAGCCGTAGGTCTTGGATGAGTACTTGGCGTACTTGAAGTCATCTTAGACTTGACGTTCCGCCTTTGTAGCTTGATGTACGAGCTCAATAAGGTTGGAGTAGGGTTGGAAGTCGGCGATCTTCTTGATGGGATGGTTGAGTCCATTCAAGAATCGTGCCATTGTTTGCTCATCATCTTCCGTGACATTGGCTCGAATCATGGCTATCCCCATTTCCTTGTAGTATTCTTCAACACTCTTTGTTCCTTGCTTGAGGAGTTGTAGCTTCTTGAAGAGATCGTGGTTGTAGTAGGTTAGCACAAAACGTGCTCGCATGACTTCCTTCATTTGAGCCCAAGTGGTGATTGGAGGTTCACCTCTTGCTTGTCGGCGCTCAAGGATTTGTTCCCACAATATGAGCACATAGTCTTGGAACTCAAGTGATGCCATAGCGATCTTCTTCTCTTCCTCATAGTTGTGCAAACGAAAGATTTGTCGGCCTTCAATGCCCATGAAAGGTAGTCTTCGGGGTCATTGCTTCCATTGAACTTGGGCATGGTGAATTTTAGCTTTCCATAGCGTTGTTCTTCATTGTGTTGTTGGCGATGGTGATGATGACGCCCTTGACGTGGAGGGTAATCATCCTCATGTTGCTCTTGGTGTGGAGGAAGTCCATGATCAACTTGCTCTTGTTGAACTTGTGGTTGAGGTGGAGCTTGACGAGCTTGTGGAGGAGCTTGAGGAACTTGACGGTGCACACGTGGTTGGTAGTTCCTCTCTTGGATTTCTTCTCGAAGGGCTTCCTCTTGATTGCGTTGTTCGCGATTGCGGTTGGCGATGGCATGACTTGATTCTTGAAGGGCACGTTGCGCCTCAAGAGCTTGCGCTTCACGTTGTTGTTGTTGAAGACGTTGAGCCTCGGCGTCTTGTTCCTCTTGATGGACGTGCTTTTTCTTCCTCTTGGCGACGAAGACGTTGTCGTTCTTGAGCTTGAGCAAAGGCGACTTGGTTCGAGTGAGGACGAGGGACTTGCTCATCAACTTGCTCTTGTGAATGCTTGTCGTGTAGTGGGTTGCGAAATGCATGACGATCTTGACGTGCGGCTCATCGAAGAGTGTTCGATGACGGTGTACTTGAGCCGGAGAAGGAGTCGTCGGAGTGTCGACTTGAGAGGTTCCGTCTTGAGTATGAAGAAGTTGAAGGAGGCCGATTCACCAACAAGGCGCGGATCTCGTCCATCCTTGCATCGTTCTCTTGCTTGTGCGTGTCGAGCTTGTTGTCGAAGTAGTCCTTTGTACGTTGCTCGGAGAGTTGCAAGTCGGTGGCGAGGCTGTCGATGCGTTCATTCATAGCTTGTTGCTCTTGATGCAACGCTCGTTGTGCACCAAAGAGGTGGCTCTTGCTGACGTATGATGACATGTCGTCATCTTGCTCGATGAAGAGTGGGTTGGTAGAAGTACTCAGCCTATCCATCATTGCAAGCAAAATGTGAGTTGTAAGAAGAGAAGAACTTATACCAATGTAACTTGACCGATGTTGACGATGAATCAAGTTCACTCAAATGCGGATAATGAAATAGCACTACTTGTACCAATCCTTGTCGGTTCTCACACCTACACAAGTAAAAGCTTATGGTGGAGCTTGGTTAGGATGGTGGCACAAAATTGATTGCAATCGTTAGTTTGACTCAAAGATGTTGAAAAAGATTCGCAACTTTGCAAATGCAACAAGTAGACCAAGCAAGAAGTGGAACACGGAAACACACACGCAAATAGAATAATGGGATTGTGCAAACCAAGAATGAGCCAAAATGTGGAATCCACGAAAATGCTCTTGTTGCACAATACTCGAGAGACGCTAGCACGATTGCACAATAGGCGGATACGGAGCTTGTGCACAACCTACTAGGCAAAAATGCAACGATCTCTATCCCAAGTATGCTATATGTATGGTATTTCGGTGATATGATCCAAGATGATCGGGTATGACAATCTTAATGTAGAATGATGCTATGGTTCTTGCTTATAAGCTCTTTGCTTATCTTTCTTTTTTTGCTTAAAATCTTGGTTGGCTCTTTCACTTTTGAGCTCTTTTCTTATGCAATACTTCACTAACCAAGATAGCAATTGTGTATGCGATGACAACTTTGTGACACAAGAGAGGATATGGTATGTATGGTATGGTATGATCACTAATGTGCACAAGTCACGTTGCCGGCAATACTCAATTGCTAGTCTCGATGGGTAAGCTACGCAAAAGATGGGATATGATGGTTATCAATGCAATTGCAAGGTATGACAAAGATGTCGTCGAAGTTACCGTCCGTAGCGAAGATGAGTAGTCGACGAAGATGAGCGTTGGTGATGTTGATGTCGCACCGTACCTAAATAGCCGAAACACAATAGGACACGGGAAATCACAACTCAAATTCTCGAACCCAAAGTTGAATGGTGGTACGGAGGTTGTGTCGTGGGGTTTTGGCAGGTGAAGGTGGTGGTGGTCGAAGTGGGGAAGTGCGAGGCGTAGGTGGTGGTGGTGTAGAACTGCAGAAAATGCAGTTTCGACAGAGGAAGCCGGATGATCCGGGCTAGGATCCGGATGATCTGGGTGCGTCCGGATGATTCGGGTCAGTGTCCGAATGATCCGGGCAGGCCAAACGCGATCGGGAACTGCTCGGGATGAACTCGAAAACAGCGAGAATTTCGATGATTCCACGGATTTTAGAAGGATTTCGAGGGGGGAAGGTGGGGAAGAGCAAGATCCACGAGTTACACACCGAATCCATGGATCAAAATCAACAAATCATCATCAAAACCAACAAATCACAAAAAAATTTGGGGCTATTTTTGGTGTGGATTTTCGGATTTAGGAAAAAAACAACGAAATCAAGCTAGAAAACACAGGGTAGGGGCTCCAAAAACGTGATCAACGTGGCTCATGATACAAAGATGATGTAGGGTGAACCCTAGGGGCCGATCTTTCACTTTTGGAGAGGATCCTACGGGGAAAACACGAAGAACGCGCGGAAGAACACGAGGAAATCACGGGGGAGAACGAGAGAAACACTCAACCGACAAGAGATCGATCACACAAGGTCTAGATCATCGAAGCACGAGTAGCACGAGATACAAAGTCAACAACGGACGATACACGAGTAACAGTTCTTCTCCGTGAGGAGGTCTTGATTGTCTTCTCCGGATGGAGGCCTTGAATCCGAAAGGATCTTCTCCGAGGAGGCACAGTCCCTCATGTGGAGTAGATCCAGTACGGATGAGCAGTGCTCTATCTCAAAATGAGCTATGACAATGCTAAGTCTCTAAGTGAGGAGGAGGAGTCCTATATATAGGCTAGGGGGCGAAGGGGTACATGGGCTCAGCCCAACACGTGCGCGCAGGCGCTGGCCGGATGATCCGGGGGTGGAGCCGGATGATCCGGGCTGGTCCGGATGATCCGGGTGGAGGGCCGGATGAGCTGGAGACGCGGCTGGTGGCGGTGCAGGTCCGGATGTCCGGCTGGAGGTCCGGACATCCGAGCAGGGTCCGGATGATCCGGGACGTGGTCCGGATGAGCCGGTTTCAGGTGGGAGCTTCGGGTGTCTTCTGGGCGAGTTAGCCGGATCGTCCGGACCGGGGTCCGGATCGTCCGTGCTCTGTCCGGATCGTCCGGGCTCTGTCCGGATCGTCCGGGCCGCCGTTCTGGTCATCCGGCCAGTCTGGGACTTGGCGCTTTTCCTCTCCGTCTTCACGCATGTCTTCCGCTTCCGGTTCTCCTTGCTTCCTAGCTTCTCCATGGTTAACTTCTTGGTACCTGAGTATGCATAGCGTTTCCGTTTGAGGTACTAACCATGTCTCGTTTGAATCAAAAGGGAGTTCTGAGAGGAGTGATGTTACCTCGGTTTCAAGAGCTCTTGCACGTGCTCGAGTCATAGGTCCAAGTGGTGTTGTAGGGGATGTAGATGCGTCCATGGGGATGATCGTGGGATGCTCCGCATCATCTTGTCTACATCATGTCGTTCTTATTCCATTACTCTATTTTTCCATGAACTTAATACACTAGATGCATGGTGGATACCGATCGATGTGTGGAGAAATAGTAGTAGTAGCAGGCAGGAGTCGGTCTACTAATCTTGGACATGATGCCTTGATACGTCTCCAACGTATCTACAATTTTTGATGTATTCATGCCATGTTTATAATATTGTTACATGAATTTGGTATGATTTGGTTAAAACTAACCCGGACTGATGCTGTTTTCAGCAAAACTACCGTGGTGTTGTTTTGTGCAGAAATAAAAGTTCTCGGAATGCGATGAAAATCTGCGAAGAATATTTTTGGAAAGTATAAAAAATACTAGAATGAAAAGCTACCGGAGGGGAGTCCCGAGGGCACCACGAGGGTGGAGGGCGCGCCCCCTGCCTCGTGGACTCCCTGTGGGGCCCCCTGACGTGAAACCGATGCCAACTCCTCCTATAAATCCCCAAACTTCCAGAACAAAACCTAGACCAGGAGTTCCGCCGCCGCAAGCCTCTGTAGCCACCTAAAACTAATCGGGACCCTGTTCCGGCACCCTACCGGAGGGGGGAACCATCACCGGTGGCCATCTTCATCATCCCGGCGCTCTCCATCACGAGGAGGGAGTAGTTCACCCTCGGGGTTGAGGGTATGTACCAGTAGCTATGTGTTTGATCTCTCTCTCTCTCTCTCTCGTGTTCTAGATTTGGCACGATCTTGATGTACCGCGAGCTTTTTCATTATAGTTGGGTCTTTTGATGTTTCTCCCCCTCTACCTCTTGTAATGGATTGAGTTTTCCCTTTGAAATTATCTTATCGGATTTAGTCTTTAAGGATTTGAGAACACTTGATGTATGTCTTGCATGTGCTTATCATTGGTGACAATGGGATATTTACGTGATCTACTTGATGCATGTTTTGGTGATCAACTTGCGGGTTCAGTGACTTTGTGAACTTATGATGCGGAGCATCCTTCCATCATCCCCATGGACTCTACACCGACACATCCAACCCCACGAGGACCCATGACAAGGGCAAGAGCACGTGCTTTGGAAACCATGGTGAACTCCTTCCTACTAGACTTGCATATGGACACGGATGGAACATGTTTACTACGTCACCAAAATATGCTATGCCTCCATAGGTATGAAGAGGAACATCACCAAGAAGCTCAGGAGCATCACCAAGGAGAAGAAGAACCACCCCAAGGTCGTGTGGACCAAGAACAAGGAGAACAGCAGCAGCACAGGAAGCTCCAGGCGGCCCCGTGCGCACGGGCCCCAGAGACCCCGTGCCCATGGGCTACACAGGAACCTAATGCTGGAGCACCCCATGCGCACGGGCCTGTACCGTGCCCATGGGACCCCCGTGCGCATGGGCCCAACTTACCCCGTGCGCACGGGCCTCCCAGGATGGCCGGCTGAGATTGCATCTTCGGCTCCACTTCTTCTCCTTCGACCCCAAGGCTATATATTCCGTACCTAGGACCATGTTTAGGGTTAGCAAAGTTGTAGATGAGATCTTTGTGAGCTTTGCTCCTTTACCTTCTCCCTTGGAGGATCAAGACCCCCTAGGGAAGAATCCTTGAGGATTTCAAGACCTCCATAAGGAGAAGACTACCTTTCAAGCCCCCACTTCCTTTGGATTTGGGATGAACTTTGCCATTGTATCTTTCCTTTGATTGTGTTTGTGACTTGTGGATCTTGTGTTGTTACCTTAGTGGATGTGTAATCGGGAATTGTTAGAGTGATTGCCTCTTTGTGTTCATCTTTGTGTTCTTGTTGTTCTTGTGGTTTCTCTCCTTTTCCCCCTCCAAGTGTGAAAAGATCCAACCTAGGATTCTACCCTACATCATCTTGGTATCATGAGCCACGTTGATTTACATCTTGGAGTCCCTACCTTCCACTTTCTAGCTTGATTTTGTTGTTTTTCGTCCTAATCCGAAAATCCCCACCAAAAATAGCCCCAAAAAATTTTCTTGCAATTTGTTGATCTTGTGAGATTTGGTTGTTTTGATCCACGAATTTGGTGTTTGGCAAGTGGATCTTCCCCTCCACCATCATCCCCACCCTTCCACCCATCGAATTTGGCCAAAAATTTGCAAATAACCACGGGATCCGAGCAGTTCGTCCGCTCTCAGGAGACCCCATGCACACGGGCCTCACTTACCCCGTGCGCACGGACTATCCAGGAAGTTTCGGCCATTTTCTGTTTTTCCCCATTTCGTTTCACCACCACCCCTCGTGTTCTTCCGCACCATTCCACGTGTTTGTTTGAGTGTTCGGTCGCGATTTCTCTTGTGTCCTAAGGTGTTTTGGCTACTTAGGCGCGAGTTGTTCCTCATCGCCACCAATCATCAACTCGGACAACACTTCGGCTTCGACAAGATCTTCTTCGACCGTAAGTAAGGACAGTAACCTCGACGACACCTTGTACTCCCTTGCCTTTAACTTTATAGCTTCGAGCCCTTTTGCGTCGCTTACCCATCGAGACTAGCTTGTTGAGTATTGTCGGGCCATGCCTTAGTGCACCATTTAGTGTTCCGTCCATCCCGTGCATTTACTACTTGTTACCTCGTTGTGTGGCTCGTATATGAAGCATCATGGCATAGTTGAAAAAAGAGAGAGAAAAAGCTTTTAAGCAAAAGAGAAGAGAAGCAAAGAGCTTATAAGCAATATCATCGAGCCTCTTAGCATATGTGCATCATCTTGGTCATCACATACATAAGCATACTTGGGATAGTGAGACAAGTGGATTCTCTATTAGGTTGGTGCACTAGCGTATCTAGCCCATTAGTGCAATCGAGCTAGCGTCTCTCTATTATCCGTACGACAAGAGCTTTTCTCGTGATTAGACATCTTCGAGCTCATCCCTTGGTTGTGCGGATCCCATTTATCTTATGTGTGTGCGTTCCTCGTGTTATCTTTGGAGGTTGATCTATTTGTCTTATTTGTCATTTGTGAATCTTCTCAACTTTATCAACATCTTGACTAACATTTGCTTGAATTATTTGTGCCTTTCCTAACCAAGCTCCTCCATAGACCATTTACTTGTAGGTGTGAGAAACAATTCCCGGTACCAATTCCCCTATTGTAACATCACGTGGGATCGTACTTGTTACATCCACAATCTTCGGAAAAGATAACTTTGGTTTTGTTCTCTCATTTTCCTACTCACCACCACTTTCTTATGATGGATAGGCCAAGTTCCTCTACCAATCCACTCTTCATCGAGCAAGACGACGACATGTCATCATTCGTCACCAAGAGCCACCTCTTTGGTGCACAACGAGCGCTACATCAAGAGCAACAAGCAATGAACGACCGCATCGACCACCTCGCCACCGACTTGCGACTCTCCGAGCAACAAGCAATGGTTGGATTTGGGATGAACTTTGCCATTGTATCTTTCCTTTGATTGTGGCTGTGACTTGTGGATCTTGTGTCGTTACCTTAGTGGATGTGTAATCGGGAATTGTTGGAGTGATTGCCTCTTTGTGTTTATCTTTGTGTTCTTGTTGTTCTTGTGGTTTCTCTCCTTTTCCCCCTCCAAGTGTGAAAAGATCCAACCTAGGGTTCTACCCTACCTCAACTTATGCATAGGGGTTGGCACACGTTTTCGTCTTGAATCTCCGGTAGAAACTTTGGGGCACTCTTTGAAGTTCTTTGTGTTGGTTTGAATAGATGGATCTGAGATTGTGTGATGCATATCGTATAATCATACCCACAGATACATGAGGTGACATTGGAGTATCTAGGTGACATTAGGGTTTTGGTTGATGTGTGTCTTAAGGTGTTATTTTACTACGAACTCTAGGGATATTTGTGACACTTATAGGAATAGCCCAATGGATTGATCGGAAAGAATAACTTTCAGGTGCTTTCGTACCCTACAATAATCTCTTCGTATGTTCTCCGCTATTAGTGACTTTGGAGTGACTCTTTGTTGCACGTTGAGGGATTGTTATATGATCCAATTATATTATCATTGTTGAGAGAACTTGCACTAGTGAAGGTATGAACCCTAGGCCTTGTTTCGAAGCATTGCAGTACCGTTTTCGCTCACTTTTGTTACTTTTTACCTTGCCGCTTTTATATTTTCAAATTACAAAAACCTATATCTACCATCCATATTGCACTTGTATCACCATCTCTTCGCTGAACTAGTGCACCTATACAATTTACCGTTGTATTGGGTGTGTTGGGGACACAAGAGACTCTTTGTTATTTGGTTGCAGGGTTGTTTGAGAGATACCATCTTCATCCTACGCCTCCCACGGATTGATAAACCTTAGGTCATCCACTTGAGGGAAATTTGCTACTGTCCTACAAACCTCTGCACTTGAAGGCCCAACAATGTCTACAAGAAGAAGGTTGCATAGTAGACATCAAGCTCTTTTCTGGCGCCGTTGCTGGGGATGTTAGTGCTTGAAGGTATATCTTTAGATCTTTTAATCAAATCTTTTAGTTTCTTGTTTTATCACTAGTTTAGTCTATAAAAGAAAACTACAAAAAAATGGAATTGAGGTCACCACATATGCTTCATCTTTTTAATCTCTTTCATGAAAATAAGGATTCCGATAATTGTGCCGAAGTGTTAGAACAAGAATGCATTAAAATCTTTGGCACTAAATCTTTGTATTATGAGCATGATTGCAATGTTGGTAGTATGAATTCCTTGAATATCCATGATGTTAATGATATGCAAATCTCCATGGTTGGGGATGCTATGCATGATGAATATGATATTTGTAGTCCCCCTAGTTTTGGCGAGCAAATTTATTTTGGTGATAGCATGCCTCCTATTTATGATGATTATATTGATGAAAGTGGGTTTGGAAGAGTGTCAACTTTAGGAAGTAATGATCCCACTATTTTGGATGGTGTTGAATCTTATTGTGATAATTCTGAAAGTGGATTTGTAGAGGTCATGACTTTATTTAGTGATGAATCCACTATTTCAGAAGAGTTTCCAATTGATTATGAGAAAAAATTTGATATATATGATGATTATTGTGATGACATGTATGCTATAAAGAATAATGATAACCATGAAACTTGTCATCTTGATTTTAATTTTTCAATTGGATTATGCCTCTCACGATAGTTATTTTGTTGAGTTTGCTCCCACTACTATGCATGAGAATAAATTTGCTTATGTGGAGAGTACAACAATTTCTATGCTTGTAGATCATGAAAGGAATGCTTTATGCGATAGTTATATTATTGAATTCATTCATGATGCTACTAAAAATCACTATGAGGGAGGAACATATGCTTGTAGTAATTGCAATAATATCTTCCTCTCTATGTATTGAAAATCTTGAAGTTATGCTTGTTTTGCTTTCCTATGCTAGTTGATTCTTATTCCCATAGTTGTTTGCTCACAAAATCCCTATGAATAGGAAGTGGGTAAGACTTAAAAGTGTTAGTCATATGTGATGCTCCCATTACGTTTCAATCCTTATCTTTTATGTGAGCATCATTTAAATCATCATGCCTAGCTAGAAAGGCATTAAAGAAAAGCGCTTGTTGGGAGACAAACCAATATTTACCCTAACTTTTTTTGTGTGTTCACATGATTATGCTACTATAGTAATCATATTTTATAGCTTTTGTTTCAATAAAGTGCCAAGTAAGACCTTTGGGATAGCTTACGGTGATAGTTGTGTTGATCCTGCTGAAAATCAGAAACTTTTGAGCTCAGTAAATTAGTTTTGATAATTCACAGGAATGTGCTGTTGGTCTGATTCTTTTTGCTATGGATTGGTACACAAATTTCTCAGGTTTCCCTAATTTGGATGGATGTTTGGAATTACAGAAGTATTCGTGAGTTATAGATTACTACAGACTGTTCTGCCTTTGACATATTCTGTTTTCTATGTGTTGTTTGCTTATTTTGATGAATCTATGAGTAGTATCGGAGGGTATGAACCATAGAGAAGTTGGAATAAAGTAGATATCAATATGAATTTAGAATGAGTTCACAACAGTACCAAAAGTGGTGATTTATTTTCCTATACTGTTTTCTGTTGAGTTTTGTGTTGTGAAGTTTTCAAGTTTTGGGTAAAGATTCGATGAACTATGGAATAAGGAGTGGCAAGAGCCTAAGATTGGGGATTTCCAAGGCACCCCAAGGTAATATTCAAGGACAACCAAGAGCCTAAGCTTGGGGATGCCCCGGAAGGCATCCCCTCTTTCGTCTTCGTTCATCGGTAACCTTACTTGGAGCTATATTTTTATTCACCACATGGTATGTGTTTTGCTTGGAGCGTCATTTTATTTTATTTTATCTTGCTTGTTGTTTGAATAATATCCCAAGATCTGAAATTTTTAAATGTTAGAGAGTCTTCACATAGTTGCATAATTACTCGACTACTCATTGATCTTCACTTATACCTTTCGGAGTAGTTTGTCATTTGCTCTAGTGCTTCACTTATATCTTTTAGAGCACGACGGTGGTTTTATTATGAAGAAATAGATGAACTCTCATGCTTCACTTAAACTATTTTGAGAGTCTTAAACAGCATGGTAATTTGCTTTGGTGATGAATTTAGTCCTAATATGATGGGCATACAAGAGGGATATAATAAAAACTTTCATATAAAGTACATTGAATACTATGAGAAGTTGGATTCCTTATGATTGTTTTGAGATATGAGGATGGTGATATTAGAGTCATGCTAGTGAGTAATTGTGGATTGTAGAAATACTTGTGTTGAAGTTTGTGATTCCCGTAGCATGCACGTATGCTCAACCGTTATGTGATGAAGTGGGAGCATGATTTTTTTTATTGTCTTCCTTATGAGTGGCGGTCGGGGACGAGCGATGGTCTTTTCCTACCAATCTATCCCCCTAGGAGCATGTGCGTAGTACTTTGTTTTGATAACTAATAGATTTTTGCAATAAGTATGTGAGTTATTTATGACTAATGTTGAGTCCATGGATTATACGCACTCTCACCCATCCATCGTTGCTAGCCTCTCTAGTACCATGCAACTTTCGCCGGTATCATACACCCACCATATACCTTCCTCAAAACAGCCACTCTATTATGGCATTTCCATAGCCATTCCAACATATATTGCCATGCAACTTTCCACTGTTCCGTTTATTATGACACGCTTGATCATTATCATATTGTTTTGCATGATCATGTAGTTGACATCGTATTTGTGGCAAAGCCACCTTTCATAATTCTTTCATACATGTCACTCTTGATCCATTGCACATCCCAGTACACCGCCGGAGGCATTCATGTGGAGTCATATTTTGTTCTAAGCATTGAGTTGTAATTTCTCGAGTTGTAAGTAAATAAAAGTGTGATGATCTTCATTATTTAGAGCATTGTCCCAGTGAGGAAAGGATGATGGAGATTATGATTCCCCCACAAGTCGGGATGAGACTCCGGATGAAAAAAAAATAAAAAAAGAGGCCAAAAAAAGGAGAAGGCCACAAAAAAAGAAAACAAAAAAACAAAAAAATGAGAGAAAAAGAGAGAGGGGGCAATGTTACTATCCTTTTACCACACTTGTGCTTCAAAGTGGCACCATGATCTTCATGATAGAGAGTCTCCTATGTTGTCGCTTTCATATACTAGTGGGATTTTTTCATTATAGAACTTGGCTTGTATATTCCAATGATATGATTCCTCAAATTGCCCTAGGTCTTCGTGAGCAAGCGAGTTGGATGCACACCCACTTAGTTTCTTTTTGAGCTTTCATAAACTTATAGCTCTAGTGCATTCGTTGCATGGCAATCCCTACTCATTCACATTGATATCTATTGATGGGATCTCCATAGCCCGTTGATACGCCTAGTTGATGTGAGACTATCTCCTTCTATTTGTCTTCTCCACCACCACCATATTCTATCCACCTATAGTGCTATGTCCATGGCTCATGCTCATGTATTGCGTGAAAGTTGAAAAGGTTTGAGAACATCAAAAGTATGAAACAATTGCTTGGCTTGTCATCGAGGTTGTGCATGATTTAAATATTTTGTGTGATGAAGATAGAGCATAACCAGACTATATGATTTTGTAGGGATAGCTTTCTTTGGCCATGTTATTTTGAGAAGACATGATTGCTTTGTTAGTATACTTGAAGTATTATTATTTTTATGTCAATATTAAACTTTTGTTTTGAATCTTATGAATATGAATATTCTTGCCACAATAAAGAAGATTACATTGATAAATATGTTCGGTAGCATTCCACATCAAAAGTTCTATTTTTACCATTTACCTACTCGAGGACGAGCAGGAATTAAGCTTGGGGATGCTTGATATGTCTCCAACATATCTATAATTTTTGATGTATTCATGCCATGTTTATAATATTTTTACATGATTTTGGTATGATTTGGTTAGAACTAACCTGGACTGACGCTGTTTTCAGCAGAACTACCGTGGTGGTGTTTTTGTGCAGAAATAAAACTTCTCGGAATGCGCTGAAAATCAGTGGAGAATATTTTTTGGAAAATATAAAAAATACTAGAATGAAAAGCTACCATAGGGGAGTCCCGAGGGAACCACGAGGGCGGAGGGTGCCCCCCTAGGCGTGCCCCTACCCCGTGGACTCCCTGTGGGGCCCCCTGACGTGAAACCGATGCCAACTCCTCCTATAAATCCCCAAACTTCCCGAACAAAACCTAGATCGGGAGTTCCGCCTCCGCAAGCCTCTGTAGCCACCAAAAACCAATCGGGACCCTATTCCGGCACCCTGCCAGAGGGGGGAACCATCACCTGTGGCCATCTTCATCATCCTGGCGCTCTCCATGATGAGGAGGGAGTAGTTCACCCTCGGGGCTGAGGGTATGTACCAGTAGCTATTTGTTTGATCTCTCTCTCTCTCGTGTTCTTGATTTGGCACGATCTTGATGTATCGCAAGCTTTGTTATTATAGTTGGATCTTATGATGTTTCTCCCCCTCTAACTCTTGTAATGGATTGAGTTTTGTGTTTGAAGTTATCTTATCGGACAGAGTCTTTAAGGATTTGAGAACACTTGATGTATGTCTTGCATGTGCTTATCTGTGGTGACAATGGGATATTCATGTGATCTACTTGATGTTTGTTTTGGTGATCAACTTGCGAGTTCAGTGACCTTGTGAACTTATGCATGGGGGTTGGCACACGTTTTCATCTTAACCCTCCGGTAGAAACTTTGGGGCACTCTTTGATGTTCTTTGTGCTGGTTTGAATAGATGAACCTGAGATTGTGTGATGCATATCGTATAGTCATACCCACGGATAGTTGAGGTGGCATTGGAGTATCTAGGTAACATTAGGGTTTTGGTTGATGTGTATCTTAAGGTGTTATTTTACTATGAACCCTAGGGATGTTTGTGACACTTATAGGAATAGCCCAATGGATTGATCGGAAAGAATAACTTTGAGGTGGTTTTGTACGCTACAATAATCTCTTTGTTTGTTCTCCGCTATTAGTGAGATTGGAGTGACTCCTTGTTGCATGTTGAGGGATTGTTATATGATCCAATTATATTATCATTGTTGAGAGAACTTGCACTAGTGAAGGTATGAACCCTAGACCTTGTTTCGAAGCATTTCAATACCGTTTTCGCTCACTTTTGTTACTTGCTACCTTGCTGTTTTTATATTTTCAAATTACAAAAACCTATATCTACCATCCATATTGCACTTGTATCACCATCTCTTCGCCGAACTAGTGCACCTATACAACTTACCATTGTATTGGGTGTGTTGGGGACACAAGAGACTCTTTGTTATTTGGTTGCAGGGTTGTTTGAGAGAGACCTTCTTCGCCCTACGCCTCCCACGGATTGATAAACCTTAGGTCATCCACTTGAGGGAAATTTGCTACTGTCCAACAAACCTCTGCACTTGGAGGCCCAACAACGTCTACCAGAAGAAGGTTGCATAGTAGACATCATGCCTATATAATGATCATTGTCTGGATTTCGTCATAACTATTTGAAGTTCTACTAATTGCCCAACCATAATTTGTTTACCCATCGTATGTTATATTTCTTGAGAGATGCCACTCGTGAAATGTACGGCCCCTGGGTCTATTATTTATCATATTTGCCTTGAGATATATTTTATTTTATTTTATTTTCAGATCTATTATTCCAAAAACCCAAAAATAACTTGCTGCAATATTTTGTTATTTATTTTATTTTGCGTTTCTGGGAGATCTATTTGTCCAATCTACTACAAACCTATCTATCTTTTTACCAAGGAGGGATTGACAACCCCTCTTACGCGTTGGGTTGCAAGTATTTGTTCTTTGTGTGTAGGTGTCATTTACATAATGTTGCGTGGTTCTCCTACTGGTTCGATAACCTTGGTCTCCTCACTGAGGGAAATACCTACCATAGCTGTGCTGCATCGTCCCTTCCTCTTTGGGGAAATACCGACGTAGTTCAAGTTGCATCAATGATTAGTGTACGATTGAATCGGGAGCGTCACACATGTCGTTGTCAGACGGGCATAGGGGTATTTGAGGAAGGAAGACCCTCCTACCCGCGTGTTGTCCAATCACGATTTCCGCGTCAATGGTGTTCCTCTCGAAACCACAGACCACAAGTCTGGTCCCCTTAGACAGTCCGTTAGCTGGATCAATGTTCCTCAGAAGTATGACAGGGCAGTTCAGCTTCAACTTTAGTGCATGCGGAGGTAGACCATTGGGAGTCAATCCGTTCAGGAACTTGGGAGCATAGTAGCCATATGGTGCGTCCTCTACACTGTCAAAGCTATGGTAGATCACTTCTTCTCCCTGAAAACACTCTATCATCTGTATGTTTATCTTGTCGACGTTGTCGTTCATGGAGAGGATTGCGCGAGAAGTCATGTAATTCCGATTAAACATGTTGTCATCTAGACCAGGAAATACATGGTCAATCAGCTTCTCCAGGTCGTCCACTTTGCCTGTAGATGGTACACAAATATCTTCAGGCAGTCGTATGTTGTCTCGATCGTCAGCTTCCTTGGTGCCATTGCCAACCCTTAGCAAGTAATCTGCAAACCACATGTCATTATGAGCCCTCATGTTGGTAACAAGCCTTAGCTCGTGCATACCCTTCCAAAGATGAGAACTTCGAAGGGTGGCATCAAATTTCTGACCCCGGGACCCCCTCCTGACGACCGAAAGCACCTGCCTGAAGTCTCCGCCAAAAACTACTGCCTTTCCTCCAAAGGGTCAGTCTAGCCTTCCCATGATGTCACCCATACTATTGTCCAGTGCCTCGACCGCCTGTCGCTTAGTCGTGGTGGCCTCATCCCATAGTATCAATGAGGCCATCCTTAGCAGCTTGGCGGTCCCACTCTGCTTGGTGAAGCTGCATGAGGCACCATCATCGCAGCTCAATGGGATCTTGAACCTCGAGTGGGCAGTCTTGCCTCCAGGCACGATAGAAGCGGCAACGCCCGACGTTGCAGTAGCGATAGCGATGTTTCCCTCGCTCTAAACCTTGGTGAGCAGCACCCTGTATAGGAAGTTATTCCCTATACCCTCCGAACCATCAGCAAAGAATACACCCCCACCATCGCGGTCAACTGCCGCTAGTATCTCATCATACACAACCCTCTACTTGAAGTTTAGCGATGATGCCAATTTAGTGTTGTTCACGTCAAACTCAACGGTGGATTCCTTGATCACCTCTCTGGCCTTGCCCCCAGTTGGGTCGAACGTATCGTCGATGCTCGGAATATCGAAATCAACTATGTCTTTGCCCATGCACTGCAACATACCCCTAATGTCAAGCAACACCCATCTGCTCCACCTCATTCGGGCACGTGTGTGATCGATGATAGTCATCACACATAGGCTCGAAGTGCCTATCCCGTAAACCATGCACGCCGCCTGGCTCACAATGCACCAAGATTGTAGTGAAGAGCCTCCTAAGCGAACACGACATTGCCCACTGCTTTTCCTTAGTAAGACAATCGTCGAGCGTGTTGTATGCCTCGATGAGTCCCAACATCTCAGCAGCCTCTCAAAAGCTCCCACATAGCCTTCCATCCATGGTGAGCAGGTCCTCGAAGGGTGTCTTGCCCAAAACATGGTTTAGCAACACACTCAAATAGTATCACTCCCCCTCGGCAGGATTGGCAGACACGATTCGACCTATTTGATAACGCTCCTCATGCGGCTTCCAATACTTCGGTCCCTTCTGCCATGTGAAGCTTCCAGGAAAATCCCTGTACAATATATGCTTAGCCCACGGGTGGTCCTGGTTGACCTTGAAATATTATGTCAACATGGATTTGGAAGCATTCTCAGAGGTGACGAGGTCGGTCAAGTTAGCTTACTCATTGAGTGCAACCCTGTGCATATTCGGGAGATGAAAAGGCAATTGTAGGACAGACGGTGAGTTGGCACATAGGGGGAAACCAAATATCCTCCACATCACCTCCGAAGGAGTAACCCACCTCGTGTCAATGTATCTTTTGATCTCATCAATGTTATCATCGGCGTCGAGCTGGTCTATGCGGAAAGAAGCCCTATCATGGCCCCTGTATATGTACTTGTAAAGGTATTTGACGGCCTTTAAGCTGGAGCAGACCTCGACGTTTATGTGGCAATTGAACATCCTCCGAAGGTAAGGGTTATAAGGCACAACCTATTTGTTGTCCAACATTTTACCCCGGACCTTAGCTTGACGACCATCGTCTCTACGCTGATAAACTAGGTATGAGTCCTTGCCCTATGCCGTGTTTTCATTGAATGGTCACGGTGTTGGGGAACGTAGCAGAAATTCAAAATTTTCCTACGTGTCACCAAGATCTATCTATGGAGAAACCAGCAATGAGGGGAAGGAGAGTGCATCTACATACCCTTGTAGATCGCTAAGCAGAAGCGTTCAAGAGAACGGGGTTGAAGGAGTCGTACTCGTCGTGATTCAAATCACCGGAGATCCTAGTGCCGAACGGACGGCACCTCCGCGTTCAACACACGTATAGCCCGGTGACGTCTCCCACGCCTTGATCCAGCAAGGAGAGAGGGAGAGGTTGAGGAAGACTCCATCCAGCAGCAGCACAACGGCGTGGTGGTGGTGGAGGAGCGTGGCAATCCAGCAGGGCTTCGCCAAGCACCGCGGGAGAGGAGGAGGACTTGGGAGAGGGGGAGGGCTGCACCAGAACTTCGTGTGTAGCTCCCATGCGCCTCCCCACTATATATAGGGGTGGAGGGGCTGGTTTCTTGCCCTCCAAGTCCATTGGGGCGTTGGCCAAGGTGGGAGGAAAGAAATCCCATTATTTCCTTCCCCACCGATTGTTATCCCCCCTTTTTAGGGATCTTGATCTTATCCCTTCGGGATATGATCTTATTCCTTCTAAGGGGGGATCTTGGTGCGCCTTGACCAGGGGTGTGAGGCCTTGCCCCCACTACCCACGTCCATGTGGGCCCCCCCATGCAGGTGGGCCCCACTCCGGAACCTTCTAGAACCTTCCCGGTACAATACCGAAAAATCCCAAACATTTTCCGGTGGCCAAAATAGGACTTCCCATATATAAATCTTTACCTCCGGACCATTCCGGAACTCCTCGTGACGTCCGGGATCTCATTAGGGACTCCAAACAACATTCGGTAAGCACATACAAACTTCCTTTATAACCCTAGCGTCATCAAACCTTAAGTGTGTAGACCCTACGGGTTCGGGAGACATGTAGACATGACCGAGACGTTCTCTGGTCAATAACCAACAGCGGGATCTGGATACCCATGATGGCTCCCACATGTTCCACGATGATCTCATCGGATGAACCACGATGTCAAGGACTTAATCAATCCCGTATTCAATTCCCTTTGTCTATCGGTATGTTACTTGCCCGAGATTCGATCGTCGGTATCCAATACCTTGTTCAATCTCGTTACCGGCAAGTCACTTTACTCGTTCCGTAACACATCATCCCGTGATCAACTCCTTGGTCACATTGCGCATATGATGATGTCCTACCGAGTGGGCCCAGAGATACCTCTCCGTTTACACGGAGTGACAAATCCCAGTCTCGATCCGCATAAAACAATAGATACTTTCGGAGATACCTGTAGTGCACCTTTATAGTCACCCAGTTACGTTGTGACGTTTGATACACCCAAAGCACTCCTACGGTATCCAGGAGTTACACGCTCTCATGGTCGAAGGAAGAGATACTTGACATTGGCAAAGCTCTAGCAAATGAACTACACGATCTTTTGTGCTAGTCTTAGGATTGGGTCTTGTCCATCACATCATTCTCCTAATGATGTGATCCCCTTATCAACGACATCCAATGTCCATAGCCAGGAAACCATGACTATCTGTTGATCACAACGAGCTAGTCAACTAGAGGCTCACTAGGGACATATTGTGGTCTATGTATTCACACGTGTATTACGATTTCCGGATAATACAGTTATAGCATGAATAAAAGACAATTATCATGAACAAGGAAATATAATAATAATACTTTTATTATTGCCTCTAGGGCATATTTCCAACAGTCTCCCACTTGCACTAGAGTCAATAATCTAGTTCACATCGCCATGTGATTAACACTCACAGGTCACATCGCCATGTGACTAACACCCAAGAGTTTACTAGAATCAGTAGTCTAGTTCACATCACTATGTGATTAATACTCAATGAGTTTTAGGTTTGATCATGTTGCTTATGAGAGAGGTTTTAGTCAACGGGTCCGAACCTTTCAGATCCGTGTGTGTTCTACAAATCTCCATGTCATCTCCTAGATGTAGCTACCACGCTCTATTTGGAGCTAATCCAAATAACTGTTCTACTTGGAGCTATTCTAAATTGTTGCTCCATTATATGTATCTGGTATCTCTACTCAGAGCTATCCGGATAGGTGTCAAGCTTGCATCGACTTAACCCTTTACGACGAACTCTTTTACCACCTCCATAATCGAGAAAAATTCCTTAGTCCACTAATTTCTAAGGATAACTTTGACCGCTGTCCTGTGATCCATTCTTGGATCACTCTTGTACCCCTTGACTGACTCATGGCAAGGCACACTTCAGGTGCGGTACTCAGCATGGCATACTGTAGAGCCTACGTCTAAAGTATAGGGGACGACCTTCGTCCTTTCTCTCTTTTCTGCCGTGGTCGAGCTTTAAGTCCTAACTTCGTACCTTACAACTCAGGCAAGAACTCCTTCTTTGACTGGTCCATCTTGAACACCATCAAGATCATGTCAAGGTATGTGCTCATTTGAAAGTATTATTAAGCATTTTGATCTATCCTTATAGATCTTGATGCTCAATGTTCAAGTAGCTTAATCCAGGCTTTCCATTGAAAAACACTTTCAAAATAACCCTATATGCTTTCCAGAAATTCTACGTCATTTCTGATCAACAATATGTCAACAACATATACTCATCAGAAATTCTATAGTGCTCCCACTCACTTCTTTGGAAATACAAGTTTCTCGTAAACTTTGTACAAACCCAAAATCTTTGATCATCATCAAAGCACACATTCCAACTCCGAGATGCTCACTCCAGTCCTTAGAAGGATTGCTGGAGCTTTGCATACTTATTAGCATCTTTTGGGATTGACAAAACCTTCCGGTTGTATCACATACAACCTTTCCTCAAGTATAACGTCGAGGAAACAATGTTTTGACATCCTATCTGCAAGATTTCATCAATCATGCAGTAACTGCTAATCCAATTCCAACAGACTCTTAGCATCGCTACGAGTGAGAAAACCTCACCGTAATCAACTCCTTGAACTTGTCAGAAAATATCTTAACGACAAGTCGAGCTTTCTTAATGGTAATTCTTACCATCATTGTCTGTCTTCCTTTTAAAATCCATCCGTACCCAATGGCCTTACGACCATCAAGTATTTCTTCCAAAGTCATGGATCCGTTCTCGGATTTTATGGCCTCGAGCCATTTATCGGAATCCGGGCCCACCATTGCTTCTCCATAGCTCGTAGGTTCATTGTTGTCCAGCAACATGACTTCCAAGATAGGATTACGTACCACTCTGATGTAGTACGTATCCTTGTCATCCCACGAGGTTTGGTAGTGACTTGATCCGAAGTTTCATGATCAACATCACAAGCTTCCACTTCAATTGGTGTAGATGCCACAGGAACAACTTCCTGTGCCCTGCCACACACTAGTTGAAGAGACGGTTCAGTAACCTCATCAAGTTTCCACCATCCTCCCACTCAATTCTTCCGAGAGAAACTTTTTCTCGAGAAAGGACCCGATTCAAGAAACAATCCATATTGCTTTCGGATCTGAATTAGGAGGTATACCCAACTGTTTTGGGTTTCCTATGAAGATGCATTTTATCCGCTTTGGGTTCGAGCTTATCAACCTGAAACTTTTTCATATAAGCGTCGCAGCCCCAAACTTTTAAGAAACGACAACTTAGGTTTCTCTAAACCATAATTCATACGGTGTCATCTCAACGGAATTACGTGGTGCCCTATTTAAAGTGAATGTGGTTGTCTCTAATGCCTAACCCATGGACAATAGTGGTAATTCGATAAGAGACATCATGGTACGCACCATATCCAATAGGGTGCAACTATGATGTTCGGACACACCATCACACTATGGTGTTCGAGGCGGTATTAATTGCGAAACAATTTCCACAATGTCTTAATTGTGTGCCAAAACTCGTAACTCAGATATTCATCTCTATGATCATATCATAGACATTTTATCCTCTTGTCACAATGATCTTCTACTTCACTCTGAAATTACTTGAACCATTCAATAATTCAGACTTGTGTTTCATCAAGTAAATATTCTCAACATCTACTCGAATCATCTATGAAGTAAGATCATAACGATATTCACTGCATGCCTCAGCACTCATTGGATTGGACACATCAAAATGTGTTACTTCCAACAAGTTGCTATCTTGTTCCATCTTACTGAAAACGAGGCTTTTCAGTCATCTTGCCCATGTGGTATGATTTGCATATCTCAAGTGATTCAAAATCAAGTGAGTCCAAACAGTCCATTTGCATGGAGTTTCTTCATGCATATACACCAATAGACATGGTTCGCATGTCTCAAACTTTTCAAAAACGAGTGAGTCCAAAGATCCATCAACATGGAGCTTCTTCATGCGTTTTATACCATTATGACTTACATGGCAGTGCACAAGTAAGTGGTACTATCATTACTATCTTATATCTTTTGGCATGAAAATCTGTATCACTACGATCGAGATTCAATAAACCATTCAGGTTTAATACTAATCTTGATGGTAGAGGGAGTGTGCGATGTTTGATCACATCAAACTTGGAAACACTTCCAACATATATCGTCAGCTCACCTTTAGCTAGTCTTCGTTTATTCCGTAGCTTTTATTTCGAGTTACTAACACTTAGCAACCGAACCGGTATCTAATACCCTGGTGCTACTAGGAGTACTAGTAAAGTACACATTAACATAATGTATATCCAATATACTTCTATCGACCTTTCCAGCCTTCTTATCTACCAAGTATCTAGGGTAATTCTGCTCCAGCGGCTATTCCCCTCATCACAGAAGCACTTAGTCTCGGGTTTGGGTTCAACCTCGGGTTTCTTCACTGGTGCAGCAGCTGATTTGCCATTTCATGAAGTATCCCTTATTGCACTTGCCCTTCTTGAAACTAGTGGTTTCACCAACCATCAACAATTGATGCTCCTTCTTGATTTCTACTTTCGCAGTGTCAAACATCGCGAATACCTCAAGGATCATCATATCTATCCCTGATATGTTATAGTTCATCACGAAGCTCTAGCAGCTTGGTGGCAATGACTTTGGGGAAACATCACTATCTCATCTGGAAGATTAACTCCCACTTGATTCAAGTGATTGTTGCACTCAGACAATCTGAGCACAAGCTCAACGATTGAGCTTTTCTCCCTTAGTTTGCAGGCTAAGAAAATCGCCGGAGGTCTCATACCTCTTGACGTGGGCACGAGCCTGAAATCCCAATTTCAGCCCTCGAAACATCTCATATGTTCCGCGACGTTTCGAAAATGTCTTTGGTGCCTCTACTTAAACCATTTAACTGAACTATCACGTAGTTATCAAAACGTGTATGTTCGATGTTCGAAACATCCACAAACGACGTTTGGGGTTCAGCACACTGAGCAGTGCATTAAGGACATAAGTGTTCTACTGTCCGCATAATTGCTACTGTCAACTTTCAACTATATTTTCTCTAGGAACATATCTAAACAGTGGAACTAAAGCGCGAGCTTACGACATAATTTGCAAAAAGGTCTTTTGACTATGTTCAAGATAATTAAGTTCATCTTATGAACTCCCACTCAGATAGACATCCCTCTAGTCATCTAAGTGATTACATGATCCGAGTCAACTAGGTCGTGTCCGATCATCACGTGAGACGGACTAGTCATCATCGGTGAACATCTTCATGTTGATCGTATCTACTATACGACTCATGCTCGACCTTTCGGTCTCCGTGTTCCGAGGCCATGTCTGCACATGCTAGGCTCGTCAAGTTAACCCTAAGTGTTTTCGCTGTGTAAAACTGTCTTACACCCGTTGTATGTGAACGTAAGAATCCATCACACCCGATCATCACGTGGTGCTTAGAAGCGACGAACTGTAGCAACGGTGCACAGTTAGGGGAGAACACTTCTTGAAATTTTGTAAGGGATCATCTTATTTACTACCGTCGTCCTAAGTAAACAAGATGCATAAACATGATAAACATCACATGCAATCAAATAGTGACATGATATGGCCAATATCATTTTTGCTCCTTTTGATCTTCATCTTCGGGGCTCCATGATCATCATCGTCACCGGCATGACACCATGATCTCCATCATCATGATCTCCATCATCGTGTCTTCATGAAGTTGTCACGCCAACGACTACTTCTACTTCTATGGCTAACGCGTTTAGCAATAAAGTAAAGTAATTTACATGGCGTTGTTAAATGACACGCAGGTCATACAATAAATAAAGACAACTCCTATGGCTCCTGCCGGTTGTCATACTCATCGACATGCAAGTCGTGAATCCTATTACAAGAACATGATCAATCTCATACATCACATATCATTCATCACATTCTTCTTAGCCATATCACATCACAAAGCATACCCTGCAAAAACAAGTTAGACGTCCTCTAATTGTTGTTTGCATGTTTTACGTGGCTGCTATGGGTTTCTAGCAAGAACGTTTCTTACCTACGCAAAACCACAACGTCATATGCCAATTGCTATTTACCCTTCATAAGGACCCTTTTCATCGAATCCGTTCCGACTAAAGTGGGAGAGACTGGCACCCACTAGCCACCTTATGCACCAAGTGCATGTCAATCGGTGGAACCTGTCTCACGTAAGAGTACGTGTAAGGTCGGTCCGGGCCGCTTCATCCCACAATACCGTCGAAACAAGATTGGACTAGTAACGGTAAGCATATTGTACAACATCAACGCCCACAACTACTTTGTGTTCTACTCGTGCAAAGAATCTACGCAATAGACCTACCTCATGATGCCACTGTTGGGGAACGTAGCAGAAATTCAAAATTTTCCTACGTGTCACCAAGATCTATCTATGGAGAAACCAGCAACGAGGGGAAGGAGAGTGCATCTACATACCCTTGTAGATCGCTAAGCGGAAGCGTTCAAGAGAACGGGGTTGAAGGAGTCGTACTCGTCGTGATTCAAATCACCGGAGATCCTAGTGCCGAACGGACGGCACCTCCGCGTTCAACACACGTACAGCCCGGTGACGTCTCCCACGCCTTGATCCAGCAAGGAGAGAGGGAGAGGTTGAGGAAGACTCCATCCAGCAGCAGCACAACGGCGTGGTGGTGGTGGAGGAGCGTGGCAATCCAGCAGGGCTTCGCCAAGCACCGCGGGAGAGGAGGAGGACTTGGGAGAGGGGGAGGGCTGCACCAGAACTTCGTGTGTAGCTCCCATGCGCCTCCCCACTATATATAGGGGTGGAGGGGCTGGTTTCTTGCCCTCCAAGTCCATTGGGGCGTTGGCCAAGGTGGGAGGAAAGAAATCCCATTATTTCCTTCCCCACCGATTGTTATCCCCCCTTTTTAGGGATCTTGATCTTATCCCTTCGGGATATGATCTTATTCCTTCTAAGGGGGGATCTTGGTGCGCCTTGACCAGGGGTGTGGGGCCTTTCCCCCACTACCCACGTCCATGTGGGCCCCCCCATGCAGGTGGGCCCCACTCCGGAACCTTCTAGAACCTTCCCGGTACAATACCGAAAAATCCCGAACATTTTCCGGTGGCCAAAATAGGACTTCCCATATATAAATCTTTACCTCCGGACCATTACGGAACTCCTCGTGACGTCTGGGATCTCATCCGGGACTCCGAACAACATTCGGTAACCACATACAAACTTCCTTTATAACCCTAGCGTCATCGAACCTTAAGTGTGTAGACCCTACGGGTTCGGGAGACATGTAGACATGACCGAGACGTTCTCTGGTCAATAACCAACAGCGGGATCTGGATACCCATGATGGCTCCCACATGTTCCACGATGATCTCATCGGATGAACCACGATGTCAAGGACTTAATCAATCCCGTATTCAATTCCCTTTGTCTATCGGTATGTTACTTGCCCGAGATTCGATCGTCGGTATCCAATACCTTGTTCAATCTCGTTACCGGCAAGTCACTTTACTCGTTCCGTAACACATCATCCTGTGATCAACTCCTTGGTCACATTGCGCATATGATGATGTCCTACCGAGTGGGCCCAGAGATACCTCTCCGTTTACACGGAGTGACAAATCCCAGTCTCGATCCGCATAAAACAATAGATACTTTCGGAGATACCTGTAGTGCACCTTTATAGTCACCCAGTTACGTTGTGACGTTTGATACACCCAAAGCACTCCTACGGTATCCAGGAGTTACACGCTCTCATGGTCGAAGGAAGAGATACTTGACATTGGCAAAGCTCTAGCAAATGAACTACACGATCTTTTGTGCTAGTCTTAGGATTGGGTCTTGTCCATCACATCATTCTCCTAATGATGTGATCCCGTTATCAACGACATCCAATGTCCATAGCCAGGAAACCATGACTATCTGTTGATCACAACGAGCTAGTCAACTAGACGCTCACTAGGGACATATTGTGGTCTATGTATTCACACGTGTATTACGATTTCCAGATAATACAGTTATAGCATGAATAAAAGACAATTATCATGAACAAGGAAATATAATAATAATACTTTTATTATTGCCTCTAGGGCATATTTCCAACACACGGGTATCTGCACTTGCACTCGTTCTGTTGCATGCACACATTTTTGGGGTTGAGAGCACCACATGGTTCGTGCATCATATGTTTGACCACCAAGGCGTAGAGTTCGGGATACTTCTGCTTGTCTGGGAGCTCGGCGGGAATGAGTTGGTCGTACTACTCTGGAACGACAAGCTTATATGCGTAATCCATGATCAACGGAAAGTGTGTGTGGGGGGGGCCTCTTTTGGAACTCGACTACATATACATACGCGACAACAACACCCAGGATATGCTTCTTGAATAACATCTCATTCATAGCTTCTAGCTTTCCATGGAACACATGAGCCAACAGATCAGGCCGGTCTTGTGCTGTCTAACCAGGAAACAACTCATTCAATATCTCTTCCTAGTTGGGGTTGCAGGTCATGGTCAGGAAGATGTCAGGCTTCATGTATGTATGGACACTTGTCATTGCATCCATATGCCTCTGCTTAATGTCGCGGTCGCCACCTGGGTATGTCCAGGGAGCACTATTCTTACACGAACAATGCTTGCTCGTGTCTCTCTCGATGTGATTGCATCGACAACTCCTTTTATATAGGTCAGCACAGATCTTCATCTAGTTCTTCCTGTACCATTTCAACCTACAACTCTCAATCTTGATGTACATGTCGACCCCCCATTGTTGGAGCAATCGTGCTCCACAGAGTATGGGATTGAATATTGCAGGTTGTGTCTGTAGCCTGTAACAGTAGTAGTCTCTTACGGAGACGCATAACCTGCTATTCCCCTCTGCAAATGGACGAGTAACAAGAAAATTAGGATTCATATGAGAATTATACTATTTATCAAAACGACATAATACACATAAGGCCTACCTGCGTCCTCCTCATCATCATGGTGACCTCTTGGTTGTTGTACAACCTCCCAAGGACATTCTGTTTAGGGAGTTTGGGATGCCAACCGATGGATAGAAGAGGGGGTAAGACAGCGGGTCGTACGACCCATCAGTCGCATGTATACTGTGCATCTGGTTGTCATTGCCGCAAAATGTAATTCTATGATCAAACCTGTTTGCTAGGTCAGTTCCCTCTACCTAGATTGTCGCGAGCTCAGATGGCACTGTTCTATTATATTTTCGTTGGTCTAGCCTCTAGACGGTGTTGAGGTCTATCATGTAATCGTCAAGGTTGTCCCTATGCGCACCCAAACTCCTAAACTACTAGGAGTACGGTTTTTCCCTGAGTATGTCCACTAACTTCCTGACGACATTCTGGTCCAATTGCTTGATGGCAGCCTTGCAATGGGTTAGATCAGGGTCGTCGTCGTAGAAGTACAACTAGAGATGCTCTGGACGGGAGCTTGGGCCGAAGGAATGAACGTTGTGGTAGATGGTGTTGTGCGCCCGGAACATGTACACCCCTGATTTCATGTTTGAGTAGTTTTCACTGAGGCTGATGCCGAGGGTTGTGAAGGAGAAGTGGTCGTTGAAGAACCGTATGTTCTCCTGAAAATGCCTAGAGTCTGCATCCGAGCTAGACCAAATCCTCATTAGCTCTGGGATGGGCTCTGGTTCCTTCAGCTCGATCTGCCCATTGCGAGAGCAGAATCTAGGGGATTCAGACTCAAACTTCTTGGCCTTGCAGTGCTCGTAGTTCATGGCGTTCTTAAGGATGTGTGTGCTATCTGAGAGGTTCGAGTAGACATACTCAAGAGGATCAATGTCCATAGAGGTATCCTGACTCAAGTCTCCTTCGTCATGTTCTGCATCATCAACGTCCGAGCTTGTAGGCAAGGTTTATAAATAGTGTGATACTCGGGATGTGCATATTAAAGTAAATGGCGAGAGCGTGGATCTTGCGCCCGTGGGTGGACATACCTTCACAAGCAAACACGTAATACTCATCGTCAAAGAGGTCGTCAGGGCTGGCATTATCATCCATGAGATGGCTAAGGTACGCGTCCATGTCGTCTGCCCCTGTGCCAAACCAATTAATGTCAAACCAATAAATAAGGGTTTAGTTTTAAGGGACACAAGGAGAGTAAAGTTGGGAGTGTTACCTTCTGTTCTGATTGAGAAGTCTAGCGTGCTAGTTGAGGTTGACGCACCGTGACCATCAAATCCGCTAGGTTGTCCCATTGAGCTTGTTCCCGGCATGGCGAAGGACCTTAAGGGTGTAGTCTTCACCCTAGCTGCAAAGCTAGCATTACGACGATCTATCAGGGTCTTCCTTTCACCATGTGGTATGCTTTGCGTACCTCCCTTTTTCTTGCTGCTTTAATCTTGATGCATCTTCACGGCCATACTTCCCTTGCTTACTCATTCTTGACTCCTACGTTGAGCTCTAGACTCATGCCTCGGCTACATTTCATGCATTTGTTAGTGAATCACTATAATGATGGGTGTCATTCATCTGGTCACCCTGTATGGCATTATCTCCCAAGGTCCTGCTTAGATAGGCACCTGCACCCATAATTATCACACATGGCATGGCTTAGTAAATAATTGTCCATTGCCTAAAGAAAGTCGGTGGAGTGAAGGTCACAGCTTTACCATCCGTTTCGAAGGTGCTTGTGTCTGTGCATGTACCCACTACCATAGGATTGCCATGTATTTTTCGATCTATGTTCTGATCCATTGACTCCATGAGGATGGCATTATCGTCAATGACATTGCAATGATAGGTGTCTGGAGCAATTCAGAGGTGGTAAATATTTGTTCAATGCTAAAGAACATAGTAAGTGGGGGTAAATACAAGCCGTCTGCTTTGAAGGTGTAGTCGCCCACGCTTGATGAAGCTGGGGGTACTTAGATCTAGACTAACCATTGCAATGGATTCAGCGCAGGGGGTGTTCCACATAGCCTTCTCGCGCTGTCTGCGCTGAGCACCCTCTCAGACTTTAGCTCAGGTGTCAAGCTATCTCGGCGTTCTTTCCTATGCGCGCTTATGTGTTCCTTATTCATCTGGTAAGATGATCGTCTCTGTTCGTTAATAAGGTCCCTTTGTTCTTGGGACACAACATGAACGGGGCTTGTTTGACCTTCTTTTTTCTTCCGTTATGCTGCCCGTCATTTAGTGTTTATCTCATCCCTTTTTTCTTGTGATGGCACATAACCGGAACATTTTTCCTTTTCTTTTTTTGCCATATAAGCTGCTCTTCTTCGGGCATTTAGATATCCCTTTTTCCGTCTGCTGAGGTCCTTTTATGTTCTCCATCATGATGAACCGTTTTAGCATTTGTTAGCGGAATATTAACACCCATGGTCCTGCTTAGGTAGGCGCCTGCACCCATCGTTATCACCCATGACAGTGGTTAGTAATTAAATGTTCATTGCGTGAAGAAAGAAGGTGCAGCGAAGAGCAAAGGTTTACCATCCATTTCGAAGGTGCTTGTGTCTGTGCATGCGGACACAGTCATGGGATTGCCATTCACCGTACCCATGAGGATGGAGCTATCATCAATGTAGGTGCCTGGAGCGATGCGGAGCTAGTAAATATTGGCTCAATGCTAAAGGACATAATAAGGGGAGTCCCTTTTTCGTCTGGTACGCTACACATTGTTTAGGGTTTCTCTTACCCCTATGTGCTTGTGATGGTACATAACCGACACAATTTTCCTTCTCTTGTTTCTCCTTACAAGTTTTCCTTCTCTGTGTGTACATGACATCCCTTTTTGTGCTTGTGAGGTCCTGTTATGTTCTCCATCATGATGAAACATATCAGCAATACCTCAAACCGTACCCGAGAAATCACGGCGATGCTTCTTTTGATCCAATCTCTAATGAAATGAGTAGCGAGGCAATTAAAACCAGTGGAGAGCACATCCAGACAATAGACATTAAGAATTACCCTTGAGGTTCAGCCGTGCGATTATACCTTGATTCCAGTTGGAGAGTCGATCATTAGTGCAGATGCTGCTAAGAGAGCATCGGCTGACATTTATCAAATCGATCTTATCGTTTTCCTTTCTACGTCTATGTTACTTAGCAAGGTTTACCCTTTCCCTATGAGATCCATACGGGGTAAGGTCGTGTGACGCTAGCAATGTTTAAACCAATTAATAATAGTAGAAAAATCTCACCAAATATGCATGTGATTATGATAAATAATAACTAATTATGCGGCCAAATACCTCCATTGTCATTGGAGTAATTCGAAAATGATGTTCAACATTAGATATGTCACCAAGAGGGGCTCGGGAAGAAGCATCACCATCAGGGGGGCTGTGACATATTTGGTGCCTCCTTATCATCGAGAGGCATGTTCTGAAAAACGCCACAAAAACGAAAGTAAACGGAACATTAGGTATTCTTGGCGTACAGTGATAATTCTTGGGAGAAGAAATGTGCATAGCAAAATAAGAGTGTCTCTTGGCATAGAGTGTAATGAAATTAAATCTACCTTTCCTCCAAACTCCTAAGCACATAAGGTTGTCAGTCTATCTATCCAAGCTCCTAAGCAAATTAAGAAAAGAGTGCACACAAGCAGCAGTAGGATTGCATGCATACCTCGAGCAGGTAGGTCACGGTCTTGATACCCTGGTGTGTATGGTCAGGAAACCCAGCCAAAGCAGAAATGTTAACTGCATTATAAGGAAGGAAACTGATTATGTTTATCGCAAGAATTATATCTAATGCTTGTCTTGATTTCAAACATGGCTTGAACAGTCCTCTTAGATCATGAACAACACCTTCGGTTTCTATACGAGACATGTACTGACCATAGTCCATGTTTCTATATAAGTTCAAGTATATTTCTTATTTTTTAGAAGGAAGTGCAAACAATAATGACATGTGACTGTTTTTGTTTTGATGTAGCTGAGGGAGGCTCTGGACCAAACGAATTGGCAAGTGTTATGGTTCAAAAGTTTGGCATATGTGTGTTCCTTTTTTATTTGTATAGTGTCGAAAGAATCTCGGCAGCATCAGATAGTGTTAAAACAAAGCAATCATGGAATTATAAGGTGAGCTAGAAAGTATCTTCCTATAAGGAAGGAAACTGATTATGATTATCGCAAGAATTATATCTAATGCTTGTCTTGATTTCAAACATGGCTCCAACAGTCATCTTAGATCATGAACAACACCTTCAGTTTCTATATGAGACGTGTATTTACTGCGGTCCATGTTTCTATATACGGTCGTGTTCCTTTTCGATTTGTATAGTGTTGAAAGAATCTCAGCACCATCAGATAGTGTTAAAATCACTGATCATAGAATTAGAAGGTGAGCTAGAAAGCATCTTGCTAAAAGGAAGGAAACTAATTATGTTTATCGCAAGAATTATATCTAATGCTTGTCTTGATTTCAAACATGGCTCCAACAGTCCTCTTAGATCATGAACAGCACCTTCAGTTTCTATATGAGATTTGTCTAAATGAGATGTGTACTGACCATAGTCCTCGTTTCTATATATGTTCAAGTATATTTCTTCTTTTTGAGAAGGAAGTGCAAACAATAATAACATGTGGCTGTTTTTGTTTTTATGTAGCTGATGGAGCCTCTGGACCAAACGAATTGCCAAGTTTTATGGTTCAAAAGTTTGGCTAGAAAGCATCAGATAGTCTTATGTTGTATTTTTTTAGAAGGTGAGCTAGAAAGCATCATATAGTGTTAAAAGAAAGGTGAGCAAGAAAGCATCTGTAGCATATCTATAATAAAGCAAGTATATATTATGAACAGGGCAATGATCAAGGCAGCCGACCTATGCCTCCTTCTCCGGTGGAAAAGCGTTCGTGCCCCAGGGATCGTCGGTGAGACTTGGAGTCACGGAGAATTAGTGCTTGCAACACCACCCAGGAGAAAGATTGCTGGAGAGACTCAGAATCATGGAGAACCAGGGCTTGTCGCCCGTCTCAAGAGAAAGTTTTGAAAACCAGATGATTGATGTTGTATATGGTAAGATTGAAAAAAGAGGCGCCCAGAATAAAATTTATGTTGATTGATCGCTGATTTCTGTTCAATTGCTGATCAGTTTTATATATGGAAAGATTAAAAAATAGAAGGAAAGTGTTGATGTTGTATATGGTAAGATGGGAAGTGGGCTGATAGCGCTCCAGATGATTGATGTTGTATATGATAAGATAAGATTGAAAAAAGAGTAGCCAAGAATAAAATTTCCATCTGTGATCAATCACTGATCTGTGTTGTATATGGAAAGATTAAAAAAATGGAAGAAAAGTGTTAATTTGAGTACGGTTGGTTTTTAAAAACCAGATGGGAGGTGGGCTAGTAGCGCTCAAAAAAATCGGTGGAGCCTGGCGAGCAATAAAAATCGATGGGGGGATCCGTGGGGGGACTTCCATTGATGGGGTGGGTGATACGAGACAAAACGACAACGGACTCCTCCCTTAGAAGTAGAGATCTAGTAGATAATTTTCTCTCAGACTAATCTAGACCATCACTAGTATTAGATGAATGTAACCAAAATTTGAACACACAACTACTAGATGCAAAAATTGCTAAAGGCTAAAAAGGTAGGTGTGATAGATGAACTAATCTAATTTTTTGGTTTTTTTTGTGGGTTGTAGGAATGAAAAACAATCTAACCAAATAAAATTGTAAATCTCTCTCTAATGAACCTGAAAACTGATACCACTTGATGTGAACTAGGGCCCGATCTTTCGATGAGAGAGAGATAACTACGATTTTTGGATGGGACATGACCCGCACGATCCGGCTACCAACCGTACAGGGAGAACCGTACACGAATGATATCCATGACAATCGTTGAACCAACTCCACGGTGTTATCGATCGAGCCAACGATGCGATCGGCCTATCCACGAAGGATTTTTCCTGCAAGCAAATCGAAGAACATGCAAGAAAATAATAGCGAAGCAATCTGAAATTGCGAATATGCAGGATGGAATAAATCTCACGAAACAAATATTTGGGGTTTCGATTGGATGTCTTTACGGTCGCACTAGCTGCTACGAGCGAAGACAAATCAAAGTAGCAATAGCTAAACTTCTCTAAACAAAATTTGAGTCTAAACCCTAAAAGTTGAGTTGTACTACCTCCATTCTAAAATAGATGACCCAAGTTTGTACTAACTTTGTACTAAAATTAGTATAAAGTTGAGTCGTCTATTTTGGAACTGAGGGAGTATTTATTATGGACGCGTAGCTGTTGGTTCCATGTAGATTACGTCGTCCAGGGTTCGGCTGTAACTTGCAAGTTGGCTGCGGCAAGTGCTTCTTCCTATGTTAAAGTATATTGACTTAGGAGTCAAGTGAAGACACTTGACCATAGGTCATACTCACTGTTTAAGCTCAAAATGGGGTTGCCATTTTTCATCTAAGCATTTTGATGTATTCTCATCTTGTTGAGTTGCTTTGACCCATGTCTTGGGGTAAAGCTTCTCTAAGATGGAATGACGTACCTTGGTGGTGGTGTTAATCTTAATCATGTAGCTGAATTTGTGTTGGGTGCTCAAAGTTGATGTAGTTCATCAAGAGTTGGGAGCACTACTTGTAGTTGGATTTCATCTACCTACATGGGTTAGTCTTGCAAGGAAGAGCAATTGTGTATCCAAAATGACAATCATGAAATTTGATATAACAAAATTATCGAAGGATATATTGAAAGGATTCGTGCTTCCTTGTCTTCAACCACCATATTGTAGAGACTTGGAGATGTAGAGATTGCTTAGAATGTGATTGAGTTGCAATCTCATAGAGTTAGGCTCATCCAAGTACCTACAAGGGTTAGATAGCATGCAATAGTACAAGAATATCCAAGACATACGATCATCATCATGTGAGACATATCAAGGATTAGTCATAGAAAGGCTCATGCCTTGCATGCATCCAAATGGAGTTTCTACTCCAAGTTTGAGGCATCAATGATGTTCAATTCACCTCTCAACCGACAAAACACTTTATCATCAAGTGGTTTGGTGAATATATCAGCCAATTGATTATCGGTATGAAGATGCTTAATTTTGATATCTCCCTTATCAACATGATCTCAAATGAAATGATGACAAACTTCAATATGGTTAGTTCGAGAATGTTGCACGGGATTATGAGCAATCTTAATAGCACTCTCATTGTCACAAAGCAATGGAACATGTTTCACATATATCCCATAACCTTTAAGAGTTTGGCTCATCCAATGTAATTGAGCACAACATGAACCGGCAGCAATGTATTCTGCTTCGGCGGTGGATAAGGATACCGAGTTTTGTTTCTTGGAGGACGAAGACACAAGACAAGAGATCTACCAAGAAATTGACAAGTACCCAAAGTGGAGCTTCGGCAATGGATAAGGATACAGAGTTTTGTTTCTTGGAGGACCAAGACACAAGAGATCTACCAAGAAATTGACAAGTACCCAAAGTGGAATTTCTATCAACCTCGTCACTGGCATAGTCCGAATCGTAGTAGCCAACAATATCAAAAGAAGACCTCTTAGGATACCAAATGCTAAAATTTGGTGTATGAATTAAGTATCTCACTATCCTTTTCACAGCCTTAAGATGACATTCTTTCGGGGCCGCTTGATATCGTGCACATGCACACACTTAGCATGATATCGGACAGGAGGCACATAGATATAACAATGAACCAATCATAGAGCGGTAAACCTTTTGGTCAACCAGTTTGCCATCCTTTGTCAAGTCAAGATGTCCAGTAGTAGGTATGGGGTACTCATACCTTTGCATTCTTGCATGTTGAACTTCTTGAATAAGTCCTTGGTGTACTTTGTTTGAGAGATAAAGATTCCCTCCTTAGTTTGCTTGATTTGCAAACCAAGAAGAACTTGAGTTCACTCATCAGACAGCTCAAACTTCTCTAACATTAGCTTTCCAAACTTTTCACTAAAATGAGGGTTAGTTGAACCAAATATGATATCATCAACATAAATTTGGCACACAGATAATTCTTCATTACCCTTTTAGTAAAGTGTGTAGAATCAGTTTTAATCTCAAAGCCTTCTTCAATAAGAAATTTAGTCAAGCATTTATACCAAGCTCTAAGAGCTTGTTTAAGACCATAGAGAGCTTTTTGGAGTTTCTAAACATGGTCGGGTTTGTTAGGATTAAAGCCAGGAGGTTGTTGAACATAAATTTCCGCCTCAATTTCACCATTAAGAAAAGCACTTTTGATGTCCATTGGATATAAGGTAATGTCATGATAATTGGCATAAGCAAGTAAGATGCGAATGGACTCATGTCTAGCAATGGGGGCTTATGTCTGACCTTAGTCCATACCTTCGACTTGAGTATAGCCTTGAGCAACGAGACGACCCTTATTGTGTACAACTTGTCCATCTTCATCTTGCTTGTTCCGAAACACCCATTTGGTTCCAATGACATTGTGCTTCTCATCGGGCTTTTCAACCAACGTCCACACTTGGTTCCTCTCAAAGTTGTGTAGCTCTTCGTCCATGGCATTTATCCAATCCGGATCTTCCAATGCTTCTTCAACCTTCATAGGTTCAATGCTCGAAATGAATGAGTAATGTTCACAAAAGTTAGCCAAACGAGTTCTAGAGCGAGTATTTCTCCTGGTTTGAATATCATCAAAGATTTTTTCTACGGGATGATATCTTGAGACTGTTACTCAAACTCGTCAGATCTTTTGTTTGGGTCGGGGTGGAACATCCTCTTCATTGTCTTGTTCTTCCTCTTGTCTTTCTTCATTTTTGTTGGCGTTGTTGTTCTTCCGTGGAGGTGGAGAAGGAGGTCGTCGAGGTTCATCTTGTTGTACATCCTCGTTCTCATCGTCTTGATGTGTCCCACTCGTGGATGCCTCCAAGTCAACTTATGGTTTACCTTGTCGTGAAGTTGAGGCTTCCACTTGGACAGACGAGGTACTCTCCTTCACCTCTATTGGGCGAATCCTGCCAATAAACAAGTCTTGGATTGCTTTTGAAGGATCTTTCTCACCTACATCAATTGGAAATTGCTCTACTTGCGAGCCGTTAGATTCGTCAAACTTCACATCTACCGTCTCTTCAACCATTCAGGTGAAATTGTTGTAGACACGGTAAGTGTGAGAGTTTGAGACATAACCTAGTAGGAAACCTTCATGAGATTTAGGAGCAAATTACGAACGACAATGCTTATCAAGAATATAACACTTTGAGTCGAATACCCGAAAGTATCCAACTTGGGGTTTGTTACTGGTGAGAAGCTTGTATTCCATCTTGTAGAGTAGCTTGTGGAGATATAGACGATTCGTTGCATGACAAGCTGTCTCAACCGCTTCCGCCCAAAAGTATTTTGGCATCTTGTACTCATCAAGCATTGTTCTCGCCATTTCTATGAGCTCCGGCTCTTCCTCTCAACAACTCTGTTTTGTTTAGGTGTGTACGTAGCTGAGAACTCATGTGAAATCCCTTCTTCATCAAGAAAGGTGTCCACATTGGCGTTCTTTAACTCCGTTCCGTTGTCGCCGCGAACCTTCTTGATCTTCACTTCAAATTGGTTTTGGGCCTTCCAAGCAAAGTGTTTGAAAATCTTTTGGACCTGCGATTTATCATCAAGAAAGAACACCCACGTAAATCTTGAAAAACCATCAACAATGACCAATCCAAAAGGAGTTACACCAAGACTTTTGTACGCATTGGGACCGAAAAGATCAATGTGAAGTAGCTCAAGCGGTCTCCTTGTGGTCATGATGTTCTTCACGGGGTGACTTCCTGCAACCTGTTTTTGATGTAGGGTGGAACCCTATGGGGCCGATCTTTCACGTTTGGAGTGGATCCTACGGGGAAACACAAAGAACGCGCGGAAGAACACAAGGGAAATCACGGGGAGAAACGAGAGAAACACTCAACCGACAAGTAATTGATCACACAAGGGCTAGATCACCGAAAACATAAGGTAACACATGATTCAAAGTCAACAAGGGAAGATACAAGAGTAACCATTCTTCTCCGTGAGGAGGTCTTGATTGTCTTCTCCGGATGGAGGCCTTGAATCCTAATGGATCTTCTCCGAAGAGGCACGGTCCCTCACGTGGAGTAGATCCGGTACGGATGAGCAATGCTCTATCTCAAACGAGCTACCACAATGCTAACCCTAGCTAGGAGGTGGGGAGACCTATTTATAGTCGTAGTGCAAATGGAGGTCAAAGTGAAGGGGTACAAGGGCATCGGCTCGTGGCTGCGGTCACTCAGGTGTCGGACGTCCGGAAGACATCGGTCGTCCGGAGCTTCAGGACGGTCCAGACGTCCATAGATGTCGGACTTCTGTAGTTTCAGCTCGGGTGCTGGTCTTCCAGTCGTCCGGTGGCTTCGGTCTTCCGCTAATTTCCTCTCGGGTGCCCAGCTGCCGGACGTCCGGAGGGCGTCGGTCGTCCGTGGCCTGGGAGTCGTCGGACGTCCGGGCTGGACCGGTCGTCCGTGGCCTGTAGCTCTGTCCTGCCTTCCTTCTCTCGGCTGTAGCATCTCCTAGGGGTCGGACGTCCGGGCCCGGCCGGTCGTCCGGTGCCTATAGCTTCCCAAATGGCTCTTCCTCTTGATGTCCATGCTTGGTGTCCTTGCCACCTTTTCCATTGGGTGTAGCTGTCACGTGGCTCTCCTCCAAGTACCTGATCACACATAGAGTGTCCGTATGAGGTAGTAGCCAAGTCTCGTGAGTAGAGAGAGGGAGTTCGGAGAGGAGAGAGTTCACCTTATCTTCGATAGCCTTTGCTCTAGCTCTTGTCATGGGTACAAGTGGTGTTGAGGGAGATGTAGGTACATCCATGGGGATGAGCGAGGGATGCTCTGTATCATCTCCCCCCCTAGGAAAGATCCGACCTCGGATCAAAAGCTTCATCTCCATGGTATGGCGCGAGGTCCTTGATGTCGAAGATGTCGCTCACATTGTACTTGCCTCGTGGTAGGTCTATCTTGTAGGCGTTGTCGTTGTAGCATGCTAGCACCTTGAAGGGTCCATCGGATCGAGGGAGAAGTTTGGACTTGCGTTCGTTGGGGAAGTGGTCCTTGCGAAGGTGTAGCCACACGAGATCGCCAATGTTGAAGATCATGGGTTGCTTGTTGATGTTGAGCTTGGTCGCTAGTCGTTGTACTTGGCGCTCGATGGTGTGCCTTGTATCCTCATGCATCTTCTTGATAAAGTTTGCTCGTGCACTCGCATCCATGTTGGTGCGCTCTTGTAGAGGAAGAGGTAGAATGTCCAATGGTGACAACGGGTTGAAGCCGTAGACGACCTCGAAAGGGGACTTGCTGGTAGTCGAATGTCTTGCACGGTTGTAGGCGTACTCGGCGATGGGTAGACATGCTTCCCACTCCTTGATGTTCTTCTTGATCAACACGCGAAGTAGAGTGGAGAGAGTCCGGTTCATCACCTCCATTTGGCCGTCGGTTTGAGGATGGTATGCAGATGAGAACAAGAGCTTGATTCCGAGCTTGGCGCATAGGGTCTTCCAAAAGTAACTCAAGAACTTGACGTCACGATCGGAGACGATTGTCTTTGGTACTCCATGGAGTCGCAAGATTTCCCTACAAAAGAGATTTGCAATGTGTGAAGCATCGTCTATCTTGTTGCAAGGAATGAAATGTGTCATCTTAGAAAATCGGTCCACAACAACAAACACGGAATCCTTTCCATTTTGAGTTCTAGGCAAACCAAGTACAAAATCCATGCTAATGTCTTCCCAAGGTTGATAAGGAATAGGAAGAGGCATGTAAAGACCATGAAATTGAGCTTTAGACTTAGCTTTGCGACATGCAAAGCATCGGTTGGTGAAGCGTGAGACGTCTCGAAACATCTTGGGCCAAAAGTAGTTCTTGGAGACCGTGGCGAATGTCTTATCTCGTCCAAAATGTCCCATGAGTTCGCCTCCATGAGCCTCTTGCAAAAGTAGCAAACGAAGAGAAGACTCGGGAATGCATAGTTTGTTAGCTTTCACAAGATAAGCATCCTTGATATAATATTGTTCCCAATAAGTATGCGTCAAACACTTAGCATAAGGAATAGCAAAATATGGATCATTAGCATACAAGTCTTTGATGTGCTCAAAACCAATAACATTCAACTCAAGCTTAGTGACAAGCGTGCATATGCGTGAAAGTGCATCTGCAACTACATTTTCCTTACCCTTAATGTACTTGATCACATAGGGGAAAGATTCAATAAATTCACTCCATTTGGCATGACGCTTGTTTAACTTAGTTTGACCTTTTAAGTACTTAAGTGTTTCATGATCGGTATGTATGACAAACTCATGAGGTCTAAGATAATGTTCCCAAACATGTAGCACACACACTAAAGCATACAATTCTTTGTCATATATGGGATAGTTAAGTTGAGCACCGGAGAGTTTTTCACTAAAATATGCAATGGCTCGTTTTTCTTGCATCAAAACCCCGCCAATTCTGGTACCACTTGCATCACAATGAACCTCAAAAGCTTTGTAAAAATTGGGCAAAGCAAGAATCGGAGCATGAGTAAGCAAAGACTTGAGCTCATCAAAAGCGGTGGATTGCAAAGATCCCCAAACAAAAGGAGCATTCTTCTTACTCAAGGCATGCAAAGGAGCGGCAATAGTGCTAAAATCTTTCACAAAGCGACGATAAAAACCTGCAAGACCAAGAAAGCTACGCACTTGTTGCTAATTGGTGGGTTGGGGCCGAGTTTTAATTGCTTCTATTTTAGATTCATCAACATGGACACCCTTGGAAGAGACAACAAAACCCAAGAAAACCACTTTGTCAACACCAAATGTGCACTTTTTCATGTTGGCATAAAGACGTTCCTTGCGAAGTGTTTGCAAAATGGCCCTAACATGATTAATATGCTCTTTCATGGATTTGCTAAAAATAAGAATGTCATCAAAGTAAACCACAACAAAGACTCCAATGTAAGGTCGAAGCACAAAATGCATAAGACGCATGAAAGTACCGGGAGCCTCCGATAAACCCATAGGCATAACTAAACACTCGTATAAGCCAAATTTGGTTTTGAAAGCAGTTTTCCATTCATCACCCTCTTGTATGCGGATTTGATAATAGCCACTTTTAAGATCAATTTTTGAGAAAAAGTTGGCTCCGTTAAGTTCATCAAGCATATCATCTAAGCGAGGAATGGGATGCCTATAGCGGACGGTAATAGCATTTATAGGTCTACAATCGGAGCACATACGGAAACTTCCATCTTGCTTAGGTACAAGTATAACAGGAACGGCACAAGGGCTTAAGCTTTCACGTACAAGACCGTTGTCGATGAGTTGTTGTACTTGTCGTTGAATCTCCTTAATTTCTTCGGGGTTGACACGGTATGGAGCTTTGTTTGGAAGTGGCTCTACGGGGATGAGGTCGATTCGATGCTCAATGCCTCGAAGAGGAGGTAGACCCAGAGGTAGCTCATCGGGAAAAACATCTTGGAATTCCTGCAAAAGAGATTGAAACACTAAAGGTAGCTCGTGAGAGGTGTTAGTTTTTGGTTCCCCATCCTTGCACACAAGGACAAAGTGCATCACACTCGATGGGTTCTCACACACTTCTCTCATCTCACTTTTTGTGGCAAATAGTATGAGGTTTTTCTCTTTAGGCGAAGAGGCGCTCAAGTTTGGCTTGTGGCTCTCACTCACTTTTTGGTGGATCACTTTCTCACTCTTCTCTCCATGATGGGTGGCTTGCTTGTCGGCTATCACTTGACTAGGAGACATAGGTCGTAGCACATATTCCTTCCCTTTCATCTTGAAGTTATAGTGATTGGTGCACCCATTGTGGATGACACCACGGTCGAATTGCCATGGTCGACCAAGAAGGAGGTGGCAAACGGTCATTGGGACCACATCACACTCCAAAGTGTCCTCATATGCACCAATTTTGAAGGAGACTTGGACCGTATGCTCAACTCGGATAGTGCCGGAGTCACTTAGCCATTGAACCTTGTAGGGGTGTGGGTGCCTCCTCTTGACCAATTGAATCTTGGAGCATAGTTCTTCACTTGCCAAGTTGTGACAACTACCTCCATCGATGATGACCTTGATGGACCTTCCATGGATGTCGGCCTTCATGTGGAAGATGTGGCATCGTTGGTCTTCTTATTGTTGATGTTGAAGAGTCAAGACCTTGGAGACAACAAGAGCGGGGCTCGTATCTTCATCACAAAAGACTTGATCATCTTCATCCTCATTCACGCGCCGGTGCATGGCCACTTGCTCAAGAGCTTCCATCTCCTCATCACTCATGGAGTCGTAGGTGCCATCGTCGTTGAGGATCATGGTGCGCTTGTTTGTGCATTCATAGGACTTGTGGCCTCGGCCGCCGCAAGTAAAACACTAGAAGGAGCTTGTCTTGATGGTCTCATCGCCCGGAGTAGATGATGAAGCATGCGGCTTGAAGTTGCTTGTAGTAGGAGGAAGACGACTTGAACTTGACGAAGTTTTCTTGTAACTTGGCTTGTCGTCGTTGCTTGGAGAAGGTTTGGTTGATGTAGATGTTGGAGGAGTTGTTGAAGCTTGGTTGTTGGAGAAGCCGTAGGTCTTGGATGAGTACTTGGCGTACTTGAAGTCATCTTGCACTTGGCGTTCCGCCTTTGTAGCTTGATGCATGAGCTCAATGAGGTTGGAGTAGGGTTGGAAGAGGGCGACCTTCTTGATGGGATGATTGAGTCCATTCAAGAATCGTGCCATTGTTTGCTCATCATCTTCCGTGACATTGGCTCGAATCATGGCTATCTCCATTTCCTTGTAGTATTCTTCAACACTCTTTGTTCCTTGCTTGAGGAGTTGTAGCTTCTTGAAGAGATCGCGGATGTAGTAGGTTGGCACAAAACGTGCTCGCATGACTTAATTTGAGCCCAAGTGGTGATAGGTGGTTCACCTCTAGCTTCTCGGTGCTCAAGGACTTGTTCCCACCATATGAGCACATAGTCTTGGAACTCAAGTGATACCATAGCGATCTTCTTCTCTTCCTCATAGTTTTGCAAACGAAAGATTTTGTCGACCTTCAATGCCCATGATAGGTACTCTTCGGGATCATTGCTTCCATTGAACTTGGGCATGGTGAATTTAAGCTTGCCATAGCGTTGCTCTTCATTGTGTTGTTGGCGATGGTGATGATGACGCCCTTGACATGGAGGGTAATCATCCTCATGTTGCTCTTGGTGTGGAGGAAGTCCATGATCAACTTGCTCTTGTTGAACTTGACGTTGAGGTGGAGCCTGACGAGCTTGTTAAGGAGCTTGAGGAACATGACGTTGCACTCGCGGTTGGTAGTTCCTCTCTTGTATTTCTTCTCAAAGGGCTTCATCTTGATTGCGTCGTTCGCGATTGCGGTTGGCGATGGCTTGACTTGATTCTTGAAGGGCACGTTGCGCCTCAAGAGCTTGCGCTTCTCGTTGTTGTTGTTGAAGACATTGAGCCTCGGCGTCTTGTTCCTCTTGGTGTAGACGTGCTCGTTCTTCCTCTTGGTGCCGTAGTCATTGTCGTTCTTGAGCTTGAGCAAAAGCGACTTGGTTTGAGTGAGGACGAGGGACTTGCTCATCGACTTGCTCTTGTGAATGTTTGTCGTGTAGCGGGTTGCGAGATGCATGACGGTCTTGACGCGCGGCTCATCGAAGAGTGTTCGATGACGGTGTACTTGAGCCGGAGAAGGAATCGTCAGAGTGTCTACTTGAGTGGCTCCGTCTTGAGTACGAAGAAGTTGAAGGAGGACGGTTCACCAACAAGGCGCGGATCTCGTCCATTCTTGCATCATTCTCTTGCTTGTGCGCGTCGAGCTTGTTGTCGAAGTAGTCTCGTGTATGTTGCTCGGAGAGTCGCAAGTCGGTGGCGAGGTTGTTGACGCGGTCGTTCATTGCTTGTTGTTCTTGATGCAACACTCGTTGTGCACCAAAGAGGTGGCTCTTGGTGACGTACGATGACATGTCGTCGTCTTGCTCGATGAAGAGTGGGTTGGCAGAAGTACTCGGCCTATCCATCATTCCAAGCAAAATGTGAGTGGTAGAAAGAGAAGAACTTATACCAATGTACCTTGACCGATGTTGATGATGAATCAAGTTCACTCAAATGCGGACAATGAAATAGCACTATTGGTACCAATCCTTGTCGGTTCTCACACCTACACAAGTAAAAGCTTATGGTGGAGCTTGGTTAGGATGGTGGCACAAATTTGATGCAATAGTAAAGTGAGCTTCAATAATGCTGGAAATGATTCACAAATTTGCAAATGCAACAGGTAGACCAGGCAAGTAGGCTCACACGGAAACACACACGCAAATAGAATAAATGGGATTGTGCAAACGAAAAGTGAGCCAAAATGCGGAATCCACGAAAATACTCTTGTTGCTCAATACTAGAGAGACGCTAGCACGATTGCACAATAGGCGGATACGGAACTTGTGCACAACCTACTAGGCAAAAATTCTCGATCCCAAGTATTCTATATGTATGGTATTTCGGTGCTATGATCCAACATGATCCGATATGACAATCTTAATGTAGTACGATGCTATGGTTCTTGCTCATAAGCTCTTTGCTTAAAAGCTTGGGTGGCTCTTTCAATTTTGATCAAGATAGCAATTGTGTATGCTATGACAACTTTGTGACACACAAGTTGATGCCAAGATATGCACCACTATAGTATGGTATGTATGCTATGGTGTATGATCACTAATGTGCACAAGTCATGTTGCCGGCAATACTCAATGGCTAGTCTCGATGGATAAGCTACGCAAAAGTAAGGCAATATGAGTATCAATGCAATTGCAAGGTATGACAAAGATGTCGTCGATGTTACCATCCTTGGCGATGATGATACCTGTGACGCCCGGGTAATTAAGCTACAGTGAACCTCTGCTAATGATGCCACGTCACCTCGATTACTGTTCCTAATCACGTGTTAGTTCGAAACCGATTCAAATTCAAATTGAAAATTTGGTAAATAATAAAAGTATTCAAACATTAAAATAAAATTGTTCGGTTTGTACTAGATATTACATAGATAATTATAGTGTAGAAGACACAGTTTTATAAGATGCATAAATATTTTAAATTGAATTAAAACAGAGGAGAAAATAAATAAAAGAAAACAA
>NC_041391.1:320867525-320874674 GCF_002162155.2 Triticum dicoccoides
TGAGGCTCCGCGCGCGCCGTGCTCGCCCACCGCCGCCCGCGTCGTCCGGGCTTGCCGTGCCCGTGGCCGGCGCCTCCCCCTGTCGATCTGGGCGCTCGCCCAGTCGGGCGCCGACGCCCAGCGCCCGCACCCGCGGCAACCGCATGCCCGTTAGCCCCCAGGGCCCTATGACAAAGGGGGCCCGCCCCCAAAACGTTAAAAAAAAGTATATAAAAATAAATAAAACAATAATTAAAATAAAAATAAATTTAATTAATTAAATAAATAAATTAATTAATTTAGTTAATTAACCTTAATTAATTAATCTAATTAACCTGTTAGCTTAATTAAACAGTAATTAGTTTAACTAAATCCTAATTAACCTAACAGAGTATGACCGGTGGGTCCCTTTGGACCCATGCGTCAGTTTAACCCAGTCAACCCCTGTTGACTGCTGATGTCAGCATGACGTCATGCTGACGTCATAAATCCATTTTCCGATTAATTAAATAATTAAATAAATTCCAGAAATTAATAAAATCTTTAGAAAATCATATCTTTTAATCCGTAACTCGGATTAAAATATTTTCAACATGAAAGTTGCTCAGAACGACGAGACGAATCCGGATACGCAGTCCGTTCGTTCGCCACACACCCCTAACCTATCGAACTCGCAACTTTCCCCCTCCGGCTCCTCTGCCCGAAAACGCGAAACACCGGGAATACTTTCCCGGATGTTTCCCCCCTTAACCGGTACCACCTCATACCACGTTAGGGCACACCTAGCACCGCTCATTGTAACGTCACGCATCGTCGTGTTTATGTTTGCATTGTATTCATTGTTTCTTCCCCCTCTTATCTCCGGTAGACTACGAGACCGACGCTGATGCCACCGAGTACGACTACGTCACCGACGACCCCTCCTTGTCTGAGCAACCAGGCAAGCCCCCCCTTTGATCACCAGATATCGCCTACTCTTCTCTATACTGCTTGCATTAGAGTAGTGTAGCATGTTACTGCTTTCCGTTAATCCTATTCTGATGCATAGCCTGTCATTGCTGCTACAGTCATTGTTACCTTACCCGCAATCCTAAATGCTTAGTATAGGATGCTAGTGTTCCATCAGTGGCCCTACACTCTTGTCCGTCTGCCATGCTATACTACTGGGCTGTGATCACTTTGGGAGGTGATCACGGGCGTATACTATATACTTTACACAGTTACATTACCTGTGATACTATTCGGAGATGGGGGCTGAAGGGGCAGGTGGCTCCATCCCGGTAGAGGTGGGCCTGGGTTCCCGACGGCCCCCGACTATTACTTTGTGGCGGAGCGGCAGGGCAGGTTGAGACCACCTAGGAGACAGGTGGGCCTGGCCCTGTTCGGCGTTCGCGGATACTTAACACGCTTAACGAGATCTTGGTATTTGATCTGAGTCGGCCACGAGCCTATACGCACTAACCATCTACGCGGGAGTAGTTATGGGTATCCCGTCGTTGTGGTATCAGCCGAAGCCTTCTTGACGTCAGCGACTGAGTGGCGCGCACCGGGTTGGACTGCGTTAACGCAACTTCCTTTGTAATGGAGGTTGCTAGGTCTGCTCACCGGCCGCGTACGCAACATGCAGGTGTGCAATGGGCGATGGGCCCAGACCCCTGCGCGCATAGGATTTAGACCGGCGTGCTGGCCTCTCTGTTGTGCCTAGGTGGGGTTGCGACGTGTTGATCTTCCGAGGCCGGGCATGACCCAGGAAAGTGTGTCCGGCCAAATGGGATCGAGCGTGTTGGGTTATGTGGTGCACCCCTGCAGGGAAGTTAATCTATTCGAATAGCCGTGATCTTCGGTAACAGGACGACTTGGAGTTGTACCTTGACCTTATGACAACTAGAACCGGATACTTAATAAAACACACCCTTCCAAGTTCCACAGACAACCCGGTGATCGCTTTTCTACAGGGCGACGAGAGGAGGATCGCCGGGTAGGGTTATGCTATGCGATGCTACTTGGAGATGCTACTTGAAGATGCTACTTGGAGGACTTCAATCTACTCTCTCCTACATGCTGCAAGACGGAGGCTGCCAGAAGTGTAGTCTTCGACAGGATTAGCTATCCCCCTCTTATTCTGGCATTCTGCAGTTCAGTCCACTGATATGGCCTCCTTACACATATACCCATGCATATGTAGTGTAGTTCCTTGCTTGCGAGTACTTTGGATGAGTACTCACGGTTGCTTTCTCCCCCCTTTTTCCCCTTTTCCTTTCTTTCTGGTTGTCGCAACCAGATGCTGGAGTTCAGGAGCCAGACGCCACCGTCGACGATGACCCCTACTACACCGGAGGTGCCCCTACTACGTGCAGCCCGCTGACGATGACCAGGAGTAGTTAGGAGGATCCCAGGCAGGAGGTCTACGCCTCTTTCGATCTGTAGGCCAGTTTGTGCTAGCCTTCTTAAGGCAAACTTGTTTAACTTATGTCTGTACTCAGATATTGTTGCTTCCGCTGACTCGTCTATGATCGAGCACTTGTATTCGAGCCCTCGAGGCCCCTGGCTTGTATTATGATGCTTGTATGACTTATTTTATTTGTAGAGTTGTGTTGTGATATCTTCCCGTGAGTCCCTGATCTTGATCGTACACATTTGCGTGCATGATTAGTGTACGATTGAATCGGGGGCGTCACAAGTTGGTATCAGAGCCAACTACCTGTAGGAATCCCCTTTCCAACTCCTTGGCCGAAGTTGAGTCTAGCCATTGCAAAACTATTACTAACTTGGCTGTGTGCCTTACGGGCCCACGTCGCCATTGGGTGGTACTAGGATCTTTTACTCCTCGACCTTTACTCTGGGACTCTGAGCTCTCTTCTATTCGGGTTAAATGATTTCGCTAAAAACAAAACTAACTTTAGGTTCTCGCAAGTACTTTCTCCCGGAGAGCCACTTGTTACCGATGACCGCCTGCTGCACCAGAAGATTCCGAAGATACTCTATGATGTGCTCTCGAGACTATGTGCCATCGCTTTTGCAATTCACTTCCATCGATAAATCCCTCTGGATAACTACTTACACCTATCGTTCATATTGTCATCCCCAGTTGCTCTTGTTATTACAAGATGTCCTGAAATACTCTTCGATATTCCGAGAATTCTTTACGCTTACTGCCCTGCAGTTCCTTGCTGCATGAATACCCCTACGGATAATTACTCGCGCTTGCCGAGTATCCGCTCATCCCCCAGTTGTTCATGTGTTACACAAAAGTCTTCGAAATACCACCCGATATTCCGAAAATCCTCAGCAACCTATTGCTCTGGAATTTCTTGTTTGCTTTCATTATGATTAATCCCGTAAGTATAGAAATCTTATAGGCATTCCTTGTCATTATCATTTTGAGTCTGTTGACTCAATATGTTGCGAATACACGCAATCATCATTGATCCTTATAAATTACCTTTCCGGCTGAGCTTCCATTCTTTTAACTGGAATTGGTTCTCGACCAATCCAATTGTCGTTGATTGTACCCTAAGGCTATTCAACTTATCCATCCCTAATCAGAGCATTGCTTCTGATCCCTTGAATTGGAAATCATAATTCCTTTGCATTTGACAATTGAGTTAGTCAGTTGTTTCTATAATTTGATCTCCTTGCACTCTTCTTCCTCTAGTTGAGTACCGATGTTCACGTCAGATCCCTTGTGGACCATCAGGCCCATTGTTGGATTTTATCCGTCAACATCCTTCATATTCAATAACCTTGTGAGCCTTCCCTTGGATACATAATGCCCTTGGTAATTGTATCATCTACTTTCTCAACCTTGCTCTACTTTCGAGCTTGTGTTATTTACTCTTGAAACTTGTGGTATACGTTTCTAAGAAGCCCCTGTGGGTTGAACATATGCCTTCTCTAAACCGTGTGAACCCGAAAGTTTTCACGAGTCATACTCATCTGGTATTTCACCAGGTAAAACTTTCAACACTAATGCCTTTATCAAAGCGAGAAGTGAATGGAAGACTATACATTGAAGAAGTGGGAGTCGACCTTGAACTTTGTGTTCGTGCCCATAGACACGATGTAGATCTTCTCATCGAAGCTTCTTTTAAAATTAATTATTCCCTTGGTATAAGTTCATCTTATATCTGGGATCTGGCCTTTTTCAATCGTGGTTCCGACCATGTTTTCCTTTAAATACCAATTCTCGTGCAAGTTTAAGCACTTGTCTTCTGCAGAGCAATACCCCCGTCCAACCTCTATTTTGATATGTCGTCGAGTATTACCCCCTGGTATCTCGAGATTATCATGGAACTGCATAACTTCTTATGAGTTCTTCATCAAGTGCTACGTTCCCACTGATTCCAATTTTTCACGGGCTCTGAATTACTAAACACTCAAAGACACCAATAACTGAATCGAGTCCACACTACGGTTCAACAACCCTTCGGTAAGCTTCTATAAGTACGAGTTTGTACCCGATCACATCATTCCTAGCCTGATCGGCTATATCATTAACATGCTAAATTTTAACTGTGCTACCGGGTCCTTCTCCTCGAAGCACAAAATTCGACGGTGAGCTAATCTTACAATCGATCTTCCTCGTCATACCGTTGGTCCTTGGATAGCAAGCTTGATTTCGAGTTTGTGTCCTACCCATGGTTCCAATAACCTTCCGCTTCATTATTCCTTTGACTTGATGTCATCACTGATTGATTACATCTTCATGAAATCTCTCGACAAATGCGTCGTGATCATCATCAACCTTATGAGCTCTTCCAGGATATCAATTGAATTCCTAATGAGAAATACCATCCTTGCACCTGATGATTTGTGTTACCTTTGACCACTTATTTGCCTTCCGTTCAACACAAACTTGTTCATGTTTTGAGTTATACCTTGAGATCCCTACTATCCAGCAATTGTTCTTTCTTACCTTGGAGTATTACCATCTTTTAGTATCAAGGATGTTGTGAGGACTGCTCCAACTCTTAAAGAGTTCTTGGTATAGTGATACTACTCACCATCACCACTCTTTCATGGTCCTCGTGTTGATTCCAACCGGGGTACCAACAAGTGAACGGTGTTGTTTGGATCCTGCACTTCTGCTTTGAAGTTAATAGTCGGCCGTTCATTCTTAGTCTATTGATTATTGAATCACCATTCCGACATTGGTCGTGCAACCCCACCCGTATTTCGGGCGCACCGTTCAACCAATGTTTAATTATGTATGTTTTCCTCGAGCATATCCCATTTTATTGTTTAATCTGACAGATGTTATCCCCTTATCCACATAATTGTGGAGATCCATCTTTTGGATACCTCGTTGAATTATCGCTGAGTCCATCAGCCACCTCATCATCCTCTCCTTGGGTTAATGATGAACTCTTGTTAACGGAAATCACTTCTTAGTTCATTTCCCAAGAATCTTACAGTGTCATCCCGTCAAATTGCGTTGCACCTTTTCTTCTCAGGTATCCTAAGTCTGAGGTATCCTGACACCAATCGGATCTGAATCTCGGTCAGATATGAGGGTTGGGACACCTTTCCAAGAGTTATGATGTTGATCCTTTGATGACCCGCTAACATGATGTCATGCCTAGCACCCCCCCCCCCCGGCTGGAGGACCTATCATTATAGATTCCTTTTCAGCAAGGTTATCCATTCATCCATGAGGAAATTGTAAGACTTATTCTACAAGTTATTCCTGACGGATCCTTCGTGCTTCCAAAGTCTGATCTTCACACGAAGACCATGTCAAGGCTATCTCGAAGCATGTCAATGGTACTCCGATTTTCAACAGGAACATTTGAAGCACGATGCTAAATTTTATTTATCATTTATCCTAACACCGTTGTATGGGTAATGTCATGATATTTCTCTCCCCTTTCCTGAAGGGTTTTCTACGTTATATCCTATCATGGATATCATGCCCCGCTTGTCCTAGGGAAGGATATACCCCTGTAATATGTGTGTATAAACATTTTCCTCCCCATTGTTTTGATTAAACCTGGAAATCACCTTTCCTTTCCATTGGTTTATTTAAACCCTTTCTATGATCTATATGATATAAACAATAATAATTACCTACTTGTGCAAACACCTTGGTGTACAACTCGGTCAGTAAGACCCTGTTTCTTTTGTTGATGACATTTCGGTAACCACCGATGGACGAGAACTTTGCCTATTGGTCCGCCTCGTTCAACGAGCAGGAAAATGGTTCTCTTCGTCCCTCGCCCCTGGTATCGACGTTGTTGCCAACATAATCGACAGGCTATCCTCTGACATGCCTTTCTTGCATGATCACGCAAGACGTCTCCGCCCTTCCTACTTTTAACCCACATGGTGGGCCCATAACCCACAGATCCATAGGATCGAAACCTGACTCTCCTGTACACCCTGTTGTCAAAGTTATCCCTCGTGCTTGACTTTCTATGTAATTCACGGGCCACCCGCCTGTTGATCTATTCTGTATCGGACACAATACTTATTCCTGTTGCTCTAAACCCCATTCACACTCTGTTTCAGGCAATGAACGATTGCCTATCCGCTTGAAACTTCTTATTGCACCGTCTTACTTTGCTCTCGATGTGTTTCGTTTGTTCAGCTCGAGAGATACTCATATGTTCATACTTGGGAAACCCCCAGAAGATTTTCCCTTATAAAATCCTATCGTTGTAGAAGCTGCCCCTTACCTATTCATAAGTATGATGGAGGTCCCAAAGAAAGGATGACAATTGATCATGGTGACTAGAAGCAGTGAAATGAAGACATCAACGAAGTGGATCAACCTCTTAGAAAGGGCAGCCAAGACCGAGAAGACTCGTTAGGTTTTTCGCTACCAACACCTTCGCCCCTTACTCCACCGCTTAAATCTCGGGACGAGATTTCTTGTAGTGGAGGAGAATTGTGACGCCCGGGTAATTAAGCTACAGTGAACCTCTGCTAATGATGCCACGTCACCTCGATTACTGTTCCTAATCACGTGTTAGTTCGAAACCGATTCAAATTCAAATTGAAAATTTGGTAAATAATAAAAGTTTTCAAACATTAAAATAAAATTGTTCGGTTTGTACTAGATATTACATAGATAATTATGGTGTAGAAGACACAGTTTTATAAGATGCATAAATATTTTAAATTGAATTAAAACAGAGGAGAAAATAAATAAAAGAAAACAAACAAAACAAA
>NC_041391.1:320874742-320875080 GCF_002162155.2 Triticum dicoccoides
GCCATGAGGCCCAGCTAGCTAGCCAGCCAACCGGCCCACCCCGGCCGTGGCCTATATGGCCTGCCTCTCCATTCCCCGAACCCTAGACCCCCAACCCCATTCCTCTCCTCCCTCGCTCCCCACGCGCCGCCACACACTAGCGCGCGTGCAGGGCAGCGCCCAAGCCCGTGCTCCTCCTACCTCCCGCCCCGTCGCCCGTTGCCGCCCCGGCGCGCCTCCGTCCTCCCCCGCGACGCCACCTCGCCGGAGCCGCCCCACCGTCTTCACCGGCGTCGCCACGCCCTGCCCCGCGTCGGACGCCACCTCGACCCCCCTCCTCGCCGGACCTCGCGTCCTCG
>NC_041391.1:320875631-320921452 GCF_002162155.2 Triticum dicoccoides
CGGCCGTCGCGCCTCGCCCGTCCGCCCGTGCTCGCCTTCCCGTGCACACTCGCCGATGCCCCGTGCTGAGGCTCCGCGCGCGCCGTGCTCGCCCACCGCCGCCCGCGTCGTCCGGGCTTGCCGTGCCCGTGGCCGGCGCCTCCCCCTGTCGATCTGGGTGCTCGCCCAGTCGGGCGCCGACGCCCAGCGCCCGCACCCGCGGCAACCGCATGCCCGTTAGCCCCCAGGGCCCTATGACAAAGGGGGCCCGCCCCCAAAACGTTAAAAAGTATATAAAATAAATAAAACAATAATTAAAATAAAAATAAATTTAATTAATTAATTAATTAATTAATTAATTAAGTTAATTAACCTTAATTAATTAATCTAATTAACCTGTTAGCTTAATTAAACAGTAATTAGTTTAACTAAATCCTAATTAACCTAACAGAGTATGACAGGTGGGTCCCATTGGACCCGCGCGTCAGTTTGACCCAGTCAACCCCTGTTGACTGCTGATGTCAGCATGACGTCATGCTGACGTCATAAATCCATTTTCCGAATTAATTAAATAATTAAATAAATTCCAGAAATTAATAAAATCTTTAGAAAATCATATCTTTTAATCCGTAACTCGGATTAAAATATTTTCAACATGAAAGTTGCTCAGAACGACGAGACGAATCCGGATACGCAATCCGTTCGTTCGCCACACACCCCTAACCTATCGAACTCGCAACTTTCCCCCTCCGGCTCCTCTGCCCGAAAACGCGAAACACCGGGAATACTTTCCCGGATGTTTCCCCCCTTAACCGGTACCACCTCATACCACGTTAGGGCACACCTAGCACCGCTCATTGTCACGTCACGCATCGTCGTGTTTATGTTTGCATTGTATTCATTGTTTCTTCCCCCTCTTATCTTCGGTAGACTACGAGACCGACGCTGATGCCACCGAGTACGACTACGTCACCGACGACCCCTCCTTGTCTGAGCAACCAGGCAAGCCCCCCCTTTGATCACCAGATATCGCCTACTCTTCTCTATACTGCTTGCATTAGAGTAGTGTAGCATGTTACTGCTTTCCGTTAATCCTATTCTGATGCATAGCCTGTCATTGCTGCTACAGTCATTGTTACCTTACCCGCAATCCTAAATGCTTAGTATAGGATGCTAGTGTTCCATCAGTGGCCCTACACTCTTGTCCGTCTGCCATGCTATACTACTGGGGTGTGATCACTTTGGGAGGTGATCACGGGCGTATACTATATACTTTACACAGTTACATTACCTGTGATACTGTTCGGAGATGGGGGCTGAAGGGGCAGGTGGCTCCATCCCGGTAGAGGTGGGCCTGGGTTCCTGACGGCCCCCGACTATTACTTTGTGGCGGAGCGGCAGGGCAGGTTGAGACCACCTAGGAGACAGGTGGGCCTGGCCCTGTTCGGCGTTCGCGGATACTTAACACGCTTAACGAGATCTTGGTATTTGATCTGAGTCGGCTACGAGCCTATACGCACTAACCATCTACACGGGAGTAGTTATGGGTATCCCGGCGTCGTGGTATCAGCCGAAGCCTTCTTGACGTCAGCGACTGAGTGGCGCGCGCCGGGTTGGACTGTGTTAACGCAACTTCCTTTGTAATGGAGGTTGCTAGGTCTACTCACCGGCCGCGTACGCAACGTGCAGGTGTGCAATGGGCGATGGGCCCAGACCCCTGCGCGCATAGGATTTAGACCGGCGTGCTGACCTCTCTGTTGTGCCTAGGTGGGGCTGCGACGTGTTGATCTTCCGAGGCCGGGCATGACCCAGGAAAGTGTGTCCGGCCAAATGGGATCGAGCGTGTTGGGTTATGTGGTGCACCCCTGCAGGGAAGTTAATCTATTCGAATAGCCGTGATCTTCGGTAACAGGATGACTTGGAGTTGTACCTTGACCTTATGACAACTAGAACCAGATACTTAATAAAACACACCCTTCCAAGTTCCACAGACAACCCGGTGATCGCTTTTCTACAGGGCGACGAGAGGAGGATCGCCGGGTAGGGTTATGCTATGCGATGCTACTTGGAGATGCTACTTGAAGATGCTACTTGGAGGACTTCAATCTACTCTCTCCTACATGCTGCAAGACAGAGGCTGCCAGAAGCGTAGTCTTCGACAGGATTAGCTATCCCCCTCTTATTCTGGCATTCTGCAGTTCAGTCCACTGATATGGCCTCCTTACACATATACCCATGCATATGTAGTGTAGTTCCTTGCTTGCGAGTACTTTGGATGAGTACTCACGGTTGCTTTCTCCCCCCTTTTTCCCCTTTTCCTTTCTTTCTGGTTGTCGCAACCAGATGCTGGAGTTCAGGAGCCAGACGCCACCGTCGACGACGACCCCTACTACACCGGAGGTGCCCCTACTACGTGCAGCCCGCTGACGACGACCAGGAGTAGTTAGGAGGATCCCAGGCAGGAGGTTTGCGCCTCTTTCGGTCTGTAGGCCAGTTTGTGCTAGCCTTCTTAAGGCAAACTTGTTTAACTTATGTCTGTACTCAGATATTGTTGCTTCCGCTGACTCGTCTATGATCGAGCACTTGTATTCGAGCCCTCGAGGCCCCTGGCTTGTATTATGATGCTTGTATGACTTATTTTATTTGTAGAGTTGTGTTGTGATATCTTCCCATGACTCCCTGATCTTGATCGTACACATTTGCGTGCATGATTAGTGTACGATTGAATCAGGGGCGTCACAATACCCTTGCGAAGATGAGCGCGGTTATGATGATGTCGAACCGTATCTATATAGCCGAAACACAATAGGACACGGGAGCCACACTCAAAATCTCAAAGACCAAAACGTGTCAAAATTGTCATAGGAGGTATTGGGTAGGATGGTGGTGTATGTGGGTTTGCAAGATGTGGCGGAAGGTGGGGATGTGGTGGTGGCCGAACTAAAAAAATCAGTTTCGTCAGAGTTTCACGGACGTCCGGGTGGTCACGGTCGTCAAGTCGTGGACGTCCGGCAGGGTTCGGTCGTCAAGTGCCTGGGCGAAAATCGGGCATGGGATGAACTACGCGATTTCGGGGAGGAAGAAGATGGTGATGTCGAAATCGAGCGGTGATAGAGGCAAAGGTGTCCCGATGTTTCGATGAGATAGCAATCATTTTCTGTGGGAGTCGACTTTGACGATCCGACTACGAACGTGCGAAGACATCGCGCCTTAGCAATCGCTAAACCAACTTCCGAGGGGTTATTAACCACGTCGGAGCACGATCAACCTGACCACGAGGGTCTATTTCCTATGAGCAAACGAAGAACAAGCAAGAAACTGAGATTGCAATCTGGATATTGCGAATAAAAGAGGAAAGCTTTATTAATGAAGGTGGGGTTCTGTGACGCCTTTGTCTGGTCATTGAACACAAACGAGGTACGCGAAGTTGCAGCTATGGCGAACTTTAATCTAAACAAAACCCAAAGTCTAAACGATGCCCTAAGGGCTGTATATATGGAGGAAGAGGGGGGAATTTTGTGGCCCTTGGTGGAGGGGTCCGAAATCAACCCTATCTCTTGTTTCCCCACACATACGGACTCTTAAAATAACCTATACTTATGTATTTCGAAATTACATGGGCCTGGCCCAATAATAAGGTGACGCAGCACCTATAATAGCCTCGGGACGAAATTTATGAAGTGGCATCTTGTATATTTCGTCCAAGGCTTCATGCACCCATTATGGTGGCTTCAAAGTCCTGAAATCATCACTTGTAACTCCATTCTTGTTCCCCTTGCGCATGCCATCATCTCCATGCTTGTTCTTGCTCCAATGTTCATCCTTCTCCAAGCTAGGCCCTTCATTTGTAAGCAAAACAAATGTATCCAATTTAGGCAGCATCATATTCTCATGAACATTAGAATCAGTACCAAGAAACGAAAGTACGTGGTAATTTAGTTGGCGTGCGCGAGCTCTAGTAATTGGTCCAGTATGTATAGCAGCAGGGGCTGTGGGTGTAACAATGGTATTGATGTCCTCATCAAGCGGATTTGTGGATAGAAAAGGGTGGGGAGGGTGGGGAAAGCTAGATCCACACGTGGCAACACAAATCCATGGACCAAATCCAACAAAATATCAACTCACCAACAAATCACAAAAAAAATTGGGGCTATTTTTGGTGGGGAATTTTTGGATTTAGGACGAAAACAACAAAATCAAGCTAGAAAAAGAGGGGTAGGGACTCCAAAAACGTGATCAACATGGCTCATGATACACAGATGATGTAGGGCGGAACCCTATGGGGCCGATATTTCACGTTTGGAGTTGATCCTACGGGGAAACACGAAGAACGCGCGGAAGAACACAAGGGAAATCACAGGGAGAAACGAGAGAAACACTCAACCGATAAGTAATTGATCACACAAGGGCTAGATCACTGAAAACATAAGGTAACACATGATTCAAAGTCAACATGGGAAGATACAAGAGTGACCGTTCTTCTCCATGAGGAGGTCTTGTTTGTCTTCTCCGGATGGAGACCTTGAATTCGAATGCATCTTCTCCGAAGAGGCATGGTCCCTCACATGGAGTAGATCCGGTACAGATGAGCAATGCTCTATCTCAAACGAGCTATCACAATGTTAACCCTAGCTAGGAGGTGGGAGAGACCTATTTATAGCCGTAGTGCAAATGGGGTCAAAGTGAAGGGGTACAAGGGCATCGACCCATGGCTGCGGTCACTCAGGTGTCGGACGTCCGGAAGACGTCGGTCGTCCGGAGCTTCGGGACGGTCCGGACGTCCGTAGATGTCGAACTTCCATAGTTTCGGCTCGGGTGCTGGTCGTCCGGTTGTCCGGTGGCTTCGGTCTTCCGCTAATTTCCTCTCGGGTGCCCAGCTGCCGGACGTCCGGAGGGCATCGGTCGTCCATGGCTTGGGAATCGTGGGACGTCCGGGCTGGGCCGGTTGTCCGTGGCCTGTAGCTCTGTCCTGCCTTCCTTCTCTCGGTTGTAGCATCTCCCAGGGGTCGGACGTCCGGGCCCGACCGGTCGTCCGGTGCCTGTAGCTTCCCAAATGGCTCTTCCTCTTGATGTCCATGCTTGGTGTCCTTGCCACCTTCGCCATTGGGTGTAGCTGTCCCGTGGCTCTCCTCCAAGTACCTGATCACACACAAAGTATCCGTATGAGGTAGTAGCCAAGTCTTGTGAGTAGAGAGAGGGAGTTCGGAGAGGAGCGAGTTCACCTTATCTTCGATAGCCTTTGCTCTAGCTCTTGTCATGGGTCCAAGTGGTGTTGAGGGAGATGTAGGTACGTCCATGGGGATGAGCGAGGGATGCTCCGCATAAGTTTTCCTGCTTGGCAAGCACTGCAAAGTCTATCCTTGTCAAATATGTCATCTTTAACACCAAGGATATGATCACCTTTAATAAGCTTGTCAAGATTTTGCATGCCCACATGACCTAACCGTCTATGCCACAACCAACCTTTAGAGGATTTAGCAATTAAGAAAGTTCTAGGTTGAGCCTTTTTAGTGAAATCAACAATGTATAGATCACCTCTATGTATGCCGGTAAAGACCATTTTATGATTATCTCTTCGAAACACTTGTCAATCTACTTCAGTAAATAGGACATTGAAACCGAAATCGGCTAGTCTAGATAATTGTAGCCAAGGGATTAAACGAGCATAACATTTTGTATGGAGCTGTCATGTGAGATGGCCACCTTACCAAGGCCAACCACCTTACCCTTTGAGTTATCACCAAAAGTAACATACTTTCGAGGGCCATCGTTTTCAGCAAGCTCACAAAACATATCCATGTCTCCGGTAATGTGATCGGTACATCCACTATCAAGAATCCATTCCTTTCCTCCAGCCATGTAGCCGCGAAGGTTAGCCATAAGACCAAAATGTCTCATAGACTCTTCAAGATCAAAGTCACTATCATCATCCTCATCATAGTATCCATGTTCAACATCATCTTGCAAATGATAATTTCCTAGAGAGAGTGATTCATTAGATATATGATTTTGACAATGTTCATCTCTATGAATTCTAATGGCTTCAGAAATGATATTGCTAATGATTCCAACATCTCCTTTGGCACGCATAAGGTCACGAAGCTCAAATAAACAATCTCCAAACCTAGGATCATTGGGATTCATCTTATTCAAAGCAATAGACTAATGGAGAATCTTGTCTAAGTTTTTCAAGGAATAGTCTGAAATCGTTCCTCAAGAAATCTCCATATAGTATAAGCACAATCAAGAGTTGGCAAGTGGCTAATCAAATTTCTAGGCAAATCTCTAGTGATAAGATTGATAGTTCTAAGATTGCGAATCATGTCAAGAGACTCGTCCGGGGTAGGATGCAAGGTATCAACAAGGGGTTCACAAGAAGTAGTAATGTGCTTGTTCAAGTGATATTCATGAAAAATTCCAAACATCTCATTTTTCCACTCACTATAGAACTTTCCATCAAGCATAGGCACTCTACGTCTAATACTCCCAATCGTAGACTCATCCATCTTCATTAAACCAAAGCAATGAAGACCAATGCTCTGATACCAATTGAAAGGATCGAGAAGAGGTGTCTAGAGAGGGGGTGATTAGACCCTCAACAAGTAAGGATAGCAGTTTTTAAGTTTTTCAAGTTGAGGTTGCTCAAGGGTCTCTCTTGAGCATCGCGCCTAAGGAGCTCTTATCGGATCTCGAGCTCCTCACCTTGAAAGGATCGAGAAGAGGTGTCTAGAGGGGGGTGATTAGACCCTCAACAAGTAAAGATAGCGGTTTTTAAGTTTTTCAAGTTGAGGTTGGAAATTAGCACAATTTCAAACATTCACAATATAATTCAAGCAAGTATGCAAAGAGTATATGAGCAGCGGAAAGTAAAGCATGCAACTTGCAAGAAAGTAACGGGATGGGATTGAAGTGTGCAAACGCAATTGGAGACACGGAGATTTTTGGAGTGGTTCCAATAGGTGGTGCTATCGTACATCCACGTTGGTGGAGACTTCAACCCACGAAGGGTAACGGTTCGTGAGTCCATGGAGGGCTCCACCCAGGAAGGGTCCACGGAGAAGCAACTTTGTCTATCCCACCATGGCCATCACCCACCAAGGACTTGCCTCACTTGGGTAGATCTTCATGAAGTAGGCGATCTCCTTGCCCTTACAAACTCCTTGGTTCAACTCCACAATTTGACGGAGGCTCCCAAGTGACACCTAACCAATCTAGGAGACACCACTCTACAAAAGGTAATATATGGTGTGTTGATGATGAACTCCTTGCTCTTGTGCTTCAAATGATAGTCTCCCCAACACTCAACTCTCTCACACAGATTTGGCTATGGTGGAAAGATGATTTGAGTGGAAAGCAACTTGGGGAAGGCTACAGATCAAGATTCTTTTTGTTGGAATGGACTGTCTTGGTCTCGACACATGAGTAGGTGGTTCTCTCTCAGCAAATGAATGTTGGAAGTGTAGGCACGTTCTGATGGCTCTCTCCATGAATGAAGAGTGGGTGGAGGGATACAAATAGCCTCCACACAAAATCTAGCCATTACACACAGATTCCCAAGCTCGGTGAGACCGAATGGTGAAACTCAGTTAGACCGATTCAGGTCAAAATGTGAACGTAGAGTTTTTGGTGGGACCGACAAGGTCAATTCGGTGGGACCAAAGTGCAAGGGTTAGGGTAAAACCTCAACTCGGTTTGACCGATTACACAAACTCGGTGAGACCGATTTTGGCAATGTTGAGGATATCGCTTATCGTTATCATCTCGATCGGCTAGGGATTAGAGATTAATCAGTAATCGGCCGATTAATCGATTTTATTGGTCGACTATTAATTAGATATTCTTTGCAAATCCCTGTTGGAAATATGCCCTAGAGGCAATAATAAATTAGTTATTATTACTATATTTCCTTGTTCATGATAATCGTTTATTATCCATGCTATAATTGTATTGATAGGAAACTCAGATACATATGTGGATACATAGACAACACCATGTCCCTAGTAAGCCTCTAATTGACTAGCTCGTTGATCAATAGATGGTTACGGTTTCCTGACCATGGACATTGGATGTCGTTGATAACGGGATCACATCATTAGGAGAATGTTGTGATGGACAAGACCCAATCCTAAGCCTAGCACAAAGATCGTAGTTCGTATGCTAAAGCTTTTCTAATGTCAAGTATCATTTCCTTAGACCATGAGATTGTGCAACTCCCGGATACCGTAGGAATGCTTTGGGTGTACCAAACGTCACAACGTAACTGGGTGGCTATAAAGGTGCACTACAGGTATCTCCGAAAGTGTCTGTTGGGTTGGCACGAATCGAGACTGGGATTTGTCACTCCGGTAAACGGAGAGGTATCTCTGGGCCCACTCGGTAGGACATCATCATAATGTGCACAAAGTGACCAAGGGGTTGATCACGGGATGATGTGTTACGGAACGAGTAAAGAGACTTGCCGGTAACGAGATTGAACAAGGTATCGGTATACCGACGATCGAATCTTGGGCAAGTACTATACCGCTAGACAAAGGGAATTGTATACGGGATCGATTGAGTCCTTAACGTCGTGGTTCATCCGATGAGATCATCGTGGAACATGTGGGAGCCAACATGGGTATCCAGATCCCGCTGTTGGTTATTGGCCGGAGAACGTCTCGGTCATGTCTGCATGGTTCCCGAATTCGTAGGGTCTACACACTTAAGGTTCGATGAAGCTAGGGTTATAAAGGAAGTTTGTATGTGGTTACCGAATGTTGTTCGGAGTCCTGGATGAGATCCCGGACGTCACGAGGAGTTCCAGAATGGTCCGGAGGTAAAGATTTATATATGGGAAGTCCTGTTTTGGTCACCGGAAAAGTTTCGGGTTTTATCGGTAACGTACCGGTATCACCGGGAGGGTCCCGGGGGTCCACCAAGTGGGGCCACCATCCCCGGAGGGCTGCATGGGCCAAGTGTGGGAGGGGACCAGCCCCAGGTGGGCTGGTGCACCCCCCACAAGGGCCCAAGGCGCCTAGGGTTTGGGGGAGGGGGCTCACCCACCTAACTTGGGGGGCAAGTTTCCCCTCTCCCCCCCTTGGTCGCACCCTAGATGGGTTTGTGCTGGCCGCCGCCCCTATGGGTGGAACCCTAGGTTGGGGCGCAGCCCTCCCTCTCCCCCTATATATACTTGAGGGTTTTGGGGCTGCCAACACATGGGTTTCACCTCTCCCTGGTGCAGCCCTACCTCTCTCCCTCCTCCTCTCCCGCGGTGCTTGGCGAAGCCCTGCAGGATTGCCACGCTCCTCCATCACCACCAAGCCGTTGTGCTGCTGCTGGACGAAGTCTTCCTCAACCTCTCCCTCTCTCCTTGCTGGATCAAGGCATGGGAGACATCATCGGGCTGTACGTGTGTTGAACGCGGAGGTGCCGTCCGTTCGGCACTAGGATCTCCGGTGATTTGGATCACGACGAGTACGACTCCTTCAACCCCGTTCTCTTGAACGCTTCCGCTTAGCGATCTACAAGGGTATGTAGATGCACTCTCCTTCCCCTCATTGCTGGTTTCTCCATAGGTAGATCTTGGTGACACGTAGGAAAATTTTGAATTTCTGCTACGTTCCCCAACAGTGGTATCAGAGCTAGGTCTATTTCGTAGATTCTTTGCACGAGTAGAACACAAAGTAGTTGTGGGCGTTGATGTTGTTCAATATGCTTGCCGTTACTAGTCCAATCTTGATTCGGCGGCATCGTGGGATGAAGCGGCCCGGACCGACCTTACACGTACTCTTACGTGAGACAGGTTCCACCGATTGACATGCACTTGTTGCATAAGGTGGCTAGCGGGTGCCAGTCTCTCCCACTTTAGTCGGATCGGATTCGATGAAAAGGGTCCTTATGAAGGGTAAATAGCAGTTGACATATCACGTTGTGGTTTTTGCGTAGGTAAGAAACGTTCTTGCTAGAAACCCATAGCAGCCACGTAAAACATGCAAACAACAATTAGAGGACGTCTAACTTGTTTTTGCAGGGTATGCTATGTGATGTGATATGGCCAAGAAGAATGTGATGAATGATCGTATGAGATTGATCATGTTCTTGTAATAGGAATCACGACTTGCATGTCGATGAGTATGACAACCGGCAGGAGCCATAGGAGTTGTCTTTATTTATTGTATGACCTACGTGTCATTGAACAACGCCATGTAATTACTTTACTTTATTGCTAACCGTTAGCCATAGTAGTAGAAGTAATAAGTTGGCGAGACAACTGCATGGAGACACGATGATGGAGATCATGATGATGGAGATCATGGTGTCATGTCGGTGACGATGATGATCATGGAGCCCCGAAGATGGAGATCAAAAGGAGCAATAAAATATTGGCCATATCATGTCACTTTTTGATTGCATGTGATGTTTATCATGTTTATGCATCTTATTTGCTTAGAACGACGATAGTAAATAAGATGATCCCTCATTAAAATTTGAAGAAAGTGTTCCCCCTAACTGTGCACCGTTGCGAAAGTTCGTCATTTCCAAGCACCACGTGATGATCGGGTGTGATAGATTCTTACGTTCACATACAACGGGTGTAAGCCAGATTTACACACGCGAAACACTTAGGTTGACTTGACGAGCCTAGCATGTACAAACATGGCCTCGGAACACAAGAGACCGAAAGGTCGAGCATGAGTCGTATAGTAGATATGATCAACATGAAGATGTTCACCGATGATGACTAGTCCGTCTCACGTGATGATCGGACACGGCCTAGTTGACTCGGATCATGTAATCACTTAGATGACTAGAGGGATGTCTATCTGAGTGGGAGTTCATAAGATGAACTTAATTATCCTGAACATAGTCAAAAGATCTTTGCAAATTATGTCGTAAGCTCGCGCTTTAGTTCCACTGTTTAGATATGTTCCTAGAGAAAATATAGTTGAAAGTTGACAGTAGCGATTATGCGGACAGTAGAAAGCTTATGTCCTTAATGCACCGCTCAGTGTGCTGAACCCCAAACGTCGTTTGTGGATGTTGTGAACATCGGACATACACGTTTTGATAACTATGTGATAGTTCAGTTAAACGGTTTAGAGTTGAGGCACCAAAGACGTTTTCGAAACGTCGCGGAACATATGAGATGTTTTCGAGGGCTGAAATTGGGATTTCAGGCTCGTGCCCACGTCAAGAGGTATAAGACCTCCGACAATTTTCTTAGCCTGCAAACTAAGGGAGAAAAGCTCAATCGTTGAGCTTGTACTCAGATTGTCTGAGTGCAACAATCACTTGAATCGAGTGGGAGTTGATCTTCCAGATGAGATAGTGATGTTTCTCCAAATTCATTGCCACCAAGCTGCTAGAGCTTCATGATGAACTATAACATATCAAGGATAGATATGATGATCCTTGAGGTATTCACGATGTTTGACACCGCGAAAGTAGAAATCAAGAAGGAGCATCAATTGTTGATGGTTGGTGAAACCACTAGTTTCAAGAAGGGATGGGCAAGAAGGGATACTTCATGAAACGGCAAATCAGCTGCTGCTCTAGTGAAGAAACCCAAGGTTGAACCCAAACCCGAGACTAAGTGCTTCTGTGATAAGGGGAATAGTCACTAGAGCGGAATTACCCTAGATACTTGGTAGATGAGAAGGCTGGCAAGGTCGATAGAAGTATATTGGATATACATTATGTTAATGTGTACTTTACTAGTACTCCTAGTAGCACCAGGGTATTAGATACCGGTTCGGTTGCTAAGTGTTAGTAACTCGAAATAAAAGAGCTACGGAATAAACGGAGACTAGCTAAAGGTGAGCTGACGATATGTGTTGGAAGTATTTCCAAGTTTGATGTGATCAAGCATCGCACGCTCCCTCTACCATCAAGATTAGTATTAAACCTGAATAATTGTCATTTGGTGTTTGCGTTGAGCATAGACATGATTGGATTATGTCTATCGCAATACGGTTATTCATTTAAGGAGAATAATGGTTACTCTGTTTATTTGAATAATACCTTCAATGGTCTTGCACCTGAAACGAATGGTTTATTGAATCTCGATCGTAGTGATACACATTTTCATGCCAAAAGATATAAGATAGTAATGATAGTACCACTTACTTGTGGCACTGCCATGTAAGTCATATTGGTATAAAACGCATGAAGAAGCTCCATGTTGATGGATCTTTGGACTCGCTCGTTTTTGAAAAAAATTAAGACATGCGAACCATGTCTATTGGTGTATACGCATGAAGAAACTCCATGCAGATGGATCATTTGGACTCACTTGATTTTGAATCACTTGAGATATGCAAATCATACCACATGGGCAAGATGACTGAAAAGGCTCGGTTTCAGTAAGATGGAACAAGATATCAACTTGTTGGAAGTAACACATTTTGATGTGTGCAGTCCAATGAGTGCTGAGGCATGCAGTGAACATCGTTATGTTCTTACTTCACAGATGATTCGAGTAGATGTTGAGTATATTTACTTGATGAAACAAAAGTCTGAATTATTGAATGGTTCAAGTAATTTCAGAGTGAAGTTGAAGATCATCGTGACAAGAGGATAAAATGTCTATGATATGATCATAGAGATGAGTATCTGAGTTACGAGCTTTGGCACGCAATTAAGACATTGTGGAAATTGTTTCACAATTAATACCTCCTGGAACACCATAGTGTGATGGTGTGTCCGAACATCATAGTTGCACCCTATTGGATATGGTGCGCACCATGATGTCTCTTATCGAATTACCACTATCGTTCATGGGTTAGGCATTAGAGACAACCGCACTCACTTTAATGGGGCACCACGTAATTCCGTTGAGATGACACCGTTTGAACTGTGGTTTGGAGAAACCTAAGTTGTCGTTTCTTAAAAGTTTGGGGCTGCAACGCTTATGTGAAAAAGTTTCAGGTTTATAAGCTCGAACCCAAAGCGGATAAAATGCATCTTCATAGGACACCCAAAACAGTTGGGTATACCTCCTAATTCAGATCCGAAAGCAATAGGGATTGTTTCTTGAATCGGGTCCTTTCTCGAGGAAAAGTTTGTCTCGGAAAGTTGAGTGGGAGCATGGTGGAGACTTGATGAGGTTATTGAACCGTCACTTCAATTAGTGTGTAGCAAGGCACAGGAAGTTGTTCCTGTGGCGCCCACACCAATTGAAGTAGAAGCTTATGATAATGATCATGAAGTTTTGGATCAAGTCACTACCGTACCTCGTAGGGTGACAAGGATGCGTACTACTTCAAAGTGGTATAGTAATCCTGTCTTGAAGGTCATGTTGCTAGACAACAATGAACCTACGAGCTATGGAGAAGCGATGGTGGGCCCATATTCTGACAAATGGTTAGAAGCCATGAAATCCGAGATAGGATCCATGTATCAGAACAAAGCATGGACTTTGGTGGACTTGCCCGATGATCAGCAAGCCATTGAGATAAATGGTTCTTTAAGAAGAAGACGGACGTGGATGGTAATGTCACCATCTATGAAGCTCGACTTGTGGCGAAGAGTTTTTCACAAGTTCAAGGAGTTGACTACGATGAGATTTTCTCATCCGTAGCGATGCTTAAAGTCCGTCGGAATCATGTTAGCATTAGCTGCATTTATGAAATCTGGCAGATGGATGTCAAAACGAGTTTCCTTACCAGTTTTCGTAAAGGAAAGGTTGTATGTGATACAATCAAAAAGGTTTTGTCGATCCTAAGGATGCTAAAAGGTATGCTAGCTCCAGCGATCCTTCCATGGACTGGAGTAAGCATCTCGGAGTTGGAATATGCACTTTGATAAGATGATCAAAGATTTTTTGTTTATACAAAGTTTATGAGAAACTTGTATTTCCAAAGAAGTGAGTGGGAGCACTATAGAATTTCTGATAAGTATATGTTGTAAACATATTGTTGATCAGAAATGATGTAGAATTTCTAGAAAGCATATAGGGTTATTTGAAAAGTGTTTTTCAATGGAAAACCTGGATTAGGCTACTTGAACAATAAGCATCAAGATCTATAAGATAGATCAAAATGCTTAATAGTACTTTCAAATGAGCACATACCTTGACATGATCTTGAAGGTGTTCAAGATGGATCAGTCAAAGAAGGAGTTCTTGCCTGAGTTGTAAGGTATGATGTTAAGACTTAAAGCTCGACCACGGCAGAAGAAAGAGGAAGGATGAAGGTTGTCCCCTATGCTTTTGTCATAGGCTCTATACTGTATGCCATGCTGAGTACCGCACCTGATGTGTGCCTTGCCACATGTCTGGCAAGAGGGTACAAAGGTGATCAAGGAGTGGATCACTAGATGGCGGTCAAAATTATCCTTAGAGGAATAAGGATATGTTTCTCGGTTATGGAGGTGATAAAGAGTTCGACGTAAACAGTTACGTCGATGCAAGCTTTAACACCTATCCGAATGACTCTAAGTAGCAAACCGGATAAATATAGTGGAGCAACCATTTGGAATAGCTCCAAGTGGAGCGTGGAAGCAGCATTTACAATATGACCTAGAGATTTGCGAAGTACATACGGATCTGAATATTGCAGGCCCGTTGACTAAAACCTCTCTTACAAGCAAAACATGATCAAACCCCAAAACTCATTGAGTCTTAATCACATGATGATGTGAACTAGTTTAGTGACACTAGTAAACTCTTGGGTGTTGGTCACATGATGATGTGACCTGTGAGTGTTAATCACATGGCGATGTGAACTAGATTATTGACTCTAGTGCAAGTGGGAGACTGTTGGAAATATGCCCTAGAGGCAATAATAAATTAGTTATTATTACTATATTTCCTTGTTCATGATAATCGTTTATTATCCATGCTATAATTGTATTGATAGGAAACTCAGATACATGTGTGGATACATAGACAACACCATGTCCCTAGTAAGCCTCTAATTGACTAGCTCGTTGATCAATAGATGGTTACGGTTTCCTGACCATGGACATTGGATGTCGTTGATAACGGGATCACATCATTAGGAGAATGATGTGATGGACAAGACCCAATCCTAAGCCTAGCACAAAGATCGTAGTTCATATGCTAAAGCTTTTCTAATGTCAAGTATCATTTCCTTAGACCATGAGATTGTGCAACTCCCGGATACCGTAGGAATGCTTTGGGTGTACCAAATGTCACAACATAACTGGGTGGCTATAAAGGTGCACTACAGGTATCCCCGAAAGTGTCTGTTGGGTTGGCACGAATCGAGACTGGGATTTGTCACTCCGGTAAACGATGAGGTATCTCTGGGCCCACTCGGTAGGACATCACCATAATGTGCACAAAGTGACCAAGGGGTTGATCACGGGATGATGTGTTACAGAATGAGTAAAGAGAATTGCCGGTAACGAGATTGAACAAGGTATCGGTATACCGATGATCGAATCTTGGGCAAGTACTATACCGCTAGACAAAGGGAATTGTATACGGGATCGATTGAGTCCTTGACATCATGGTTCATCCGATGAGATCATCGTGGAACATGTGGGAGCCAACATGGGTATCCAGATCCCGCTGTTGGTTATTGGCCGGAGAACGTCTCGGTCATGTCTGCATGGTTCCCGAACCCGTAGGGTCTACACACTTAAGGTTCGATGACGCTAGGGTTATAAAGGAAGTTTGTATGTGGTTACCGAATGTTGTTCGGAGTCCCGGATGATATCTCGGACGTCACGAGGAGTTCCGGAATGGTCCGGCGGTAAAGATTTATATATGGGAAGTCCTGTTTTGGTCACTGGAAAAGTTTCGGGTTTTATCGGTAATGTACCGGGACCACCGGGAGGGTCCCGGGGGTCCACCAAGTGGGGCCACCATCCCCGGAGGGCTGCATGGGCCAAGTGTGGGAGGGGACTAGCCCCATGTGGGCTGGTTCGCCCCCCCCCCCCACAAGGGCCCAAGGCGCCTAGGGTTTGGGGGAGGGGGCGCACCCACCTAACTTGGGGGGCAAGTTTCCCCTCTCCCCCCCTTGGCCGCACCCTAGATGGGTTTGGGCTGGCCGCCGCCCCTAGGGGTGGAACCCTAGGTGGGGGCGCAGCCCTCCCTCTCCCCCTATATATACTTGAGGGTTTTGGGGCTGCCAACACATGAGTTTCACCTCTCCCTGGCGCAGCCCTACCTCTCTCCCTCCTCCTCTCCCGTGGTGCTTGGCGAAGCCCTGCAGGATTGCCACGCTCCTCCATCACCACCACGTCGTTGTGCTGCTGCTGGAAGGAGTCTTCCTCAACCTCTCCCTCTCTCCTTGCTAGATCAAGGCATGGGAGACATCACCGAGCTGCACGTGTGTTGAACGCGGAGGTGCCGTCCGTTCGGCACTAGGATCTCCGGTGATTTGGATCACGACGAGTACGACTCCTTCAATCCCGTTCTCTTGAACGCTTCCGCTTAGAGATCTACAAGGGTATGTAGATGCACTCTCCTTCCCCTCATTGCTGGTTTCTCCATAGATAGATCTTGGTGACACGTAGGAAAATTTTGAATTTCTACTACGTTCCCCAACAATCCCAGGTTCCCAACACTAAAATACACTATATTCAACACCAAAACAATATTGGACAGATATGTTACCTTGATTGCTCGCCTTTGAATCCTCGTATAATGACAAAAGAAATAGGGCAACAAGACAAATTGTGTAACAAGTTCCACAAAACACAAATAAGCATAGTTTTTGCAAACATAGTGCTATCTATAGGTCCGATTTATCGGTAGATTCCCAATAAATCGCTTGTCAGAGCCATAAATTGGGCCAAAAGATAAAGAGTGAAGATAAGGCATAATCTTATCGATCAACCCCCGAGTAGCGATAAATCGGAAGATTAATCGCTGAATCGGAAGATTTTTTGAACAGTGGATTTTGGTAATAAGCAAACAGAGAATTGGTCAAACAAACTCGGTGGGACCGATTGCGTATTCCGGTGGGACCGAAATTTTTGCAACAAGCAACAGGTAGTTTGCAAGCCCATCTCAGTGAGACCGAGATCCCATCGGTGAGACCGAACTGATTATGGTTTGGCTATGGCTATGTCAAATGAACTCGGTGGCGTCGGATAGATCAAATCGGTGGATTCGAGTTTGACTTTTAGGTTTAGGACATATGTCGAAATGAGAAAGTGGCTGAGGGTTTTGGAGCATATCATTAAGCACTTTGAGCAAGCAAGTCATTAGGCAACACCTCGTCCCCTTTTAATAGTATTGGCTTTCCTATGGACTCAATGTTATCTTGGATCACTTAAATGAAAATGTAGAGTCTTGAGCTTATGCCAAATTTTGTACTTAGCATCTTGAAGGGGTTCCACATCCTCTTGTCCATACCACTCCAATGTTGAACTTGTATGAAATATACTAGGTGAAAATATTAGTCTGGCATTAATTACCAAAATCACCCAGGGAGGACTTGTGCTTTCAATCTCCCCCTTTTTGGTAATTGATGACAACATACATCAAAGCTTTAGATAAAGATATGAAGAAAATAGCAAGTAAAACTTTGGAAGGACATGCAACATGCATTGACTCCCCCTACATGTATACTATCATGTGATGATAGATCATAAGAGTATGGGAATGCATAAGCATGACAGAGCAAGCAATGAGTTACATGTTTCTTGGCTATATGCATCAGAGCAAATGGTGTAGATACTGGAAGTATACCTTCATGTTCATGAGTCTCTTTTGCAAACAAATATATACCACAGCAAGAGATCTTCATGCACAGGAGTGTGATGCATATCCTTACCTTGTGGTCTTGAGCTAGCTTTGGAAGAGATGAACCTAAGTAAACAAGGTTAGATAACACAAGAACATCTACTAGACAGAGCAAGAACAAGAGATCACAAGAATACCAAGATTGAGATGACATGTAGAGAGTGAGTACTAGGTACTCTAGTTGGTGATAGACATGTTCCCAAGAGTAAAGATATGCCATGAATTCGAAAGATTTTCTTCCCTTAGGTGTCTTTCTCCCCCTGAATCTGACAATGGATACTGGGAGAAGATAGGGTAATAGAAAATCAGAGCAAACAAGAAATAAAACAGAGCAAAATAATTATAACATATACTAACATGTCTTTCCCCTCTTGAAGACATGAGACAACTTTCCTCTCAAGAATAACAAGCATTAGGAGAAGCTTTAGGTGTGCATTCTCTCTTATGTGATAAGCTTTGATGTGCTCTCTCTCCCCCTTTGACATCAATTTCCGAGAAGGGATCTTCTGGAGCATGAGTCAAGTTGGTTTGGTCCTTGAGTCACATTACAAAGCAACATGTAACATAGGATGCTGGTAGAGGACAAGTATCATTGGGTGGAGCTGGGACAAATGTGCAGGATGCAAGTGTCATAGTATTTAGCTCAGCATTAATATCGGTAACACCGAGTTGTTATTTTCGATGGCACTGAGATGGTTCGGTTTAGCCGAAGAAAACAAATCGGTGAGGCCGAGTTCAATCCAGAGAGAAAACACTTGTCACCTCAGCTCACCTAGACCAATAACATCTCACAAAGATTTGCAAGAAATTAACTAAAGGATTTGCAATGAATTGGATGGAGGAACTGCAGAGCAAAACAAAGAAAGGAAAAGAAAAGAAATCTAGATGAAGTTTTCTTTAAAGGGGAACTAGCATGCAAAAGACAAATGCAAGAACACAAAGAACATCATCTAGAATTGGTCGGAGACAAAGTCACCTATGTTAGAGTATATTGACATAGGAGTCAAGTGAAGACACTTGATCATAGGTCATACTCATCGTTTAAGCTCAAAATGGGGTTGCCATTTTTCATTTAAGCATTTGATGTACTCTGATCTTGTTGAGTTGCTTTGACCCATGTCTTGGGGTAAAGCTTCTCTAAGATGGAATGACATACCTTGGTGGTGGTGTTGATCTTAATCATGTAGTTGAATTTGTGTTGGGTGCTCAAAGTTGATGTAGTTCATCAAGAGTTGGGAGCACCACTTGTAGTTGGAGTTCATCTACCTACATGGGTTAGTCTTGCAAGGAAGAGCACTTGTGTATCCAAAATGACAATCATGAAATTTGATATAACAAAATTGTCAAAGGATATATTGAAAGGATTCGTGCTTCCTTGTCTTCAACCACCATATTGTAGAGACTTGGAGATGTAGAGATTGCTTAGAATGTGATTGAGTTGCAATCTCATAGAGTTAGGCTCATCCAAGTACCTACAAGGGTTAGATAGCATGCAAGAGTACAAGAATATCCAAGACATATGATCATCATCATAAGAGACATGTCAAGGATTAGTCATAGAAAGGCGCATGCCTTGCATGCATTCAAATGGAGTTTCTACTCCAAATTTGAGGGATCAATGATGTTCAATTCACCTCTCAACCGGCAAAATTCTTTCTCATCAAGTGGTTTGGTGAATATATCCGCCAATTGATTATCGGTACGAACATGCTTAAGTTTGATATCTCCCTTATCAACATGATCTCGAATGAAATAATGACGAACTTCAATATGCTTAGTTCGAGAATGTTGCACGGGATTATGAGCAATCTTAATAGCACTCTCATTGTCACAAAGCAATTGAACATGTTTCACATATATCCCATAATCTTTAAGAGTTTGGCTCATCCAAAGTAATTGAGCACAACATGAACCAGCGACAATGTATTCTTCTTCGGTGGTGGATAAGGATACCGAGTTTTGTTTCTTGGAGGACCAAGACACAAGAGATCTACTAAGAAATTAAAAAGTACCCAAAGTGGAATTTCTATCAACCTTGTCATCGGCATAGTATGAATTTGAGTAGCCAACAATATCAAAAGAAGACCTCTTAGGATACCAAATGCCAAAATTTGGTGTATGAATTAAGTATCTCACTATCCTTTTCACAGCCTTAAGATGACATTCTTTGGGGGGCGCTTGATATCATGCACATGCACACACTTAGCATGATATTGGGACGGGAGGCACATAGATATAACAATGAACCAATCATAGAGCGGTAAACCTTTTGGTCAACCGGTTTGCCATCCTTTGTCAAGTCAAGATGTCCAGTAGTAGGCTTGGGGTACTCATACCTTTGCATTCTTGCATGTTGAACTTCTTGAATAAGTCCTTGGTGTACTTTGTTATAGAGATAAAGGTTCCCTCCTTAGTTTGCTTGATTTCCAAACCAAGAAATAACTTGAGTTCACTCATCATAGAAAGCTCAAACTTCTCTGACATTAGCTTTCCAAACTTTTCACTAAAATGAGGGTTAGTTGAACCAAATATGATATAATCAACATAAATTTGGCACACAAATAATTCTCCATTAACCCTTTTACTAAAGAGTGTAGAATCAATTTTACCAATCTCATAGTCTTTTTGAATAAGAAATTTAGTCAAGCATTTATACCAAGCTCTAAGAGCTTGTTTAAGACCATATAGAGCTTTGTGGAGTTTGTAAACATGGTCGGGTTTGTTAGGATTAACAAAGTCGGGAGGTTGTTTAACATAAACTTCCTCCTCAATTTCATCATTAAGAAAAGCACTTTTGTTGTCCATTTGATATAAGGTAATGTCATGATGATTGGCATAAGCAAGTAAGATGCGAATGGACTCAAGTCTAGCAATGGGGGCATATGTCTCACTGTAGTCCATACCTCCGACTTGAGTGTAGCCTTGAGCAATGAGATGAGCCTTGTTGCGTACAACTTGTCCATCTTCATCTTGCTTGTTCTGAAACACCCATTTGGTTCCAATGACATTGTGCTTCTCATCGGGCTTTTCAGCCAACGTCCACACTTGGTTCCTCTCAAAGTTGTGTAGCTCTTTGTGCATGGCATTTATCCAATCCGCATCTTCCAATGCTTCTTCAACCTTCATAGGTTCAATGCTCGAAATGAATGAGTAATGTTCACAAAAGTTAGCCAAATGAGTTTTAGAGCGAGTAATTCTCCCAGCTTGAATATCATCAAAGATTTTTTTGACGGGATGATCTCTTGAGACTCTTGCTCGAACTCGTGAGAGCTGTTGTTTGGGTCGGGGTGGAACATCCTCTTCATTGTCTTGTTCTTCCTCTTGTCTTTCTTCGTTGTTGTTGGCGTTGTTGTTCTTCCGTGGGGTGGAGAAGGGGGTCATCAAGGTTCATCTTGTTGTACATCCTCGTTCTCATCGTCTTGATGTGTCCCACTCGTGGATGCCTCCAAGTCAACTTATGGTTTACCTTGTCGTGAAGTTGAGGCTTCCACTTGGACGGACGAGGTACTCTCCTTCACCTCCGTTGGGCGAATCTTGCCAATAAACAAGTCTTGGATTGCTTTCGAAGGATCTTTGTCACCTACATCAATTGGCAATTGCTCTACTTGCGAGCCGTTAGATTCATCAAACTTCACATCTACCGTCTATTCAACCTTTCGGGTGAAATTGTTGTAGACACGGTAAGTGTGAGAGCTTGAGCCATAACCTAGTAGGAAACCTTCATGAGTTTTAGGAGCAAATTTCGAACGATGATGCTTATCAAGAATATAACACTTTGAGCCGAATACTCGAAAGTATCCAACTTGGGGTTTGTTACTGAAGAGAAGCTCGTATTCCGTCTTGCGAAGTAGCTTGTGAAGATATAGACGATTCGTTGCATGACAAGCTGTCTCAACCGCTTCAGCCCAAAAGTGTTTTGGCGTCTTGTACTCATCAAGCATTGTTCTTGCCATTTCTATGAGCTCCGGTTCTTCCTCTCAACATCTCTGTTTTGTTGAGGTGTGTACGTAGCCGAGAACTCATGTGAAATCCCTTCTTCATCAAGAAAGATGTCCACATTGACGTTCTTGAACTCTGTTCCGTTGTCGCGGCGAACGTTCTTGATCTTCACTTCAAATTGGTTTTGGGCCTTCCCAGCGAAGTGTTTGAAGATATTTTGGACCTGCAATTTATCATCAAGAAAGAACACCCACGTACATCTTGAAAAATCATCAACAATGACCAATCAAAACGAGTTACCACCGAGACTCTTGTAGGCATTGGGACCGAAAAGATCACTGTGAAGTAGCTCAAGCAGTCTCCTTGTGGTCAAGATGTTCTTCACGGGGTGATTTCCTCCAACCTGTTTTCCTGCTTGGCAAGCACTGCAAAGTCTATCCTTGTCAAATATGACATCTTTAACACCAAGGATATGATCACCTTTAATAAGCTTGTCAAGATTTCGCATGCCCACATGACCTAACCGTCTATGCCACAACCAGCCTTTAGAGGATTTAGTAATTAAGCAAGTTCTAGGTTGAGCCTTTTTAGTGAAATCAACAATGTATAGATCACCTCAACGTATGCCGGTAAAGACCACTTTATGATTATCTCTTCAAAACACTTGGCAATCTACTTCAGTAAATAGGACATTGAAACCGAAATCGGCTAGTATAGATACAGAAAGTAAATTGTAGCCAAGGGATTCAACGAGCATAAAATTTTGTATGAAGCTGTCATGTGAGATGGCCACCTTACCAAGGCCAACCACCTTGCCCTTTGAGTTATCACCAAAAGTTACATACTTTCGAGGGTCGTCGTTTTCAGTAAGCTCATGAAACATATCCTTGTCTCTGGTCATGTGCTCGGTACATCCACTATCAAGAATCCATTCCTTTCCTCCAGCCATGTAGCCGTGAAGGTTAGCCATAAGACCAAACTGTCTCATAGACTCTTCAAGATCAAAGTCACTATCATCATCCTCATCATAGTATCCATGTTCAACATCGTCTTGCAAATGATAATTTCCTAGAGAGAGTGATTCATTAGATATATCATTTTGACAATGTTCATCTCTATGAATTCTAATGGCTTCGGAAATGATATTGCTAATGATTCCAACATCTCCTTTGGCACGCATAAGGTCACGAAGCTCAAACAAACAGTCTCCAAACTTAGGATCATTGGGATTCATCTTATTCAAAGCAATAGACTTATGAAGTATCTCGTCTAAGTTTTTCAAGGAATAGTCTGGAAATCGTTCCTCAAGAAATCCCATATAGTATAAGCACAATCAAGAGTTGGCAAGTGACTAATCAAATTTCTAGGCAAACCTCTAGTGATAAGATTGATAGTTCTAAGATTGTGAATCATGTCAAGAGACTCATCAGGGGTAGGATGCAAGGGATCAACAAGGGGTTCACAAGAAGTAGTAATGTGCTTGTTCAAATGATATTCATGAAAAATTCCAAACATCTCATTTTTCCACTCACTATAGAACTTTCCATCAAGCATAGGCACTCTACGTCTAATACTCCCAATCGTAGACTCATCCATCTTCCTCCAATGGTGATTAAACCAAAGCAATGAAGACCAATGCTCTAATACCAATTGAAAGGATCGAGAAGAGGTTTCTAGAGAGGGGGGGTGATTATACCCTCAACAAGTAAAGATAAGAATTTTTAAGTTTTTCAAGCTGAGGTTGGAAATTAGCACAATAACATTCACAATACAATTCAAGCAAGCATGCAAAGAGTATATGAGCAGCGGAAAGTAAAGCATGCAACTTGCAAGAAAGTAACGGGGTGGGATTGGAGTGTGCAAACGCAATTGGAGACACGAAGATTTTTGGCGTGGTTCCAATAGGTGGTGCTATCGTACATCCACGTTGGTGGAGACTTCAACCCATGAAGGGTAATGGTTGCGCGAGTCCACGGAGGGCTTCACCAACGAAGGGTCCACAAAGAAGCAACCTTGTCTATCCCACCATGGCCATCACCCACGAAGGACCTGCCTCATTTGGATAGATCTTCATGAAGTAGGCGATCTCCTTGCCCTTACAAACTCCTTGGTTCAACTCCACAATTTTAGGGAGGCTCCCAAGTGACACCTAACCAATCTAGGAGACACCACTCTCCAAAAGGTAATAGATGGTGTGTTGATGATGAACTTCTTGCTCTTGTGCTTCAAATGATAGTCCCCCCAACACTCAACTATCACAGATTTGGCTACGGTGTAAAGATGATTTGAGTGGAAAGCAACTTGGGGAAGGTTAGAGATCAAGATTCTTGTGGTTGGAATGGAATGTCTTGGTCTCAACACATGAGTAGGTGGTTCTATCTCAGAAAATGAATGCTGGAAGTGTAGGCACGTTCTGATGGCTCTCTCCACGAATGAAGAATGGGTGGAGGGGTATATATAGCCTCCACACAAAATCTAGCTGTTACACACAAATTCCCAAACTCAGTCAGACCGAATGGTGAAACTTGGTCAGACCGATTCATGTCAAAATGTGAATGTTAGAGTTTTTGGTGGGTCCGACAAGGTCAATTCGGTGGGACCGAAGTGCAAGGGTTAGGGTAAAACCTCAACTCGGTTTGGCCGATTACACAAACTCAGTGAGACCGATTTTGATAATAAGCAAACAGAGAATTGGTCAAACAAACTCGGTAGGACCGAAATTTTTGCAACAAGCAACAGGGAGTTTGCAAGCCCATCCCGGTGAGACCGAGATCCCATCGGTGAGACCGATCTGATTAGGGTTTGGCAGTGGCTATGTCAAATGAACTCGGTGGGGCCGGATAGATCAAATCGGTGGGGCCGAGTTTGACTTTTAGGTTTAGGACATATGTGGAAATGAGAAAGTGGCTAAGGGTTTTGGAGCATATCATTAAGCACTTTGAGCAAGAAAGTCATTAAGCAACACCTCATCCCCTTTTAATAGTATTGGCTTTCCTATGGACTTAATGTGATCTTGGATCACTTAAATGAAATTGTAGAATCTTGAGCTTTTGCCAATTTTTGTCCTTAGCATCTTGAAGGAGTTCCACATCCTCTTGTCCATGCCACTCTAATGTTGAACTTATCGGAAATATACTAGGTGAAAATATTAGTCCAACAAGAGATATGTTGACATTAATTAACAAAATCACCCAGGGAGCAGTTGTGCTTTCACACCTCCTGGCCTTGCCCAAAGTATTGTGACCTGACATACCAATGTCGGCTGAGGCTTGCTTGGGGACTACGTCCCAGCGACGCGGAGCATTAAGTGATCGTGAAGAAAAGGCTGAGGCCCAAAGAGAAGCGCCACGATACCTTGAACATGGGATAGAAGCATTTAAAATAAAGGCGCGAGCGACATAGTTCTTACATGCCCCCACAGGGCCCATGACATTTTTGGTGCAGGAAATGAAAGAAAACAAAAGAAATCCCCTCAGGCGGCCGCCGCTCCCGTGGCCTGGGCACCAGCGTCGCCAGCGCCTAGTCGGAGTCCTCCTCCGTCTTGACGTGGTGGCGTGGGGGCTCGTCGGAGTCGTCATCTCCCCTGCTTCCCCTGAAGGAAGCGCTACAGCCGTCGCTGCTGTCGTCGCCGGAGGAGTGGCTGCTTCTGCTGCTGTTGCTCTCCATGCAACACTCCAGGCGGCCGCTGGCCTCCCTGAAGATCTTCACGAAGAGCGTTGGGGCCCCGTCGAACTTGAAGTGAAGGGTGTGTCCCTCCTTCAGGCCGCGGGTGCGGGCGAACGACTTCCACCCCTGTGTCAAGCACATGTAGCCGGATGGAGTGAACTCCGCCGCCACCCAGGAGGACTTCTTGCAGTAGCCATAGTCCTAAGGGTGCGTCAGCCACCAGCTCCTTCGCAAAGGAGTTCGGGAGCTGCAGCCAGGTGCGAGGCAGGTTGTCCATCCACACGACGAACTCGCAGGCTGAATCGGCAGAGTGGGCCCCAACCAAGGCGGCCTGGCGGCTTCGCCCCTCCTCCCTTGTCGGTCGCGCCGCCTCGACCTCCACGGCCGTGCACGCCGGTGTGGTTCGTCCTACGGCTGCCATAGCCGGTGCGGGCCACCAAAGGAGGATGCTCACGTCTCCGGACCGGGCGCGGCAGCGGACTTGCAAGGGCGGCCCCGCCCTCTCGCAGGCCGCGACGGCTTCGATCCCTCCTTCGCCTTGCCCTTCTCAGCGGCGAAAAACCTTCTCAAGGGTGCCATGGCTGTAGCATTAGTGGTGGTTGAAGATGGAGAGGCGAGGAGACAGTGATGGGCCAAAGGTTCCGATCCCTCACCCTTTTATAGCAATCGAAAGAGGCTAGTTCGCGCCCCTTCACCTTCAAAGCAATGATGGCCCCCCGCAGAGCGCGCCAGGCTTTATGTCAGCCTGGGCGGTTGCCGAAGCATCATGGGGAAGTGGGGGCGTCCCATGCCCCGTCGTGCACCACACGTCTAGCATGGCCCGCAGGCGGTTGGGGTCCGCGTCACTTCGCTCTCTCCTCTTAGCCTCCACCTCCAAGCAAATTCATGCGCACCGCGGGCCCGGGGGCTACTGTCGGGGCTCTGGGACTGGGGGTACCCAGGCCCGTCTGCCTGTGGCCCAACGCGTGGCATCGTCAAAGGGCCCGGCGCGGCCCAGCGTCAAGACTTAACGAGCAAGCCCTCGCGAGGCGAGCATCAGCAAGCGTCGTCAGGCGCCCCGGGGGCTTCATGAGGGGCGGCCTCCCGAGGCCCCTCGCGGGGCGAACCTCTCTAGGCTCGCCACGCGCCTTGCCCCACATGTGGGTGATGCGAGCCACGACAATCGGAGCCAGAAAGGCGCCAGCAGGCTCAGACTAGGACGGTTTCCTCTTTGGTGCTAAAGGAACAAGGATAGCACATGGGTTCCCGAGGCAAACCGCAAAGGGTTACTTCTTCGGTGCAACAAGACTAGGATGCGGGCTCGCCAGGACGGAGGTCATCGCCGTAGGGATGGAACCCGTAGGGTTTGGGTATGTGTGGAGCCACCCCATACCCTTACCCATCACCCTTACCCATACCCATCAATGGGTATAATTTTTTCTCATACCCGTTACCCGACAGGGTACATGGGTACCCATGGGTAAAATTAGCCATGTTTGCAAATCATCAGTTTGAACTGCTCATAGTCATAAAAACAACATATAATTATAATCTATAAACACCAATAGATTATAACAATAACAACACACTTTTAAACAACAACAAATATCATAAACAACATCATACTCCCTCCGTCCTAAAATTCTTGTCTTAGATTCGTCTAGGTACAGATGTATCTAATACTAAAACATGACTTAATACATCCGTATTTAGACAAATCTAAGACAAGAATTTTGGGACGGAGCGAGCATTTAATAAACAACATCACCTTCTCGTAAACAATAAAAAATCAAAACATCATCACACAGTCGTATATTTTGAGTTCATGTAGATTTTATATGGGTACATGGGTATGTGGGTATGGGTTACATGATCTGATACGCGTACCCACTCTACCCGATGAGTTTAACATTTTCCTATTCATATACCCATGGATAATTTTTTGTCCCATACCCTTACCCAAATAGGGTTTTTATCCGCAGGGTACGTGGGTATGTGGTAGAGGCAAAGGTGTCCCATCTTTCGATGAGATGATGAATATTGCTTTGGTGGAAGTCGACTTTGATGATCCGACTACGAACTTGCGAGGACGTCGCGCCTTAGCAATCGCTAAACCAACTCCAAGAGGTTATTGACCACGCCGGAGCACGATCAACCTGACCACGAGGGTCTGTTTCCTGCGAGCAAACAAAGAACAAGCAAGAAACTGAGATTACAATCTGGATATTGCGAATATAAGATGAAAGCTTTATTGATCAAGGTGGGGTTCTGAGACGTCTTTGTCTGGTCGTTGAACACATACCAAGTACGCGAAGTTGCAGCTATGGCGAACTTTAATCTAAACAAAACTCCAAAGTCTAAACGACGCCCTAAGGGCTGTATATATGGAGGAAGAGGGGGGAAATTTCGTGGCCCTTGGGGAAGGGGTCCGAAACCAACCCTATCTCTTGTTTCCCCACATATACGGACTCTAAAAACAACCTATACTCAAGTATTTCGAAAATACATGGGTCTGGCCCAATAATAAGGTGACGCATCACCTAGAATAGTCTCTGGACGAAAGTTATAAAGTAGCATCTTGTATATTTCGTCCAAGGATTCATGCACTCATTATGGTGGCTTCAACGTCCTGAAATCGTCATTTGTAACTCCGTTCTTGTTCCCCTTGCGCATGCCATCATCTCCATGCTTGTTCTTGCTCCAATGTTCATCCTTCTCCAAGCTAGGCCCTTCATTTGTAAGCAAAACAAATGTATCCAATTTAGGCAGCATCATATTCTCATGAACATTAGAATCATTACCAAGAAACGAAAATACCTGGTAATTTAATTGGCGTGCGCAATCTCTAGTAATTGGTCCAATATGTATAGCAGCAGGGGCTGTGGTGTAACAATGGTATTGATGTCCTCATCAGTATGTGTACCCATTGCCATCCCTACATCGCCGAGCCCACCTACGCGTCACGACCAGAGGCTTTGCAGGCAAAGACCACCTTTAGTTAGGATAGGGTTTACTCTTGTCCCTCTTCGAATTTGGCCGCTATGACATCCCTTCCCGCTTAGAGTTTTCGGGGAAGAGGATCAAGGCTACTATAAGTATAGGTTAGTCTCCACCTTAGAGAGGGATCAGATCGAGTGGTCAAACCCTGAGCCTCACGAGGCAGTTCATCCTTGTACTAGTTCATACTCATCCTCTCCGCCAGGAAATCCACCACAAAGCAAGAGTAGCGTCTTACACCGCAAGGTGGCTCGAACCTAGGTAAATCGTCACGTTCCTTCCTTCTTCCCTCTTCCTTGAGCACGTCGGAGCAAGGCCGTGAGGCAGCGAGCAGCGTGTTGTAGCCTAGCGAAGTTCTTCGCGCACACCTCAGAGTTCGAACCTTTCGTTGGATCCCCGGAGCCCCGATTCCGACATTCATCCATTCGTCTTACGAAACCTCAACCAAGTAGGGGTCCAATGATGGCGTCACCCATCAAGGATAGGGTCATGGACCTGACATGTAGGGCCTGCCTAGGGCCCCACACAATCATTGGAAGGTCTCCGGACCATGGGCACATTCGGATGCGCACTCCATGGCATCCACTCGGATACAACCTATCCATTTGGATGTTTTCCCACCAGTCGGCCTCACCAACACCACTCGGAGCGACGTGGGAGCTGCAACGGTCGAAAGGCGTAACGTTGGGCTTCAAGTGTAGTTATAGCGGTAGTTTTCAGTAACGCCTATAGTTACTCCCCCTCTTATCTCCCCTTATGACGTAGCAGTAATGAGGGCAGGCACACTCTATGTAACCCCTCTCTGGCGCCATGACAAGGGTTCGCAACCTATTGTAATAAGACGCCTTCAAAGAAAACAAAACTTTAGAGCTCGAGACGTAAGGTTATTATCTCTTTGAGAGGAGATTGAACTCGTAAATTCAAGTGTCACATCTGTATAGCAGGTTCTGCCCCCTGTTTGTACCCCTGCTATCACGATCAGATTCGTTGCCTCTACGGGTAATCGGATACTCGCCACGACTGCCCCCGGAGCACAGGCTGAGAGCAGCCAAGCCTTGTCCGCCCAGCTCCGCCCGCGCTTCCGGAAATCGGCAGGCAGACGATCTCCGGTCGGCCACCACGATGCTCACCTTTCCTTGGGCACCCAACAACCGCCCCCAGCACTCAACCAGGGTCGTCGTTCCACGTCAGCGCCTCGTCCTCATCTCATCCCAATTCCCAACCACACCAACCCCCCACGTGCTGCTGCTGCTGCACACCGGCCGCACCCGGTAACCCAAAACCACCTCTCACATCACCCACCCACCCACCATCACGCACCGCGGGTCCCTCGGGCGAGATGGTCCCACTCGACATGGACAAAAGGTCACGGGTTTATCGCGCGCGTCCCCGTCGGCGCCCAGGCTCCGCTCCGCTATAAGTACGCGCCCCTCCCGCTACTGCTGTTTTTTTTCCCATTTACCTCCGCGGAACCACCTCGCCTCGAGATTCGCGCGGCCGTGTCTGCCTCTGGGTCCTCGCTTCCGTTGTCTAGCGTCCTGAGCTAGATCTCTCAGCTCGCTCTTCGCCGGCGCTTTAGGCTTAGATCTGGCTGGGGCGAGTAGGCGGAGGCCGGCCGCGAATTCGTGACGAGGGAGGGGAACCATGGAGCTGGGGGCGGCCGGGATGCGGCGGTCGGCGTCGCACAACTCGCTGTCCGGGTCCGATGACTTCGACCTCACACACCTGCTCAACAAGCCGCGGATCAACGTCGAGCGCCAGCGCTCCTTCGATGACCGTTCGCTCAGCGACGTCTCCTACTCCGGTGGCCACGCCAGAGGAGGCGGAGGCTTTGACGGCATGTACTCCCCGGGCGGCGGCCTACGCTCTCTGGTCGGCACGCCGGCCTCCTCGGCGCTCCACTCTTTCGAGCCCCACCCCATAGTCGGCGACGCCTGGGAGGCCCTCCGCCGCTCCCTCGTCTTTTTCCGCGGCCAGCCGCTTGGTACCATCGCCGCTTTCGACCATGCATCCGAGGAAGTCCTAAACTATGATCAGGTAGTACAAGCAATGTACTTTTTTTTCTTTCTCAATGTTATAATGAATCGAAATTTCAAATCAGAATTAAATTTATGAAAGAGTAGCATGTTATCGACATATGCTTATCTGACTTAGGGGGGGTTTCTCTGCAGGTGTTTGTGAGAGATTTCGTGCCCAGCGCCATGGCATTTCTGATGAATGGCGAGCCGGAGATTGTCAAGAACTTCCTGCTCAAGACCGTGTTGCTGCAGGGTTGGGAGAAGAAGGTTGATCGGTTTAAGCTTGGCGAGGGGGCCATGCCTGCAAGCTTTAAAGTGCTTCATGACGATAAGAAGGGTGTTGATACCCTGCACGCGGATTTTGGTGAGAGCGCAATTGGGCGGGTTGCACCAGTGGATTCGGGCTTCTGGTGGATCATACTATTGCGGGCCTACACAAAGTCCACGGGGGATTTGACTCTGGCAGAGAGGCCGGAATGCCAGAAGGCGATGAGGCTCATTCTGAGCCTGTGCTTGTCTGAGGGATTTGATACCTTCCCGACATTGCTATGTGCTGATGGTTGCTGCATGATAGATCGTAGGATGGTAAGTTATGGACTGGCACTTCCAATATGTTCAAGTCTAATAAGAGTACATTTCACAGGACTGCAAATTTCCTATTCTATTAATCAATGAATTACCACATCTGTGACTACTGACATACATACCATTCTTTTGGGCTAACATTTCATAGAATTACCGATGTGTGGATATTTCTTTAAACTTTCAAAATTATTGAACAATTGATTGTACTTTGCTGAAACAAGGGTGATTAGTGAAAGTTCTATCAAATTTACGCAATCATTTAACAACTGAATATGAGATAGGAATTCAACAAGTTTCTTGTCATATAGACAAATACATGTCTTTTCATCAAGTCCCAGAGAAGCTCAAACAAGTCTCATGTCTGTTTCAGCAAATGTCAGTACTTTCATATTTTTTTATATAATTGAAGATCTATCAAACAAATTGTAGCATTGTGGTATCTTTAGCCCAAGGTAATGGTAGGTCTGTATAATTGTTGAATTGGCCATAGAAGTCCTATAAGTAAGAAAAAAATAGTGCTAGTTCTGTAAAATTTATTCATATAAATTTATACACCTAATATTATGGAACGGAGGGAGTATTGTCCTAATTAAAGATCAAATATCATGGTCGAAGTTATCTTGGTCTGAAATTAACGCTAAATCTTTTCGAGATGTATCTCCAAAACAATATACTCCCTCCTTCCCAAATTATAAGGCACGGTTTGACTTTTCTGGTCTTCGTTGCACAACTTTGACTATATTTTTTATGTATTATATGTCTATAAAATTATTATACATACATATGAAATAAAATTGCTTTGCAAGACAAATACAGCGATGTCATTTATACATGTTCAATCCATATACTTTGATATATATTAATGGTCAAAGTTGTGCATCAAAGACCGTAAAAAGTCAATCGCGCCTTATATTTTGGGAAGGAGGGAGTATTTCAGTTTGACATTTACTGCTGTAACGTTGTCATCTTTACTTTGTGAGGTTTTAATGGTTTGTTTGCTTTTGTTGTTCTCTGTTCAAGTACATAATATATGACGAACAATGTGCTCATAGCTTTGTTACGGTTTCACTTATTGTGTATCTTCATATAAATAAATGCGGTGCCCCCTTTTCATACTTATTGGACTTGCAAAATTGTTTCCTTTTGTTCTGGTGAGTTCACGGCGATTTGGACTTGTATGCCTTCGGTCATTTTTCTCCATCAATCAAATATCTAATTGTTTTAGTTTGACGGTGTGCTGATTTTCATACCACGACGGTGCTTCCAAATTTTCATGTCTGATATACTAGAGTGCAATATCCTTGGCCCAAAAGTAATCCGAATGCCCGTGTTTTGTTTGACGAGGTCCAGTTAGATACACAAATCATACTATATCCACGACGCTGCAACACTCGATATGCCCCCATCGATACGGGCTTCCCAAGTCCACTACCTCCTTCAGTTGGTCCACCTGAACCTGTTGTTACATCTGCATGTGAGCAACCTTGCACTATCATTGAATTCGGCAACGTTTCGCCTTTTGTGATATGTTTTTCTGAAGGAGGATATCCCCCAACCTCTGCATCATGTTGTGCACACAACTACCCTTCTGTGATGTGTAAATTCACAAGTATTCCTTTCATTCTGTAGAACTGCAGATTAGGAATATGACTAATATTAAAACATCCATTTATTTGTTAGCAACTTTTGTAGTGGCTTTGTAATAACCATTTCTTGGATGATGCATGTTACTCATTTTTGCGTATGCATGTGCCCTCTATGAGCTATGAATTCTATTTAATTAAGTGAAATGCCCTCTATGAGCTATGAATTCTCTTTAATTAAGGGAAATGCTATCATGTTCTCTGCTTGTGCTTCTTTTCCCCATTCTCACTCCAATCTTTTTTTTTGTAGGGTGTGTATGGCTACCCCATTGAAATTCAATCCCTTTTCTTCATGGCACTAAGGTGTGCTCTTCTAATGCTTAAACATGACGCTGAAGGGAAAGATTTTGTGGAGCGGATTGCAACTCGTCTTCATGCTTTAAGTTATCACATGCGGAGTTATTTTTGGCTAGATTTCCAGCAGCTAAATGATATTTATCGTTACAAGACGGAAGAATATTCTCATACAGCTGTCAACAAATTTAATGTTATTCCAGATTCTATTCCGGACTGGCTATTTGATTTCATGCCTTGCGAGGGTGGTTTTTTTGTTGGTAATGTTAGTCCTGCAAGGATGGACTTCCGTTGGTTTGCACTTGGAAACATGATTGCCATAGTGTCATCTCTTGCTACACCTGAGCAATCCATGGCCATAATGGATCTCATTGAGGAGCGCTGGGAAGAGTTAATTGGTGAGATGCCTCTGAAGATATGCTATCCTGCTATTGAGAACCATGAATGGCGTATCGTGACGGGATGTGATCCAAAAAATACGAGATGGAGTTACCACAATGGAGGATCTTGGCCAGGTTATTGCACTTTGTGTTACTTGGATCTCTGTATGTAATATATGTGAAAATTATCGTGCTTTTGTTATGTTCGTGTATGAATTAGGCTTAGTTTGTGGTTGCTGAATCATGTTGTGTTCTTAATTTTTAATCCATTGTAGGAAATTAGCCACTAAAATAGGCAAAAAAGACCAAACAAACACTAAACTAGGGGAAAGTGGATTGATCAAACGAGATTACCATAATCCACCATAATGCCTAGCACTGCCTTAGATTTTAAATTAAATTCAATGATAACCATCATAACTTTATATTTTAGCATGTAGAGGAAGGTAAACTTATGCTAAGCATGTCAACAAGATGAACTGTGATTTACACCTTCCGTAAGTTTTTTAATGAGCCGCTTTTTCTGTTGATAAGAGAAATACCTGCATGATCTCTCCTTTTGTGCTCCATTTTTTGGTTTGTTTTAGTTTTCTCATATTTCTAGTATAAATCTGAAACATGACATTGAGTTAAGCTGCAACAACCATTGCATACGACTTCGTTTTTCATGCATCAAACGTTCTCCCTGCAGTACTTCTCTGGCTGCTCACGGCAGCAAGCATCAAAACTGGACGGCCGCAAATTGCAAGAAGAGCAATTGACCTAGCTGAGAGGAGGCTGTTGAAGGATGGCTGGCCTGAGTATTACGATGGTAAGCTTGGAAAATATGTTGGTAAGCAGGCAAGGAAATTTCAGACTTGGTCCATTGCCGGGTATTTGGTCGCCAAGATGCTGCTGGAGGATCCTTCGCATCTTGGTATGATAGCCTTGGAAGAGGACAAGGCAATGAAGCCAGTTTTGAGAAGGTCCGCCTCATGGACAAACTGATATATCGACAAGAGCTTTAGGGGGTCAACGTCTGGATTGAAAACACGAATTATTCGGGTAGCATTTCTCTGCTCATCCCTTGTTTTGACTTTCCCAACGGAAAGTTTTATTTTCTTCTGGATTCCTCGGCTGTACAATATCTCAGCCCATTTATTGAGTTGGAAAAGAAGCAATTGTGGAAATGAGTATTCTCTTTTCTTTTCTTTTCAATCCATCGTTGTAAGAAGATACTATTGATTCTTGCTTGGTCATTCCGTAGTAACGGGATCTTTGACTCAAAACTTTGTTGTTTGGGTTGACTATATAGACGAGTCTGCTGATCCAGCTTCCTATGATGAACATAAGTGTTTATCTAACGAATAAAGAGTGCTCCATTCTGCTAGTGCATATCAGTTCCGTTCTTCTTATGACTTCTCAAAGCGAGGCATAAATAGTGTGGTTCTTATGACTTCTCAAAGCGAGGCATAAATAGTGTGGTTCTTATGACTTCTCAAAGCGAGGCAGGGTGGCGTGTTACTTTCTACGTAGAATTTTTTTAAAGTAAAATGCATCATAAGTCCTACAACTATGCGATGTGTGTCAATCTAGTCCTAAAACTTCAAAAGTGCAGATTTGGGTTCCAAATGTTTTGAAGGCGTACAACCCTGGTCCCAAACTCGCTGCAGCTGCATTGACCGGTGGACGTGGCGTTTGGACCGTTGCCACCTGGACCTGATGGACCCATCCAGTAACCGTCACAGCATACATTTACAGCAAAGCCTTTGGGAACGTGTTTCATCTGATTTGTTTCATCTGATTCTCACACTCCGGCTCTCTTCCACGCACAAAGCTTTGGGGAGGCGGCAACATGGAGGCGACCGACGACGTGTGTGCTTGATGCCTGGCGACGAGAGGTGTAGAGCCTGATCTGGTGTGTGCTCATACGACGGCTCTGGTCTGATGGCGCCATTGCGGCGGCTGCCCAACGACCCTCCTCCTGAGTACTGTAAGAACCCTAATCCTAATCTCCTACCCCAAACTTTAGCTTAGAAATTTCAATCGAATAGTGTGATTTGGGCATTAAGGCATTCATATTGCGCCGTTTAGTCCAAATTTTGTTTATTAATTTGGTGATTGAGATGTAGCCCCCATGTCCAAATCTGTATGTGTTATATATTGTGCGGATTCAGCTGTCATGTGTGGATTAATTTGCTGATTGCACAGTTTAGTGGATTAATTCTGCCCAACTCCGCCTATGTTGTCTCAACATAGCCGGTCCCAAGCCCGGGTAAAGGAGGAGGGTTTTGATAGGCTTGGCGAGCCAACGTAAAAACTCAGCCACTCTTATGGAGATGAAACCCAAAAGATTTTCGTTGGGGCGTAACCCTCTCAGCGACGCGCCACATCGGAACCCGGGTGTGGTGGAAAATGGGCAAGGGCCGGGCCGTCACCCCTCAAGTGGCGCGCCGTATCTTGATCCGGATATGGTGGCAAGTGAGCGAGGATCGGGTCGTCGCATCCTTAGTGGCGCGCTACATCGGCGCCCGGATGTAGTGGAAAATGAGCAAGGGTCTTCGAATTTGACTCGACGAGTGCGAAGGGTAAGGAAGCTAGCCGAGCCTAGGAGGATTCACTTAGGTAGCTGGAACGTAGGGTCTCTGACAGGGAAGCTTCGGGAGCTAGTTGATGCAGCGGTGAGGAGAGGTGTTGATATCCTTTGAGTCCAAGAAACCAAATGGAGAGGACAGAAGGCGAAGGAGGTGGAGGATACCGGCTTCAAGCTGTGGTACACGGGGACGGCTGCAAACAGAAATGGCGTAGGCATCTTGATGTAGGGTGGAACCCTATAGCGTCGATCTTTCACATTTGGAGTGGATCCTACGGGGAATCACGAAGGACACGCGGAAGCACAAAGGGGAATCACGGGGAGGAACGAGGAAAAACACTCAACCAACAAGGAATCGGTCACACAAGTGCTAGATCGAAGAACACAAAGAGATACACGAGATCCAAAGTCAACAAAGGTAAGGATACAAAGGTAACCAATCTTCTCCGTGAGGAGGCCTTGAATCCACAAGGGGATCTTCCCACGAGGGGGTCTTGAATCCGATAGGATCTGCTCCGAAGAGGCCGCGGTCTCTCACGAGGAGGAGATCTGATGGATGAGCGAAGCTCTATCTCTAACTTGAGCTAAATCAATGCTAACCCTAACTAGGAGGAGGGGGAGGAGTATATATAGTCTTAGCCACGAAGGGGTAAGTGGGGAAGGGATACATGGGCCTTTGGCCCAACTCTGCGCGCAGGCAGGCGCCGGATGTCCGGGCTGGGGGCCGGATGTCCGGGCTCTTGTGAGACGCCGGATGTCCGGGGCGGTTGGCCGGATGTCCGGGCTGAAGTGGCCAAGCTACTGGATAGGGGCGCCGAATTTTCGGGCAGAGCGCCGGATGTCCGGGGGTTGCCGAGGTGCCGGATGTCCGGCCGCTGATGCTTCGGCCGTTTGTTGGTGCAGTTCATGGGCGACTGCACAGGCGCCGGATGTCCGGCCTCTGGCCCGGATGTCCTGCCGCTGTAGCTTCAGCAGCTCCGTCTTCTTCCGTCGTCTCTTCCAGGCTTCCCTCGCGGATGGTGTAGTTGTTCCTTGGCGCTTGCACTCCTCCTCGACATCCGTGAAGCTCCGACAATACCTATGCATGCACACGGGAGAAGTGTCAAGTAGTATACCATCCTCGAAGGGGTCAAGTGAGCATGTGTAAAGGAGAAGATTCACCTTTATGTATAAGAAGTAGAGGTCACACGTGTCACTTGCCAAACAGACTCTTGACATGGTGATGACCGTAGGATGCTCCGCATCATCCCCTCCCCCTTGGAAAAGATCCGACCTCGGATCGAAAATCAAATCACCATGGAAAAGAGATGGCGGTGCCGTGTCGAAGTGGTTAGTCACCAAGCACTCATCATCTTGAAACTCGAAATGGGCACTCTCCAATATCGCACTGTCTAGTGATTCCTTCAAAAGAAGCAAGAACAACAAACACTTGGAAAAACAAATGTGGTTAGCGTTAGTGCAAAACCAAACATTCAAGAGGTGATTCACCAAACAAGTGTATGCATCATGCTCATCATAACAAAGGACAAGGGAGCATTTCATAGTATGGAGGCATATGATGCGAGAACAACCAAATGCAATAGGCTCAATCAAACAAGCATGCATCACAAGTATAGTGTCAAAGTCTTCAAGATCAATAAGCATAGTATGGTTGCACTCAATACAAGTGGAGGTGAGAGAGGCAACTAATTGAGACAAGAGACATTGATCAAGATATATCATGTGAGAGGCATGAGCATATATGTCATCAACCCAAGAAAGCAAGTAATAGTGGAACATGGGTGATGCAACATAGCAAGCAATCATAGCGATCAAGTCAAGCAAGCTAGTAGTGCGAAGATGCAACATACTAGAAGGAATCATGGCAAGCATGTCATGTGTGCAAATAGTGGGCATGAATAATTCACATGTCATAGCACAAGCATGAAAGCAAGATATGAGTAAAATGTCATCAATGTATTGGCGAGAGACCATATGTAAATAGCAATGGGGCATCATGACTCTCCCAACACTACAAGCATCAATAGCATGGGGCACATGATAAACATGGCAATAGCAACAAGGATCTCCACCAAGCATGCAAATACACATAGGAGTATCATAATGGTGAATCATGGGTAGATGCAAGCAAGGGTCACAATTGCATGGCAAAGGCATAGGAGCAAGCATAGCATGCAATGTGAACACGGTAAAATGAGCATAAGGTGACAAGTGATATATAGCCCATAGCCATGTGAGAGCCAAGTAGAAGAGATGCGCGTAGTCCTTGCACGAAGGGAACGGTGGTAAGGATAGTCCACGGGATCCCAAGTCATCGGTGCTCTCAAGAGCTTGTTTCATCAACTCTTGGGATTGAGAGGTTGTCACGACCGGTCTTTCCGGGTATCAATTTTCAGAAAGAGACCGCCGTGCTCATCAGCCCCAGGATTACTGTTAGCTGATGAGTTTCCAACTTGATACAGAAATTCCAAGCAAATACAAAATATGTGGTACCGGACCATTCTGGTCTGTAAGTACAACAAATGGTTTCTAGTGGTTGATGGCGAAAGCGGGTTGTGAAACACCAGTGTCCATGGAACTCCATTTCCCACGGGAACAGCTGACCAGGTTAACTCCTATCTTCGCGAGGCTGCTGATGGGGTCATGTACCTAGGGTAGGGTCACAGACCTGATCTAAGTACCCTGCCCAAGGACACCCTTAGAAGAGGTCACCTTCCAGTCGACCAACGAGGGACTCACTCGACTGACTTGAAGGACTCGACCACGAAGACTCACTCGACTACCAGGAGGTCAAAAGGCACTCTGCACAGCAACGGCCTGTAGTTAAGTAGACTTTATGGTAGTTAAGACACTTTATGTGGGACGTTACCAGTAATGCCCCACACTAAATACACCTTAAACCCTTCATTACGTGGGCTGGCTGGGGTCCTGGCGCACTCTATATAAGCCACCCCCCTCCACAGGCAGAAGGGTTCGGCATCCTGTAACTCATATACACATAATCCACTCGACCGCCTCCGGGCTCCGAGACGTAGGGCTTTTACTTCCTCCGAGAAGGGCCTGAACTCGTACATCTCTTGTGTTTACAACCTCTCCATAGCCAGGACCTTGCCTCTCCATACCTACCCCCACTCTACTGTCAGACTTAGAACCACGACAGTTGGCGCCCACCGTGGGGCAGGTGTTTTAGCGATTTTGTGGAGAAGTTGCAGTTCTTCCGAGTACTTTCATCATGGTGACTGCTGGAGTTTTGGTTGAGGGTCGAGAGATCCGTCTCGCTGCTCTCACCTTTGTCGCCGACGACTCCGCCTGGCTCCAGGAGGCTCCACTCGACGTCGATGCGCTCCCCGTCCGCGGTGCGACGCATTTTCGCGCATGTGTCCGTGGCATTCTGCTGCGGCAACCGTCGACCCCGTATCGGTCGACTTCCCCATCGGCCACCCTCCCGGTCTCCCGCCAGCGCAAGCGCTCGGGCCGGTCGAGGCTTCAGCGGTGGGTGAGGCACGCGGTGGCTCGCCAGACGGCCACCACCCAAGTTGCGGCAATCGAGCCCGACGAATCTCTCTACGGCCTGTTCGATCTGTCGACTGGCTCCGTAGAGACTGCATCCGAGTGCGATAGCAGTGATCTAGCGGCGGAAATCCTGATGGTCGACGGGCCCCGCAGTCCCCTTGGCTTCGCCCGTGATGGTGGAGCAGGCGACGGAGGCGACCCCGCACGAGACCACGAAGAGTACCAGCCCGAGCCACTCGACTCTCTGCAAAGAGAGGAACTTCGCCGCAGGAACGTGGATGCCCTGCGTACTCCCATCACAGGAGAAACCCCCGAGGCTCGCGCCTTGGAGGAGGCACGTTTGGCCAATTTGGCCGAACGCACTCGACTGGAGAATCTTCAGCGAGCACTCGACGAGCGCGCGCGGCAACGAGTTCCCGACACCAGTCGACGTCAACTCTTCCCGCCGACTCAGGTATATCGAACCCCAATCCAGAATTTAGCAGCTGCGACCCGTATAGCAGAGTCCATCCAGCCCTCTCAGTCGGAAGCTGGCAGAGGCTTGATGCAGATCAGGGATCTACTCCGGGCGGCAGGAGATCAGAATTCTGCCATGTCGCAGTCGCGCAACAGAATTCACAGTCGATCCGTCGCTGCGAATACGGTTCAGTCGGCTCACAGCCCCAGATCGCCTCCGCGGCGTGAAGGGCGTGAGAATCGGCGAGACCAATATGGAGACCGACTCGACCGAGATGATAGGCGTCGAGTGCCCAATTCCCCTCCGAGGGGTGGGTCTTACGCTCCTCGGCAGCAAGATGACAGGCGTCAGCTCAGTGCGGGGCGAAGAGTTCCAGTCGACCCCCGAGAACCAGGCTTCGACGCGCGATCCATTATCGTGCAAGGTTTGGTCGATCGGAGCAGAGCCCATCGAGGTGGACTCGACAGAGATGCGCCCACAAGCAGTCGAGTGCATGTTTCTGGTCCTGAATGTTTCAGCAGAGCTATCAGAGCCGCAGTTATCCCTCCCAATTTCAGGTTGGCAACAGAAGTCAGCAAGTTCACTGGTGAGTCTAAGCCTGAAACTTGGCTTGAGGACTACCGAGTGGCGGTTCAGATTGGTGGTGGGAACGACGAGGTGGCCATGAAGCATTTGCCCCTCATGCTGGAAGGATCTGCCAGGGCATGGTTGACTCAATTACCTCCCAGCAGCATTTACACTTGGGAAGATCTGTCCCGAGTGTTCATTAGAACGTTTGAAGGAACTTGCAAGCGACCGGCTGGATTGACGGAGCTACAAGTCTGCGTGCAGAAGACCAATGAGACTCTCAGAGAGTATATTTAGAGATGGATCACTTTGCACCATACTGTGGAGAATGTGTCTGATCATCAGGCAGTCTGCGCCTTTAAGGATGGTGTCAAGAACAGAGAATTGAGTTTGAAATTTGGTCGAACCGGTGACATGACCTTGAGTCGGATGATGGAGATTGCTACCAAGTACGCTAACGGCGAAGAAGAAGACCGACTCCGAAGCGGCAAGCACAAGCCGAGTCAGTCGGAAAAGGGAAACACCAGTCGGAAACAGAAGCGGAAGGCTGAACCGGCAGCTCCTGGAGAGGCTCTGGCCGTGACTCAAGGAAAGTTTAAAGGGAAACCAAAAGGATCCTGGAACCCTAAGAAGGTAAAGGATAAAGAAGGGAACGACGTGATGGATATGCCGTGTCACATCCACACGAAGAAAGACGAAGAGGGGAATATCATCTACCCGAAGCATACCACTCGCCAATGTCGACTCTTGATCCAGCAGTTTCAGGGAAAACAGTCTAAGGACAAGGAGAAGGAGTCGGACAAGGCCGCAGACAAGGAGGACAGTGAGGAAGGATATCCGCATATCAACTCCACTCTGATGATCTTTGCAGATGTGGAAAGCAAGAGTCGATTGAAAGTCATTAACCGAGAGGTGAACATGGTCGCCCCAGCAAAAGCAAATTATCTGAGATGGTCCCAAACACCCATCACATTCGACCAATCTGATCACCCGACTCATATTGCCACCCCTGGGAGGCAAGCTTTGGTGGTCGATCTAGTTGTCGAAGGCACTCGACTGACAAAAGTGCCGATGGACGGTGGTAGTGGGCTGAATTTGTTGTATGCAGACACGCTGAAAGGAATGGGCATTCCGATGTCCCGACTGAGCACCAGTAACATGAGCTTTCATGGAGTTATACCAGGGAAGAAAGCCGAGTCACTCGGCCAAATAGCTCTGGACGTGGTGTTTGGTGATTCGAAACATTTTCGCAAAGAGAAGTTGATGTTTGAGGTTGTGGATTTTCAGAGTGCATATCATGCCATTTTGGGGAGACCAGCTTATGCACGGTTCATGGCTCGACCATGTTACGTGTACCTCAAATTGAAGATGCCCGGCCCCAAAGGAGTGATCACTGTCACCGGTGATCGGAAAAAGGCAGAAGAGTACTTTCAGAAGGGCTCAAAGATTGCCGATTCCCAGGTGACAACGGTCGAGTTCGAAGAATACAAGCAAAACGCAGATCCGAGTGATTTGCTGCGATCCAAGAAACCCGCCACAGAATCTGCATTTCAGTCGTCTGGTGAGACAAAGCCTGTTCACATTCACCCGACCGACCCCGATGCAGCTCCGACCCACATCTCCACAACACTCGACCCGAAATAGGAAGAAGCGCTCATCCAGTTCCTCCGTGAGAACTGGGACATTTTTGCATGGAAGCCTGCTGACATGCCAGGTGTTCCCAGGGGACTGGCCGAGCATCGCCTAAGAGTCGACTCATCTGCAAAACCAGTCAAAGAGCATCTTCGGCGGTCCGCCGTCCAGAAGAGAAAAGCCATTGGTGAGGAAGTGGCTCGACTGTTGGCAGCAGGATTTATCTGAGAGATATACCACTCCGAGTGGCTCGCTAATGTCGTCATGGTTCCTAAGAAGGACAAATCGCTCCGAATGTGCATTGATTTCAAGCACATCAACCGGGCCTGCCCGAAAGATCATTTCCTCTCCCTCGCATAGATCAAATTGTTGACTCGACCGCGGGATGCGAGAGACTGTCTTTTCTAGACGCCTACTCCGGGTACCACCAGATCCATCTGTACGGACCCGACGAGGTAAAAACAGCTTTCATCACTCCATTCGAGTGCTTCTGCTATATCACCATGCCATTCGGCCTCAAGAATGCCGGAGCCACATTTATGCGAATGATTCAGAAGTGTCTACTCACTCAAATCAGTCGGAATGTGGAAGCGTATATGGATGATATCGTCGTCAAGTCACGAAAAGGTTCCGACCTGCTTGCTAACCTCGCCGAAACATTTGCCAACCTCAAAAGGTATGATATCAAGCTCAATCCATCAAAGTGCACATTTGGAGTTCTTGGTGGCAAGTTACTCGGTTTTCTCGTTTCCGAGCGAGGAATCGACGCTAATCCAGAGAAGATCGGCACTATTCTCCGAATGAAACGCCCTGTGCGAGTGCACGATGTACAGAAGCTTACTGGATGCTTGGCCGCATTAAGTCGATTCATCTCACGACTCGGTGAAAAGGCATTGCCTCTTTACCGACTGATGAAGAAGGCAGACAAGTTCGAGTGGACTCCAGAAGCTGATGCAGCGTTTGCCGAGCTAAAAGCTCTGCTCTCCACCCAGCCGGTGCTTGCTGCTCCAATCAGCAAAGAGCCTCTGTTGCTCTATATCGCAGCCACAGGACAAGTCGTCAGTACCGTGCTTACGGTCTAGCGGGAAGAAGAAGGAAAAGCTCTCAAAGTTCAGCGCCCAGTGTATTATTTGTCTGAAGTCTTGACTCCATCCAAGTAGAGATATCCTCATTATCAGAAGCTCGTGTATGGAATATACATGACCACAAAGAAGGTTGCTCATTATTTCTCTGATCATTCCATCACAGTCATCAGCGACGCTCCACTATCAGAGATTTTGCACAACAGAGATGCAACTGGTCGAGTGGCTAAATGGGCGATTGAACTTCTTCCCCTTGATATCAAGTTTGAAGCAAAGAAGGCCATCAAGTCCCAGGCAATAGCAGATTTCCTCGCTGAGTGGATTGAACAGCAACAGCCGACTGAAGTTCACTCGGAGCATTGGACCATGTTCTTTGATGGCTCTAAGATGTTGAATGGTTCCGGTGCTGGGGTTGTCCTGGTTTCCCCCAGAGGAGATAAGCTCAGATATGTGCTCCAGATTCACTTTGATTCCTCCAACAATGAGGCAGAATATGAGGCCCTCTTATACGGATTGCGCATGGCCATTTCACTCGGCGTCCGTCGCCTGATGGTCTATGGCGACTCGGATTTAGTGGTCAACCAAGTGATGAAGGAGTGGGACGTGAGAAGCCCAGCCATGACTGGATACTGTAGTGCAGTGAGGAAGCTGGAAAAGAAGTTCGAGGGGTTGGAGCTCCATCATATACCCCGACTGAAAAATCAAGCAGCTGATGATCTAGCAAAGATAGGTTCCAAGAGAGAAGCCATTCCGAGTGGTGTGTTCTTGGAGCATATACACACTCCGTCAGTCAAAGAAGATCCTTTCACCGAAGAAGCTCCACAACCCAAGAGTGCCACAGATAAGACTGAGGTTGAAGTCCCAGCAGTGGTCGACTTGGTCATGGAGGTCTTGGTGGTCATTCCCGACTGGACAGTTCCATATATCGCGTATATCCTGAGAAAAGAGCTCCCGGAGGATGAGGAAGAGGCTCGACAGATCGTCCGTCGATCTAAGGCCTTTACCGTAATCAAAGGATAATTATACAGAGAAAGCGCGACTGGAGTTGGTCAGAAGTGCATAACACCAGAAGAAGGTCGAATCATCCTCAATGATATCCACTCGGGAACCTATGGTCATCATGCGTCCTCTCGGACCATCGTGGCCAAAGCATACCGAGCCGGATTTTACTGGCCAAAGGCGAATGAGATGGCAAAGGAAATAGTGGATAAGTGCGAGGGATGTCAGTTCTACTCGAATATGTCGCACAAGCCTGCATCGGCTCTGAAGACCATCCCACTCGTCTGGCCTTTCGCAGTATGGGGGTTGGACATGGTCGGTCCTTTGAGAACAGGGCGAAGTGGCTTCACGCATGTACTGGTGGCAGTCGACAAATTCACCAAGTGGATTGAGGCTAAACCAATCAAGAACCTTGACGCCGGTGCTGCTGTTAGCTTCATCAGGGAACTAATATTCAGATATGGAGTCCCGCACAGCATCATTACGGATAATGGGTCGAACTTTGATTCGGAGGAATTCAGAGATTTCTGTAACTCTCAAGGCACACGAGTTGACTACGCTTCAGTCGCTCATCCGCAGTCGAATGGACAAGCAGAGCGAGCCAATGGCCTGATTCTCAAGGGATTGAAACCCCGACTGATGCGTGATCTCAAGCATGCATCTAGAGCTTGGGTCGACGAACTTCCCTCAGTGCTTTGGGGACTACGGGCCACACCTAATCGGCGACCGGAAGAACTCCATTCTTCTTGGTCTACGGAGCTGAAGCAGTGTTGCCGAGTGATCTTCTCCACAATGCTCCTCGAGTTGAAATCTACAACGAAGCAGAAGCTGAACAAGCGCGGCAGGACGCAGTCGACCTTTTAGAGGAAGAAAGGGAGATGGCTCTGATCCGGTCGACCATCTACCAACAAGATTTGCATCGTTTCCACGCCAGAAATGTGAGGGGTCGAGCCTTCCAGGAAGGAGATTTAGTTCTCCGAGTGGATCAGAAGAAACAACACAAGCTTGCTCCTTCTTGGGAAGGACCCTTCATCGTCACCAAAGTTCTCCACAATGGGGCGTACCGTCTTTACAACGTCGAACATAATATCGACGAGCCTCGAGCTTGGAACGCGAAACTACTCCGCGCATTTTACACTTAAGCTTTATCACTCGGATGAGTTGCAATAAAGTACTTCTGTAGTTCATGGACCTCAAAATAATAGTGTCATAGTTCCTCCATAACTTTTGTCACTTTTTATTTTGTCCAATAAAATTTCCCCTCAGTGGGTGACTTAGCCGCGAATCCGTTTCGCCTAAGTTTGTAAAAATCCTCCAGGTGGTGAGCCAGGATCCCACTCGGAGGCTTAGTTGCGAATCCGCTTCGCCTAAGATTAAATAAAATCCTACTGAGTGGTGAGCCAGGCTCCCACTCGGAGGCTTAGTTGCGAATCCGCTTCGCCTACGATTAAATAAAATCCTACCGAGTGGTGAGCCAGACTCCCACTCGGAGGCTTAGCTGCGAATCCGTTTCACCTAAGATTAAATAAAATCCTACCGAGTGGTAAGCCAGACTTCCACTCGGGGGCTTAGCTGCAGTCCAAGTACTCGCCTAAGTTATTAAAAATCCTACCGAGTGAAGAGCAAACCTCTCACTCGGGGGCTTAGCTGCAGTCCAAGTACTCGCCTAAGTTATCAGAAATCCTACCGAGTGAAGAGCAAACCTCTCACTCGGGGGCTTAGCTGCAGTCCAAGTACTCGCCTAAGTTATCAGAAATCCTACCGAGTGAAGAGCAAACCTCTCACTCGGGGGCTTAGCTGCAGTCCAAGTACTCGCCTAAG
>NC_041391.1:320922357-320934656 GCF_002162155.2 Triticum dicoccoides
CTCGCCTAAGTTATCAAAAATCCTACCGAGTGAAGAGCAAACCTCTCACTCGGGGGCTTAGCTGCAGCCCAGTGCTCGCCTAAGATATAGAAATCCTACCGAGTGAAAAGCAAACTTCTCACTCGGGAGGCTTAGCTGCAGCCCAGCGCTCACCTAAGTGGACTAAGGAATAAGTCGATTGCAGTAAGCGCCCTGCTTTGAACCTGCAAAAGACATTTCGAGCCAAAAGCAATCATATTCAAACACCAAATTCAAGTTCGGATCGATACCTAAAGGAACCGAAAGTGCTCAGGCGCTAAGCCCGTTAAGGTTTATCGGTTACAACTCCACTCGGCATACCGAGGCAAATTTAAAGCGTCGAGCTTAGAAGAAGTTTTTTACCCCTCCTGTGGAGGGCTGGAAGGTGCAACAAACTCATCAAGATCAATTCCATCTGCGATCCGAGTGGCAGCCGCAAGGAAAGTTTCCATAAAGGACCTGAAGTCGTGTTTCTTGGTGTTGGCCACCCGGAGGGCCGCCAGCTTGTCTTCTCGCGCATCTTTGCAGTGGACTCGGGTCAGACACAGAGCAACATCTGCACCGCACCGAGCCGAGGACTTTTTCCACTCCTGCACTCGACCAGGGATCGTGTTCAAGCGAGCCATCAGCGACTCGAGGTCGTTCTGAAGTGTCTCCCCGGGCCAGAGCGTCGAGTCGATGCGAGATGTGGCGACCTTCAGCCTTGCAAGATAGTCCACGACAGCTGCAACATGGGACTCCAGTCGGAAAACATTCATGGCAACTTCGTCGTCCATCGGAGAATTGACGGGGTCAAGGTTTGGTTCCAGCCGGCTAGTTTCTTCTTCAAAGTTTTGACAAAATTCTGCAAGGACGATCACCGAGTCAAGGCGATGGTCGAATGGAAAAACCACGGTTGGAAATGATCGCCGAGCATAGAAATTTACCTTCAAGCATAAGAAACAACTTCTTGGCAAGACCATTCAGGAAGGCCTCCAGATCTTTTTTCTTCCCAAGAGCAGCTTTCAGATTGGCATTTTCTTGCTCAAGCTTGGCGACTGAAGCTAACTTCTCGTCAACAAGCTTGATCTTCTCAGCTAGTTCAAGGTCCTTCTTCCGTTGGGCCTCCCTCACCTTACCTGCAAGTTACAGCAAGATCAGATTTTGAAACAAATGGAGGGAAAAAGCAGTCGTCAAGGTCTCACCAAACATACCTTCGGTCTCCTCCTTTGCCTTCGTCAGTTTCTCCTGAACCAGCTTCAAATTCAGCTCGAGCTGAACGTGCTTGTTTTCCAGCTCAGAGTAGCGAGCCACAAGATCACAGGAGTTCTACGAAGAACCAATCGACTAAAATGTCAAATATAATTCACTTCCGAGTGAAAAAGGAAAAATCACGCGTTTCTAAGACTACAGCCGAATACAAGCATTCGACCGTAGTCTCGGGGACTACACCCAGTGGGTGCACTCAGCGTGCCCCCACTAATCCTACTGAAGATAGAGTCGACCAGTCGACCTCAAAAAAAAAGAGAGATATATTCTTTAAGACTGTAATCGACTGCAAGCAGTCGACCACAGTCTCGGGGACTACACCCAGTGGGTGCACTCAGCGTGCCCCCACCGGTTTGCGAAATTCATTCGACATAGTCGAATGACGGAAAGACTGAAATTATAAAGCCTAAGGCCGACTGCCAGCAGTCGACCTTAGCCTTGGGGACTACACCCAGTGGGTGCACTCAGCGTGCCCCCACTAATCCTATTGAAGACAGAGTCGACCAGTCGACCAGTTTGCGAAATCCAGTCGCCATAGTCGAATGATGGAAAGACTGAAATTATAAAGCCTAAGGCCGACTGCCAGCAGTCGACCTTAGCCTTGGGGACTACACCCAGCGGGTGCACTCAGCGTGCCCCCGCTAACACGGAGTTTAATCGACACACCCACTGGGTGACTACTATAAATTCTGGAAAGGAAAAGTTTTTGGTAGCATATCCTAACAGAACAAATGGTGGTCGACTGACCTGAACATTGCGTTGGAGGGCGGAACTGGCGTCGTAAGCTGCCTGGCTCGCATCCCGGATGGTCTTCAAGTGCTCCATCATGATCCCTGCCTGGCGTATTGCCTCCTTCGCTGCACCAGCTTGGTCCTCTGGGACGTGGTGCATCGTGAAGAGGGAGGGCTGCGGAGCACTCGTCAGTGGATCTGCGAAGGACACGGTGTGTCGAGTGGTGTTCTCCTCCTCCGCGACCAGAGCCTCAGGCACCGCCACATCCTGGGTCACCCTGCTGGCAGACGCTTTCCTACTCCTTCTGTACTTCAGCGGTTCCTCATCTTCATCATCATCAGGGAGAGTGATTACAACATTGGATGGAGCTACAGAAAAGAATCAGGATTAGATCATGAGTCAGTCGACTAAAGACAGTGTTAAGAGTATAGTACCAGGTTTTGAGGTTGCTGCGTCCTCCATCTCATGGTCATCAGCCCGGGCTGAGGTCTCAGAAGTAGCAGCACTGCAACTCCAAAGAATCAGTCGACTAACTCCAGCGCCAACCAGAGACAAAGTTCACACAAAACAAGAAGACTTAAGCAACATGATTACCCTGATATGGTGGGGATGGACACCTTCATCTTCGGCAGGTGCTTGGTCGGCTTCGACGGGGCCGCCCTGGGCTGCTTCGACGCCTTTTCAGTCAGCGCCGGAGAGGTGGTCCGAGGGCGCTTGGTCGACTGTGTAGCAGTCGCAACCCCCTCGCCGCGTTCGGTCGCAGGATCATGGACAAGTTTCGACCGCCTTTCCGAGCGCGGTGGTACGACCTCCTCCTCCTCCTCCTCTTCCTCGTCCTCATCGTCATCATCATCATCGTCATCGTCATCATCATCTGCCTCGGCGGCGTCCGAGTCCCACTCCTCCTCCTGGCTCTCGCCCCCGCTCGCTTCTCCCTCCTCAGTCGGAGCCTGCGCTCCGTTGGGCATCGAGTACAGTTCAGTGAGGGCCTGAGGGACAACAAGACAAAGATCAGTCGACCGATCGGCAGAGAAAGCAGAAATAAATATGACGAGAATACAATGGGAAGTGGAGCAGACATACCTTGTTTGGGTCACTGTGGCAGTCGAGTGGAGGAATCCTTCTGGCCCCGCGAGGGTTGTCCTTGTTCCCAGTAACAGCGGCCATCCACCTTTCCAGAGTGGCATCGTCGACTGTTTCTGGATTGACCCGAGTCACATCCTCAGTCCCATAGTAGAACCACATGCAATGGCTCCGGAGCTGAAGAGGCTGGATTCGGCGCCTAAGGAAAACTTCCAGGAGATCCATGCCCGTCACTCCCTCCCGAACCAACTGAACTACGCGCTCCATCAGCATCTTCACGTCAGCTTTCTCCTCCGGAATCAACTTAAGAGAGGAGGGCTTGTTCACTCGGTCCATGGTAAATTGAGGGAGTCCACTCGACTGCCCCGGCGTCGACTCGTCCTGGCAGTAGAACCAGGTCGACTGCCAGCCTCTGACTGACTCGGGAAATGTCATGGCTGGGAAGGTGCTCTTGTTCCTCACCTGGATCCCCAGACCTCCACACATTTGGACCACTCGGGTTCTTTCGTCGCCTGGACTCGCCTTCTTCACGGTTTGAGAGCGACATGTGAATATGTGCTTGAACAAGCCCCAATGCGGTCGACAGCCCAAAAAACTCTCACACATGGACACAAACGCGGCAAGATAGGCGATAGAATTCGGGATGAAGTGGTGGAGTTGCGCTCCAAAAAAGTTCAAGAAACCACGGAAGAAAATGCTCGGCGGCAAAGAGAATCCGCGGTCAACATGGGTAGCCAGAAGCACGCACTCACCCTCTTCCGGCTGGGGCTGCCACTCTTTCCCCGGAAGCCTCGCAGCTCCATGAGGGATCAGGCCCTCGTTGGCCATGTCGAGGAGATCCTTCTCCGTGATGGTCGACTGGATCCAATCTCCCTGGACCCAGCCTTTCGGCAGGCGAGATCTAGACGAAGACCCACCGCGGCTGGTGGATCTCCCCTTCGCCTTCTCCGTCGCCGACGCCTTCTTCACGCGCTCGAGCGCCGCCGTCTTCTCCTTGACCATGGCTACCGGCGGGGCGCGTGAGGAGAAGTGGTGCGGAGGCGAGAGCGAGCACGTTGGGCGGAGACGAAGGGGGCAGAGAGAGAATGCTGAGGCACTGTTCAAAAAACCCTCGCCGGGCGCATTTATAAGATCCCTTCCGAGTGGATGACAGGTGGGCCCGGTCGATCTAATCATATCCTGGAACTGTTACGCGGGCGGGATACGTGGCGAAGAAAGCGGCGCGGGGATCAAGGCGTCTATGTCCCGTCCCATCCGAACGCCGTGGTCCGCTCCGCTTCGCGCGTTTCCCCAAATCTCGCATCCCGCGGAATCCGCGAATGGCAGATCGGTCTGTCAGGCGCGGGATTTCCTGCAATCCGTCGCTCGGAAATCGACGAAGCCCGAAAGATCACTCGACGAAAGAAAAGAATGGATCGAGTCGACTGAAGACAAGTTGCTCACTATCAACGAAGAGATTCTCTGGTTCAGAACAACGCACGACCAGTGTGCAAAGGTTAATCGGAAATAACATCAACTCCTCCATCACTCAAAGCCTCAATCCATTCGGGGGCTAATGATGGGGTCATGTACCTAGGGTAGGGTCACAGACCTGATCTAAGTACCCTGCCCAAGGACACCCTTAGAGGAGGTCACCTTCCAGTCGACCAACGAGGGACTCACTCGACTGACTTGAATGACTCGACCACGAAGACTCACTCGACTACCAGGAGGTCAAAAGGCACTCTGCACAGCAACGGCCTGTAGTTAAGTAGACTTTATGGTATTTAAGACACTTTATGTGGGACGTTACCAGTAACGCCCCACACTAAATACACCTTAAACCCTTCATTACGTGGGCTGGCTGGGGTCCTGGCGCACTCTATATAAGCCACCCCCCTCCACAGGCAGAAGGGTTCGGCATCCTGTAACTCATATACACATAATCCACTCGATCGCCTCCGGGCTCCGAGATGTAGGGCTTTTACTTCCTCCGAGAAGGGCCTGAACTCGTACATCTCTTGTGTTTACAACCTCTCCATAGCTAGGACCTTGCCTCTCCATACCTACCCCCACTCTACTGTCAGACTTAGAACCACGACAGCTGCTATCACCGTTGCATAGGTTCTGGGCTGTCGTCACGGTCGCTCCTCTCCGCGCAAGAAATCTGGCCAAGACAATAGCCAAGGACAAGCCAGTGAGTACTTTGAATGTACTCGCAAACATTAAGAACACAGGAATAATATAATGATGTGCTGAAAATATTTTATACTCATGACGTTAGTCACAAAATATAAATATAACTCGGATGCGTGTAAGCATGTTAATTATGAATATGAAATAACTTAGCAATATTAAAATTATGAAACAAACAACAATGAAATGCCACAGTCGGGCGTCTGAGCGACACCACATAAGGGGCTTTAAAAGAAATGCCACAGTCGGGCGTCTGAGCGACACCACATACAGGGCTTTAAAAGAAATGCCACAGTCGGGCGTCTGAGCGACACCACATAAAGGGCTTTAAAAGAAATTCCACAGTCGGGTGTCTGAGCGACACCACATACAGGGCTTTAAAATAAATGCCACAGTCGGGCGTCTGAGCGACACCACATAAAGGGCTTTAAAAGAAATGCCACAGTCGGGCGTCTGAGCGACACCACATAAAGGGCTTTAAAAGAAATGCCACAGTCGGGCGTCTGAGTGACACCGCATACAGGGCTTTAAAAGAAATGCCACAGTCGGGCGTCTGAGCGACACCACATACAGGGCTTTAAAAGAAACAATCATAGTGAATATCCCGGAGGTAGAACCATCCCAGGTGTATTCGATAATACCAAAAATATCATGGGTTAGTCCACAACAAAATGATAATCATCATTATCAAATGTCACAAGTTGTAATATCAGTCCTCATTTAACAGTTTCACCTCCGAAGACCGACACTAAGACCGACACTTGACCCATCCCAGACTGTAATCCTTAACCATGGACACGGCTATTCGAATAGATTTAATCTCTGCAGAGGGTGTACTCTTTACCCATGAGTAACGGATTCCATTAGTCCATCGGGACTAATTCCGTCTACGGTCTTTTAAATGAAAACACACCTGACTTGCACACACCAGCTCAACTCACACGTGTCTGGAATCACCCACGACACCTGTCAAGCAAACTCTAAGTGGGGAGGCTACAACCTCGATTAGCATGGGATCACAAGATTTATACCGCGCGCAAAACTGGGGAAGCTACCCCCTCGGCTACAACCGAAAACACCCATGCCCCCTGACCGGATGACTGGCTTTAATCCATGGCCGTGGTACCCTCATCCCGGCCCCTCTGTACGGTGTGTGCTAGAAAGGGGTTGACAAATTACTGAACCGTACTCTACTTGTTGTAGAGACGAGTGGTAGTATGGAACAAGTATGGGGGTTACTGGAACAAGACTCGATCTACGGTCGACTCAGGAGGTTTAAGTATTCTCTGCATGATTAGCATAACGAATATATTTCAACCCACATAGTCACCGCTCGTATTACCTTGCCATGCCATACCAGACATAACCGTCCCGACGGAGACCGGCGACAAACTCATGCCTACCCAAGGCAGAGGTTTTCCCAGGTTCCTGCCGGTATGCATGCAAGGCACATGAGGATGATCATCATCACAAGTGTGTTCATTTCCAACAGCATGGAAATCAATAACATGCATCCATGCATATGATCATATCACATGAAATAACAAGTTTCTCCAAAGTGAGGTGATGCTATGAACGTGTCATCGAACACATAAAGAATATTATGCCGGGGTTCAGAATGCTTGCCTTCAGGTCATGGGAAGGCAGGGTGCATTTCAAACTCTTGAAATACTTCTCCTCTCTTCAAAAATCCTATTTTTAAAAATATAAATGAATTAACACACAAAATAAAAACAGCACAAAAAGTTGCTTGAAAAATTTCCAAATAAATCTTAAAATAAACTAGACAGAATTTGAGAGATGTAGGAAAAAGAATAAATTCATTTGGAGTTATATTTAAAAAGTTATAGCCAGTCAAACATTTGGTCAAAATCTGTTTTAAAAAAAACAGAAAAGAAAAGAAAAACGCTTCGAAGACGTACACTTAACCCACGTGGACTGGCGCGGGGTCACTGACAGTGGGCCCTCCTGGCCCACTGGTCAGGTTTGACTAGTCCGCCTTCCTTCTTCTCCCTCTGTCCCGAGCGGAGGCGGAACTCCGGCGACCGTCGCCGGCGAACAGCGGGTCCTTGAGGGAAGCTGAGGGCGGGGATGGATCCGCGGGTCAAGGGTGATCCTACTGGTAGTCGATGGGTCGGTGGGGACGGCGTGGGCTGCCGGCGGCGAGCTTCGCGGCGGAGGAAAGCTTCGGGGTGAAGTGGTTTCAGGGCCGCGGTGGTTCCCGACCGAAATGGAGTAGGGGGATGTGATCACGGGAGGAAGTGAAAGTTCCTGGTGGAGAGAATGGAGAGGGGGATGCCTTCGTTGCGCCGGAATGGCCTGGTTAGTGGCGGCGGCTGGAGTCGCCGGAGAGGTTGAAGATGGCCTGCTCCCCTCCAATTGGCGGCTAGGGGGGCACTAGCGAGACGGTGCGAAGCTGCCCCCGAGCGGGCTTGAGCTTGGGTCTCCTTATATAGTGTGGCTAGGGTGGTCCGAGGCGGCCGGTGATAAGAACAACGGCGAACCGACGTTTTGTAGCAGCAGGGGGGTCGTGGCGATGACGGGAGCTAGGGAACACGCTTGCGGATGAGCACGTACTGCTCACAAGGGCAGGTGGCGAGCCGGGGTGGCTTGGGCGGCGCTGGCCTGAGTCAGGGCTGTCGGGCGGCCATGGCGGCTAGCCCTTGGCTTGCCGGGGACGCGGCAAGGCTCTGCTCGGCGCGTTGCGGTGAGTGGGGAGCATGCTGCGCGCAAGGGGACACGGCGTGCCGGCTGCGGTCGGTCACGGGCTGGGGTGAGTGACGCGGCGGCTCGGGCGCCGCTTGTGCAATACGCGCGCTCTGGGCGCGTCCAGAGCACGCCCGGGATTTGCTCGACGAAATGCCAGGGTGGCCCAGAGGTCATGGTTGAGGCTGGAAAGAACCAGGGCTAGTCTAGGTTTAGTAAGGGTAACAAGGGACATGGTGGTTTGGTCAGGAGACCAAGTTCACAATGCCAACGACAATACATGTCAAAACTAATCATGCACTCCAGGTGTTTGACAAAATGCCACAGGCACTTAGGCTATTCTTGGAGGAGCCAAATCTTCCAGATCAGTGTCTCCTTGGATGCACAAGAGGGTGGTGAGGTTAGTTTGCAAAAAGGAGAAACTTGCTAGTGCAAGTTTTGAAAAACTTCAAATCTGGACAGGATGTGAATGGTATTATTTCATGAACCAAAAATATGCCAATGGTTGCATGCTCCTGGACTTAGGGGTTTAGCATGGAGGACTACAAGTAGGAGAAAGAATCAAGGGCCAAAGAGCAAGCAATAATATGGTTGCTGTACAAACCATCATGATGAACCAGAATGGAGATGAGGTTGATACACTCAAAATTTTCAAAGAACATCATTGGGTCTATGCATATAATGGAATCATATGCTGCTACTGACATCCCATAATTTTGGTGGAAGCTAGAAACAAATATTTAAAAGGGTTGCAGTGCAAAAATGCCTACTAGACCAGAGAAGAAAAACATGTGTAGCCCTCAAAATATGCAATGAATGAACTATATTTTTGCATAAAAGTGATTTAGAGGCATCACATGACAACTCCAAATTTTGGTGGAATTTTTAGTTAAATTTATCAAATGGTTGTAGTACAAAAAGAGCTCCAAACTTAAAACAAGTCATTTTAATGATTTAAGCTCAGGGTGAAATAATTTAATAAATAAACCTACTGATTAGGAAAAGTTTTAATGAGATGGCATAGAAGTTCAATATGCTTGGAAGGATCCACTTGGGAAAAAAAATAAATCCTTAATATTAAAAGAAAGGTTTTGAAATCAACAGAATTATTCTTGCATGCAAAAATTTTAAACTCTTGGCAAAATTTTAATAACTAAAACCTGGTTAAATTTTTGGGGTGTTACAGTTACTACCCCCCTTAAGAAAAATCTCGTCCTCGAGATTTGCTAAGAGCCGTTGTGAAAAATTAAATACTCCTTACGTGCTCGAGTGGTTGTGAGTCTGCTGCCGTGGTGCTGCGCGAATAAAAATAATCCATGTAGTGAGGGATAACCGATGTAGTAACTCAGGGAAAAGAAATCTCAGTCTAGGATTTTCGCGATTACACAAGTTAGTCACGAAGAAAACTAGTCATACCAGTAGAAACTGAATACACGACTCGTCGCACAAATTCGAGGTACCATGCACAAGTTACAACGTAGTAGTAAATGCTACAATAACCAACACAACAGTGACGTCTAAAATGAAAATGGTAACTGGACGGGGTCCTGATAAAATGTCTCTGGCAATGGAATACACTCCTCCTCTATCGGAGGAAGTGGATTGACCAGTCGATGTATGCATCTCTCCGGGTCGGGTCTCAATGGTCTACCGATGGCAATCTGAGGGTTCAGATCAGTGAGATTCTGGAGATAATCCATCACTCGCTGGTTCAAATGCTCTTGAGCGATGATGTACTGGATAAGGTCGGCCAGTACTGGGTCTCTCTCAATTCGTCCACCGGGAAAAGATGTTACTCCTCCGGGTGCTGCACGGCTCGGAAAGTAATAATATCCTTGTTCGCGGGCATAGGGTACTGTGGATCGAAGGCGAGCAATCACTTCTTTCGCAGCAGCTTCTATGGCCAGGTGTGGGGTTGGCATAGATTCACCCACGAAGGAAACTTCCGTTGGATCTTGATTGGAGTCTACGGGAGGAATGTGTACTGCTGCCCAATACTCCGAGGTGGAAAAAGTGATTCTTAATTTGAACAGCTCGTACTGGGGTGGCTGGGAAGAACCCATGGTACTGCAGGTAAAGTCCCACAATATCTTGACAAAGCTACCTGGGGTTGCATCTGGGGTTCTCAGATGAATACTGGGGCTCGGCATGACAGGAAAAGGTTGTGAGGGTGGTGCACAAGATGTGGGGTGCTTGGTAAGATCACAAGGTGGCCTTTAAATAGCAAAGGGGCTGGGTCATTCCACGATGGTGAAAGGTAATAAATTTACCAGCTTAGCTCCAAAGGTCGGGTCAGTGTCAGAGATACACATATCTCAAAAAGAGACGTGTTACTGTGGTTGTCGTCGAGGTTGGTTTTGGTAGCTGTGCCCGGAAAATGTGCACTATGTGCTAACAAAATTATGAGTGGATACCATTAAAACAGGGGCACAATGACAGGCTGCGTCAATACACAAGATTACGTGATTACAAAGCGGGGATACACTGAAACTCGATACTACTCGTACGGCTTAGTCTACCTCGTTTATGTCTAAGCGGGCGTGTCTGGTGGATGTCGAGGTTTCTCCACGGGTCTCACTGCCGGGATTAGTCGGAGATGGCGGAGGAACTGCAGGGTCGGGGTAGCGATGATGACCATCACGGGGATTGTTTGCCACAATCCCGTTGGAGTGTGCTCCCAAAAGGCGACGAAGCACTTCTGGGTCATCACAGTATCTTGGATGAGGGCTGGGGCTGACCTCAGTGTCTCGATCGGGTGTCCAAACAGCACGACTGGGTTGTCGGTGTCGGACTCGGCTTCCCTGCTTGCCGGGGCTCGGCGAACCAGCTCTCCTCGAGCTGCGATCAGATCAATAGTGATCTGATCAAACAATGCCTCTAGTGCACTTACATAGCGCACTAGGTGCAACAACGCGGGATCCGTCTCGTGGTCTCCGCTGGCAACTTGGGGTAGTCTACCATACCCTTCACGCCTGGGGTAGTAGTAGAACGAGCGACAGTTAACTCTAGGCGACAACTGCCGGGGTTGAACTATAGCTTCTCGAGCAGCTAGCTGGATGGCTTGTGGCTCGAAGGAAGTTGTTCTTCCAGTGAACCTGTAGGGGCGTTCTGGAGATAGACTCCTACCGTAGATGTGCACAGTGGCCCAGAACTGACGGCTCTCACCGCTCATGGACCCTTGGTACACAACATATTATGGAGGCTCTTCTAACGCATAGGCACGACGGGTGAGGTTTGCGAGTATGGTCACAAAACCTCCAAGGTTGGTTGCTGTGGTCTCATTGTGCACTACGGGACCAGGCATTGTGGCTAGGATTGGGAAGAGGCTGTGCCGTGCTGGGTTGGGGCTAGCGTGCCCTTTTTATAGAAAAAGGGAACGGAGTCTTCCTTCGCACGCTTGTGAAGTAGACATCTTGGGCGCTGGTTACTGGCGCGTGATCGACATGCTAGGTTGATAGGTTGGGCACCGACTGCCAAAAGTGTCGGGTCACTGTGTGGCTATCTTGTATGAGAAGTTCGGCTGGGGTTTGGTTAAGGTCTGGTGGGTTGGTTTGCCTAAGCTTTTCGACCTGGCTAAGATAGGAGTAGCCAATTGTCAGCCTGGCTCTGATACCAAGTCTGTCACGACCGGTCTTTCCGGGTATCAATTTCCAGAAAGAGACCGTCGTGCTCATCAGCCCCAGGATTACTGTTAGCTGATGAGTTTCCAACTTGATAAAGAAATTACAAGCAAATACAAAATATGTGGCACCGGACCATTCTGGCCTGTGAGTACAACAAATGGTTTCTAGTGGTTGATGGCGGAAGCGGGTTGTGAAACACCAGTGTCCATGGAACTCCATTTCCCACGGGAACAGCTGACCAGGTTAACTCCTATCTTCGCGAGGCTGCTATCGCCGTTGCATAGGTTCTGGGCTGTCGTCACGGTCACTCCTCTCCGCGCAAGAAATCTGGCCAAGACAATAGCCAGGGACAAGCCAGTGAGTACTTTGAATGTACTCGCAAACATTAAGAACACAGGAATAATATGATGATGTGCTGAAAATATTTTATACTCATGACGTCAGTCACAAAATATAAATATAACTCGGATGCGTGTAAGCATGTTAATTATGAATATGCAATAACTTAGCAATATTAAAATTATGAAACAAACAACAACGAAATGCCACAGTCGGGCATCTGAGCGACACCACATAAGGGGCTTTAAAAGAAATGCCACAGTCGGGCGTCTGAGCGACACCACATACAGGGCTTTAAAAGAAATTCCACAGTCGGGCGTCTGAGCGACACCACATAAAGGGCTTTAAAAGAAATGCCATAGTCGGGCGTCTGAG
>NC_041391.1:320935101-320957554 GCF_002162155.2 Triticum dicoccoides
CTGAGCGACACCACATAAAGGGCTTTAAAAGAAATGCCACAGTCGGGCGTCTGAGCGACACCGCATACAGGGCTTTAAAAGAAATGCCACAGTCGGGCGTCTGAGCGACACCACATAAAGGGCTTTAAAAGAAATGCCACAGTCGGGCGTCTGAGCGACACCACATACAGGGCTTGCCACAGTTGGGCGTCTGAGCGACACCCCATAAAGGTCTTTAAAAGAAACAATCATAGTGAATATCCCGAAGGTAGAACCATCCCAGGTGTATTCGATAATACCAAAAATATCACGGGTTAGTCCACAACAAAATGATAATCATCATTATCAAATGTCACAAGTTGTAATATCAGTCCTCATTTAACAGTTTCACCTCCGAAGACCGACACTAAGACCGACACTTAACCCATCCCAGACTGTAATCCTTAACCATGGACACGGCTATTCGAATAGATTTAATCTCTGCAGAGGGTGTACTCTTTACCCACGAGTAACGGATTCCATTAGTCCATCGGGACTAATTCCGTCTACGGTCTTTTAAATGAAAACGCACCTGACTTGCACACACCAGCTCAACTCACACGTGTCTGGAATCACCCACGACACCTGTCAAGCAAACTCTAAGTGGGGAGGCTACAACCTCGATTAGCATGGGATCACAAGATTTATACCGCGCGCAAAACTGGGGAAGCTACCCCCTCGGCTACAACCGAAAACACCCATGCCCCCTGACCGGATGACTGGCTTTAATCCATGGCCGTGGTACCCTCATCCCGGCCCCTCTGTACGGTGTGTGCTAGAAAGGGGTTGACAAATTACTGAACCGTACTCTACTTGTTGTAGAGACGAGTGGTAGTATGGAACAAGTATGGGGGTTACTGGAACAAGACTCGATCTACGGTCGACTCAGGAGGTTTAAGTATTCTCTGCATGATTAGCATAACGAATATATTTCAACCCACATAGTCACCGCTCGTATTACCTTGCCATGCCATACCAGACATAACCGTCCCGACGGAGACCGGCGACAAACTCATGCCTACCCAAGGCAGAGGTTTTCCCAGGTTCCTGCCGGTATGCATGCAAGGCACATGAGGATGATCATCATCACAAGTGTGTTCATTTCCAACAGCATGGAAATCAATAACATGCATCCATGCATATGATCATATCACATGAAATAACAAGTTTCTCCAAAGTGAGGTGATGCTATGAACGTGTCATCGAACACATAAAGAATATTATGCCGGGGTTCAGAATGCTTGCCTTCAGGTCATGGGAAGGCAGGGTGCATTTCAAACTCTTGAAATACTTCTCCTCTCTTCAAAAATCCTATTTTTAAAAATATAAATGAATTAACACACAAAATAAAAACAGCACAAAAAGTTGCTTGAAAAATTTCCAAATAAATCTTAAAATAAACTAGACAGAATTTGAGAGATGTAGGAAAAAGAATCAATTCATTTGGAGTTATATTTAAAAAGTTATAGCCAGTCAAACATTTGGTCAAAATCTGTTTTAAAAAAAACAGAAAAGAAAAGAAAAACGCTTCGAACCGGTACACGTCGAAGACGTACACTTAACCCACGTGGACTGGCGCGGGGTCACTGACAGTGGGCCCTCCTGGCCCACTGGTCAGGTTTGACTAGTCCGCCTTCCTTCTTCTCCCTCTGTCCCGAGCGGAGGCGGAACTCCGGTGACCGTCGTCGGCGAACGGCGGGTCCTTGAGGGAAGCTGAGGGCGGGGATGGATCCGCGGGTCGAGGGTGATCCTACTGGTAGTCGCTGGGTCGGCGGGGACGGCGTGGGCTGCCGGCGGCGAGCTTCGCGGCGGAGGAAAGCTTCGGGGTGAAGTGGTTTCGGGGCCGCGGTGGTTCCCGACTGAAATGGAGTAGGGGGATGTGATCACGGGAGGAAGGGAAAGTTTGATGAGGACATCAATACAATTGTTACACCCACAGCCCCTGCTGCTATACATACTGGACCAATTACTAGAGCTCGTGCACGCCAACTAAATTATCAGGTACTTTCGTTTCTTGGTAATGATTCTAATGTTCATGAGAATATGATGCTGCCTAAATTGGATACATTTGTTTTGCTTACAAATGAAGGGCCTAGCTTGGAGAAGGATGAACATTGGAGCAAGAACAAGCATGGAGATGATGGCATGCGCAAGGGGAACAAGAACGGAGTTACAAGTGATGATTTCAGGACTTTGAAGCCACCATAATGTGTGCATGAAGCCTTGGACGAAATATACAAGATGCCACTTCATAAATTTCGTCCCGAGGCTATTTTAGGTGCTGCGTCACCTTATTATTGGGCCAGGCCCATGTAATTTCGAAATACATAAGTATAGGCTATTTTTAGAGTCCGTGTGTGTGGGGAAACAAGAGATAGGGTTGATTTCGGACCCCTCCACCAAGGGCCACGAAATCCACCCCCTCTTCCTCCATATATACAGCCCTTAGGGCATCGTTTAGACCTTGGGTTTTGTTTAGATTAAAAGTTCGCCATAGCTGCAACTTCGCGTACTTCGTTTGTGTTCAACGACCAGACAAAGGCGTCACAGAACCCCACCTTGATCAATAAAGCTTTCATCTTATATTCGCAATATCCAGATTGCAATCTCAGTTTCTTGCTTGTTCTTCGTTTGCTCGCAGGAAACAGACCCTCGTGGTCAGGTTGATCGTGCTCCGGCGTGGTCAATAACCTCTCGGAGTTGGTTTAGCGATTGCTAAGGCGCGACGTCCTCGCACGTTCGTAGTCGGATCGTCAAAGTCGACTTCCACCAAAGCGAAATCCACCATCTCATCGAAAGAGGGGACACCTTTGCCTCTATCAAGTGGTATCAGATTTCCAGGTTGCTCGGTGAGATTTTACAGTTTTTTCGTAGTTTAGATCGAGTCTGTTCTTCATACCTATAGTCCACGAAAAAGCCACAAAAAAAATTAGGGTTAGTTCATCATATCCGAACCAATCTGAGCCTTGCATAATCTTTTTAGGGTTTTGCTTTGTTGAATTTGCGGTTGCATCGTCGTGTCTAGTTGCTGGTCTTAGAGTCTAGTCTTTTAGAGTTTCGAGTTCTGGTCATAAGTTGTCACGCCGCCGCCGCACCATCATCATCACCCCTGCCATCTACCACCACCGCTTATCCGCCACCGCTTCGAATCCGTATCCATATACCACCACAGCTGTCATATACCACCACCGCCGCCATCTACCACCATATATCCACCACCAATCCGAGTTCTTGTCATATTAGGTTTGTTTTCGAGATCCATCTAGATTCCGATTCGTGTTTCCTTGCCGGAGTAGGTTTCGGAAAAAAAAAAGAGTCGGGTAGCCACGCTCCGTTTAGGCCCAAAATTTTTCGAAAACGCATTTTTCGAAAAATTTTCTGGCTATCCTATTTTTAGGTGTTTCTGAGTGTTTTGAGACAGGTGCCATTATAGGAAGTTTTTTTTGACCCGTTTCCAGTTTTTGGGTCCGGGCAGTCAAAAAAAAAAATTGGTCGAAAAAATTTCGTGCCCATCCTGTCAGTTTGAGCTAAGAAGAGTTTTGAGACACTCGCCATTATAGTGATTTTTCGCAAAAAAAAAAAACAGCGCAAAAAGAAAAGAGCGCAAAAAAAAAGCAGCGCAAAAAAAAGCGAAAAAAAAATTCAGAGTGTGCTTTTCCCTTGTTTACGTGCCGCGCCGTGATTTTGTTGGTGTTCTAGGCTCGCGTCTCTAGCACAGTCTAGCCTAGGACCAGCACAGTACCGTCGTTGAGCGTTTATTCAACTTTGCATCTCTGAATTGATTATTGCTGACCCTTTTTGCTACCATACTATAAGCCTTCCCAGCTCCACATACATCTACGTCGTGTGTTTGACTCTCCCTGGTAATCGCTCTATCCAAGCTTTGAGAGTTTTTGACTACAACGGTTGCCGATCACCGCCTGCTGCTGGGTAAGAACTGGTAAGAATTTGAGATTTGCTTGACGGATTTGTGATACACCACCACCACTTCTTAGTAGTCTGTAGGATCATATTCTTGTGTGTTTCTATTGCTGCTAACCATGCCAGGATCACAAGCCGACGAGATTGACTGGGAGAACTTATCGAACAAGGAGCTTCATGACAAGTTTCAGCAAATGATGACTGAATAGGTACAAGATGTGCTGAACAATTTTGAAGAGGCCATGGAGAAGATCACTGGCCTTGAGAAGACGGTCAAAACAAAGCTCGATAACAGATTTAATGAATTGCTCGCGCGTCTTCCACCACCACCACCCGCTGCACCTAACGCACCTCTCCAACAACAACAACAACGACTACCTCCACGTCGCGAAATAGACCTTCGCCGAGCGAGCCGTGTTCCTCTTGCGTTTGGCCAAACTGTTGGTGCTGCTGTTGATACTTCTGTGGCTCCTGCTACTGCTGTTGCTGGTACCCAGGAGGATGATGAGTATGCGGGCGATTATGAGGATGAGGTTGATCAAAATCAGATCTACGAGCAGCCACCAGCACCACCACCAGCAGGTCGACCTCAGGTATATATTCGTAATGGTAGGCCTGCACCACCACCTCAGGTACGAGATGATGTCCATATTCCTAAACTGAAATTGAATATTCCACCATTTGAGGGTAGATATGTTCCTGATATATATCTTACTTGGGAGTTAGAAACTGAACAACGATTTACATGTTTACAATATCCTGAGGAGAGACGAGTTGCTGCTGCTGTTTGTGCTTTCACTAGTTTTGCATGTGTATGGTGGTCTGAACATTGTAGATTATATCCTACTCCAACTACTTGGGCTGCTTTGAAAACTGCTATGCGTACGCGTTGGGTTCCACCATATTATCAACATGAATTGCTTCAAAAATTGCAGCGTTTAAGACAAGGGAAAAATTCTGTAGAAGAATATTATCAGGAATTACAAACTGGCATGATTAGATGTGGTATTGTTGAGGAGAATGAAGCTATGCTTGCACGTTTTCTGGGTGGATTAAATAGAGAGATTTAGACCATTCTAGACTATAAGGAGTATACTAATATCACTCGTTTATTCCATCTTGCTTGTAAAGCTGAACGTGAAGTGCAGGATCGACAAGCATTGGGGCGAACTAACTTTTCTGCAGGCCGACCTTCATCATGGACACCACGTGCATCTTCTACTTCAACTGCACCAGCACCTCCATCCGGTGCCACCTCCAGCCGTGATACAAGAAAACAGGCACAACCACCATTATCTGCCAAGAGCGCACCTGCGGGGCCTGCACAGCGTTCTTCTTCTTCCATGGCATCAACAGGGCACACAAGTGATATTATTTGTCGTCGTTGTAAGGGAGGAGGTCATTATGCGAGAGAATGCAAAGCTCCGCGTGTGATGATTGCTACCGCGGATGGTGGATATGAGTCCGCTAGTGACTATGATGAGGAGACTTTGGCTCTTATTACACGTGAAGAACATGGTGGAGATGATTCTGATCATGAGACGCAATACATGGCTCCTGAAGACGCTGACAGGTATGAATGTTTAGTTGCTCAACGTGTTTTGAGTGTGCAGGTCACACAAGCTAAGCAAAATCAGAGGCACAATTTGTTCCATACCAAGGGAGTTGTGAAGGAACGTTCTGTGCGCGTCATCATAGACGGAGGTAGTTGCAACAACTTGGCTAGCATGGAGATGGTGGAGAAGCTTTCTCTCACCACAAGACCACATCCACATCCTTACTACATCCAATGGTTCAACAACAGCGGCAAGGTTAAGGTAACACGTACTGTTCGTGTGCATTTTAGTATCTCTACATATGCTGATTATGTTGATTGTGATGTGGTACCTATGCAAGCATGTTCCTTATTACTTGGTAGACCATGGCAATTTGATAAAAATTCTGTACACCATGGTAGAAACAATCACTATACTCTTGTTCATAAGGATAAAAATATTACTTTGCTTCCTATGACTCCTGATTCCATTTTGAAAGATGATATTAATAGAGCTAATAAAGCAAAACAGGAGACGAATAAGAGTGAAAATCAGATTGTGGCAAAAGAATTTGAGCAACAAATGAAGCCTAACAATAAACCATCTAGTGTTCCTTCTGAAATTAAATTGAAAAGTGCATGTTTATTTGCCACCAAATCTGATATTGATGAGCTAGATTTCGGCAAATCTGTTTGCTATGCTTTTGTGTGCAAAGAGGCATTATTTTCATTCGAGGACGTGCCTTCCTCTTTGCCTCCTGCTGTCACTAACATTTTGCAGGAGTTCGCTGACGTCTTTCCACAAGACGTGCCACCGGGATTACCGCCTATTCGAGGGATTGAGCATCAGATTGACTTAATTCCCGGTGCTTCACTGCCAAACCGTGCACCATACCGTACCAATCCAGAGGAGACGAAGGAGATTATGCGCCAAGTACAAGAGCTTCTCGACAAAGGTTATATACGCGAATCCCTTAGTCCTTGTGCTGTTCCTATTATTCTAGTGCCGAAAAAGGATGGTACATCATGTATGTGTGTTGATTGTAGAGGCATTAATAATATTACTATTCATTATCGTCATCCTATTCCTAGGCTAGATGATATGCTTGATGAATTGAGTGGCTCTACAATATTCTCCAAAGTTGATTTGCGTAGTGGCTATCATCAAATTCGTATGAAATTGGGAGATGAATGGAAAACAGCATTTAAAACTAAGTTTGGATTATATGAGTGGTTAGTCATGCCTTTTGGGTTAACTAATGCACCTAGTACTTTCATGAGATTAATGAACGAAGTTTTACGTGCTTTCATTGGACGATTTGTGGTAGTTTACTTTGATGACATACTGATTTATAGCAGATCTTTGGAAGAACATTTGGAACATTTACGTGCTGTTTTTATTGCTCTACATGATGCACGTTTGTTTGGTAACCTTGGGAAGTGCACCTTTTGCACCGACCGAGTATCTTTTCTTGGCTATGTTGTTACTCCACAGGGAATTGAAGTTGACAAAGCCAAGATTGAAGCTATTGAGAGTTGGCCGCAGCCCAAAACGGTCACACAAGTGAGGAGTTTTCTTGGCCTCGCTGGATTCTATAGGCGTTTTGTGAGAGATTTTAGCACCATTGTTGCACCTCTCAACGAGCTTACAAAGAAGGATGTGCCTTTTGTTTGGGGTACCGCACAGGAAGAAGCCTTCACGGTATTGAAAGATAAGTTGACACATGCTCCTTTACTCCAACTTCCTGATTTTAATAAGACTTTTGAGCTTGAATGTGATGCTAGTGGAATTGGATTAGGAGGTGTGTTATTACAAGATGGCAAACCTGTTGCATACTTTTCTGAAAAATTGAGTGGGCCTAGTCTGAATTATTCTACTTATGATAAAGAATTATATGCTCTTGTTCGGACTTTAGAAACATGGCAACATTATTTATGGCCCAAAGAGTTTGTTATACATTCTGATCATGAATCTTTGAAACATATTAAAAGTCAAGCTAAACTGAATCGTAGACATGCTAAATGGGTTGAATTCATTGAGACTTTCCCTTATGTCATTAAACACAAGAAGGGAAAAGAAAATTTTATTGCTGATGCATTGTCTCGTCGCTATACTATGCTTTCACAACTTGACTTCAAAATATTTGGTTTGGAGACCATCAAATATCAATATGTGCATGATGCTGATTTTAAAGATGTAATGCAGAATTGTAAAGAAGGAAGAATGTGGAACAAGTTTGTCGTTAACGATGGATTTGTGTTTCGTGCTAACAAGCTATGCATTCCAGCTAGCTCCGTTCGTCTTTTGTTGTTGCAGGAGGCGCATGGAGGAGGATTAATGGGACACTTTGGCGTGAAGAAGACGGAGGACGTACTTGCTACACATTTCTTTTGGCCAAAGATGAGACGGGATGTTGAGAGTTTTATTGCTCGATGCACTACATGTCAAAAAGCTAAGTCACGACTCAATTCTCATGGTTTATATATGCCTTTGCCTGTACCTAGTGTTCCTTGGGAGGATATATCTATGGACTTTGTTTTAGGTTTACCTCGAACAAAGAAGGGGAGGGATAGCATATTTGTTGTCGTGGATAGATTCTCGAAAATGGCACACTTTATACCATGTCATAAAAGCGATGATGCTGTTAATGTTGCTGATTTGTTCTTTCGTGAAATTATTCGCTTGCATGGTGTGCCAAATACTATTGTTTCAGATCGTGATACTAAATTTCTTAGCCACTTTTGGAGATGTTTATGGGCTAAGTTGGGGACTAAACTGCTTTTTAGTACTACTTGTCACCCCCAAACTGATGGACAAACTGAAGTAGTCAATAGAACGTTGTCTACTATGCTTAGGGCTGTTTTGAAGAATAATAAGAAAATGTGGGAGGAATGCTTGCCTCATATTGAATTTGCTTATAATCGTTCATTGCATTCTACTACTAAGATGTGCCCTTTTGAAGTTGTGTATGGTTTCCTACCTCGTGCACCTATTGATTTGTTGCCTCTTCCATCTACGGAGAAGGTTAATTTTGATGCTAAACAACGTGCTGAATTGATTTTAAAAATGCATGAGTTAACTAAGGAAAACATTGAGCGTATGAATGCTAAATATAAACTTGCTGGAGATAAGGGTAGAAAACATGTTGTGTTTGCACCTGGAGATCTTGTTTGGTTACATTTGCGTAAGGATAGATTTCCTGATTTGCGCAAATCAAAGCTAATGCCACGTGCTGATGGTCCCTTTAAGGTGTTAGAGAAAATAAATGATAATGCATATAAACTTGAGTTGCCTGCAGATTTTGGGGTTAGTCCCACTTTTAACATTGCAGATTTGAAGCATTATGTGGGTGAGGAAGATGAACTTCCGTCGAGGACGACTTCATTTCAAGAAGGGGAGCATGATGAGGACATCAATACAATTGTTACACCCACAGCCCCTGCTGCTATACATACTGGACCAATTACTAGAGCTCGTGCACGCCAACTAAATTATCAGGTACTTTCGTTTCTTGGTAATGATTCTAATGTTCATGAGAATATGATGCTGCCTAAATTGGATACATTTGTTTTGCTTACAAATGAAGGGCCTAGCTTGGAGAAGGATGAACATTGGAGCAAGAACAAGCATGGAGATGATGGCATGCGCAAGGGGAACAAGAACGGAGTTACAAGTGATGATTTCAGGACTTTGAAGCCACCATAATGTGTGCATGAAGCCTTGGACGAAATATACAAGATGCCACTTCATAAATTTCGTCCCGAGGCTATTTTAGGTGCTGCGTCACCTTATTATTGGGCCAGGCCCATGTAATTTCGAAATACATAAGTATAGGCTATTTTTAGAGTCCGTATGTGTGGGGAAACAAGAGATAGGGTTGATTTCGGCCCCTCCACCAAGGGCCACGAAATCCACCCCCTCTTCCTCCATATATACAGCCCTTAGGGCATCGTTCAGACCTTGGGTTTTGTTTAGATTAAAAGTTCGCCATAGCTGCAACTTCGCGTACTTCGTTTGTGTTCAACGACCAGACAAAGGCGTCACAGAACCCCACCTTGATCAATAAAGCTTTCATCTTATATTCGCAATATCCAGATTGCAATCTCAGTTTCTTGCTTGTTCTTCGTTTGCTCGCAGGAAACAGACCCTCGTGGTCAGGTTGATCGTGCTCCGGCGTGGTCAATAACCTCTCGGAGTTGGTTTAGCGATTGCTAAGGCGCGACGTCCTCGCACGTTCGTAGTCGGATCGTCAAAGTCGACTTCCACCAAAGCGAAATCCACCATCTCATCGAAAGACGGGACACCTTTGCCTCTATCAAAGTTCTTGGTGGAGAGAGTGGAGAGGGGGATGCCTTCGTTGCGACGGAATGGCCTGGTTAGTGGCGGCGGCTGGAGTCGCCGGAGAGGTTGAAGATGGCCTGCTCCCCTCCAATTGGCGGCTAGGGGGGCACTAGCGAGACGGTGCGAAGCTGCCCCCGAGCGGGCTTGAGCTTGGGTCTCCTTATATAGTGTGGCTAGGGTGGTCCGAGGCGGCCGGTGATAAGAACAACGGCGAACCGACGTTCTGTAGCAGCAGGGGGGTCGTGGCGACGACGGGAGCTAGGGAACACGCTTGCATATGAGCACGTACTGCTCACAAGGGCAGGTGGCGAGCCGGGGTGGCTTGGGCGGCACTGGCCTGAGTCAGGGCTGTCGGGCGGCCGTGGCGGCTAGCCCTTGGCTTGCCGGGGACGCGGCGAGGCTCTGCTCGGCGCGTTGCGGTGAGTGGGGAGCATGCTGCGCGCAAGGGGACATGGCGTGCCGGCTGCGGTCGGTCACGGGCTGGGGTGAGTGACGCGGCGGCTCGGGCGCCGCTCGTGCAATACGCGCGCTCTGGGCGCGTCCAGAGCACGCCCGGGATTTGCTCGACGAAATGCCAGGGTGGCCTAGAGGTCATGGTTGAGGCTGGAAAGAACCAGGGCTAGTCTAGGTTTAGTAAGGGTAACAAGGGACATGGTGGTTTGGTCAGGAGACCAAGTTCACAATGCCAACGACAATACATGTCAAAACTGATCATGCACTCCAGGTGTTTGACAAAATGCCACAGCTACTTAGGCTATTCTTGGAGGAGCCAAATCTTCCAGATCAGTGTCTCCTTGGATGCACAAGAGGGTGGTGAGGTTAGTTTGCAAAAAGGAGAAACTTGCTAGTGCAAGTTTTGTAAAACTTCAAATCTGGACAGGATGTGAATGGTATTATTTCATGAACCAAAAATATGCCAATGGTTGCATGCTCCCGGACTTAGGGGTTTAGCATGGAGGACTACAAGTAGGAGAAAGAATCAAGGGCCAAAGAGCAAGCAATAATATGGTTGCTGTACAAACCATCATGATGAACCAGAATGGAGATGAGGTTGATACACTCAAAATTTTCAAAGGACATCATTGGGTCTATGCATATAATGGAATCATATGCTGGTACTGACATCCCATAATTTTGGTGGAAGCTAGAAACAAATATTTAAAAGGGTTGCAGTGCAAAAATGCCTACTAGACCAGAGAAGAAAAACATGTGTAGCCCTCAAAATATGCAATGAATGAACTATATTGTTGCATAAAAGTGATTTAGAGGCATCACATGACAACTCCAAATTTTGGTGGAATTTTTAGTTAAATTTATCAAATGGTTGTAGTACAAAAAGATCTCCAAACTTAAAACAAGTCATTTTAATGATTTAAGCTCAGGGTGAAATAATTTAATAAATAAACCTACTGATTAGGAAAAGTTTAATTGAGATGGCATAGAAGTTCAATATGCTTGGAAGGATCCACTTGGGAAAAAAATAAATCCTTAATATTAAAAGAAAGGTTTTGAAATCAACAGAATTATTCTTGCAGGCAAATTTTTTAAACTCTTGGCAAAATTTTAATAACTAAAACCTGGTTAAATTTTTGGGGTGTTACAGAGGTTGACGAGTATACATGAGTACCTACACAAAACAAAGACAAAGGAAAAATTGTGTGTGCGTGGTATATGTACACATCATCCATCATGATGCGCACATGCATGTGTCGGTTAGCACAAAATAGCCAATGCTCAAATAAATGAGATGCGTGATATAGAAACATGTCATCCATCATGATGGGTTTGTTGTTATGTATGGCATAATGGAGACTCAAAGGATGTAATGCATCATGAGAAATATCTAGAGCATTGTTATTCATGGAGTGCATATGGTGCACGCAATTATGGGAATCATGCAAAGTATGGAATGCATCAAAATCTCCTAATATGTATGAGGAAACTATGGGGGTCTCCTCATGAGCATGAGTAGCAACATCACATGGAGAATATTGACAACATCCAGAATAATGCATATTTGGAACAATGTGATCATGGCATGTCATAGTAGAGGAATTGCGCAAATCATGTAAAGGAAGCATGGCAATATCATCACATGAAAAACAAAAGCCAATGACCATCATCTCGTCATCTATGCCATAAGTGCAAATGGGGTTTATTTTAATGGGGCATGTATAGTTACTATGTTGAGATTGAAATGATGCAATATGGGAGATCTCACTCATAGCATATGACAAGTTCAATGTATTGTCAAACATAATGTGACCAATAGAATTTTCACAAGATATCCTATGGAGCATAGCATCACAACTAGTCAACTCAACATGCTCATCATCATATTCATCATAAATAGGTAAGTCAAGGCATGAAGAAGTCTCACTAGCATGAAGCATGGGAATAGGTGGGTCAACATCATGGGAGCAATTAATGTCAAGAGAGTCCACTAGTGGGACAAGAGAAGCACCATCACCTATGTTACCTTTGGAGCATCGCTCATGTGTTGTAGGTGAGGTGTTGAAGATCCACTCATTGTCATCTTCATCTTGATGGAACCATGTGGGGGGTGCATCATCGTCCACCATGGCCATCGGTTTTCCCATTGGAGGGATGGACTCGTCGAGGATAGGTATGTCGTCATGTAGGAGACCTTGCACCAAAGAAGAAAACACACTAGGAGTAAAGGTTAAGTCGTTAGAAATCATAGTGGCCTCACATGCCATGTCAACTACCTCACTCACTAAGTGTTGTGGCTCACTCACTCCCTCAAGGATGCTCTCACTCATATGGTTGGTGGAGTCACTCAAATGGCGCTCAACCTCACATAGGATGTGTGGCATGCTCTCATGTGTGGGGCTAGTGGTGGTCACACTCATCCTCTCATAGAAAATGCTCTCAATGTCACGTATGGTGGAGTCACTCATGTCACTCATGTGGTGGTGGCTCTCCTCACATGGCACTTGGGGCATCTCAACATATGTGGGTGTCGGAGAGATGTTGGTGCAAATGTCTCCATGCTCAACTCCTATCGCCGTGGTCGAAGGGGATGGCCCTTGCTCGACCTTCTTGTCGCCGTCTTGTTGTTGGAGGCCCATATGATGTGGCACCTCATAGCTCGTCTCCATGACCGAAGGGAGTTTCCCCTGCTCGGCCATCTTCCTTGAGGGGCTTCCGAAGATGGAAGTGTCGCCCTCGCTCGTAGGTGGTCGCCTTGGACTTGATGAAGTTGATGTAGGCGTACACGTGGGAAGTAGGCGAAGATGCCGTACGTCCAAAGGCGAAGATGCCTCGATAGCACTTGGCGAAGATGCCAAAGTGGTTGGTGTAGCCGTAGCGCCGTCTTGGTGGTGCTCGTCTCGCGGTCTTCTCGTGTGCTTATAAAGCTTCGACTTGGCGTGAAGTAGGGCTTGTTGGGACTTGTGCACTTGCGCTTGTGGAGCATCTTCATGATGATGATGTCGTTGTCGTGCTTGAGCTCGTAGTAGATGTCGTTCGTCGTCGTCGTGCACATGATGCTTGGAGGTGACTTGCCCTTCATGACGATGTTGATCACGAACGTGATGGTGGTCGCCATGTAGATGTTGACTTGGACGACTTGCGCTTGCATCTTGTTTGTGCTCCGAAGACTTGTGGCTTGAATATCGCCGCCTTGAAGATGATGAAGGGGAAGTAGACTTGAGCAAGGTCTGAATCTCCTCCATCCTTGCATCTTGCTCCTCTTTATGTGCGGCAAGCTTCTTGTCGATGTAGTCCCTTCTCCTTGCTTCGGAGTGATGAATGTCGATGGAGATGTTCTCGATGTGCTCTCGCAATCTTGATTGTGTGCCTTGCACTTGTCGTTGTAGATCGAAGATAGACGCTTTGGTGATGTAGTTGTTCACGCCGTCATTGTTGTCGTAGACCGGAGAGGAAATGTCTTGCCTATCCATCACAAGACTCGAGCAAATATGAGTGGGAGAAAGAGAAGAACTTATACCAATGTACCTTGACCGATGTTGACAATGAATCAAGTTCACTCAAATGCGGACAATGAAATAGCACTATTGGTACTAATCCTTGTAGGTTCTCACACCTACACAAGTAAAGCTTATGGTGGAGCTCGGTGAGGATAGTGGCACAAAAATTTAATGCAAAATGTTAGCAAGAGTCAATAATGTTGAAAGAGATTCACAAATTCGCAAGTGAAACAAATGGACCAATAGCAAAGAATGGCACACGGAAACACACACACAGATAGATAAATGGGGTCGTGCAACCAAGGAATGAGCACAAAATGTGGAATCCACGGAAAACGCTCGTGTTGCACAACTCAAGAGAGACGCTAGCACGATTGCTCAATAGGTGGATACGACACTTGTGCACAACCTATAAGATGCAAAATGGATAAACTTCTATCCTAAGTATGCTATGTATGTATGGTTCCCGGTGTTTCTCACAAGATGATCCAAGATGATCGGATATGACAATCTTATATGCAATGTGGTATGATGCTATGGCACTTGCTTACAAGCTTCTTTGCTCTCTTTCTCTTTTGCTTAAAAGCTTTATTGTCTTCTTTCTTTTTTTCTATGGCCACTTTGCACAATGCACAAACCAAGATAGCAATTGTGTATATGCGGGAACAAACTCGTGACACACGATATGATAGCAATATGTGCACCACGATGATATGGTATGTATGCTATAGGGAGTATGATCACTAATGTGCACAAGTAACGTTTCCGGCAATACTCAAGTGGCTAGTCTCGATAGGCAAGTAACGCAAAATGGGCTAGGGGTTAACAATGCAATGGCAAGGGAATATACAATGGAGGGATACCACGATACCAAGATGATATGGAGGTTACCGTCCGGCGATGATGAGTAGCGGTGTTCTTGATGTAGATACCAAGATGATGGAGACTCGTCCCTAAGTAGCCGAAACACCTTAGGAAATGGAAAAACCACGAACTCAAAATCTCACACGTCAAATGTCAAAATGGTGGTAGCGGGAATGCGGTGGTGGTTTGCACTTGGCAATGTGGAAGTGAAATGATGGGCTATACACGTGTCAAAGTTGAAGTTGCCGTCCCTAAGTAGCCTAAACACCTTAGGAGACACAAGCCACAACTCGAAAAAGCTCAAACAACAATTGGGTTAAGTTGGGTTGTCGGAAGTGTATGGTGGGCAAGCCTATGCGGAAGGTATGGTGGTGGTTGATGAAGAAGCAACCGTCCCTAAGTAGCCGAAACACCTTAGGAGACTCAAGTCACTGCTCAAACACCTTAGGAACAAAATGGGTTAGGTTGCGGAAGTCGGTGGTGGCTATGCGGATGATATGGTGGAAGCCCTAGGCAAACTTGTCAAATTTTTAAAAATTTGATGGAGTCAAATGATGTTGGTGTTATTTTTGTGGGATGGGGGATGTCAATAGCTTCAAAACGAGCTAAAGAACGTCAAAATCGGACTCCGGATGAATTAGTTATGACCGAAACGGTGAAACGGGGAGGCTGAAATCTACACGGGGCGGACATCCGGGGGTCGGGCCGGATTTCCGGGGTCTGATGTCCAGAAACTTGTGCGAAAATGCACTCCAGGAGCCGGATGTCCGGGCTAATGGCCGGATTTCCGGGATGGCCGGATGTCCGGGGCTCGGGCCGGATGTCCGGGGCTCGGGCCGGATGTCTGGACTCCAAATCCGAGGATGAACTCGAGGAACTCGATTTTGGGGCGGGAAATTGAGATTTCTGGGGCAAAATTGGAGAGATTTCGTGGATGGAAAGTGGGGAAACTTGGGGGAAAGCTAGATCCACTTGAAACCAAGCAAATCCATGGATCAAAATCAACAAAACATCATCAAACCAACAAATCACAAAAAAATTTGGGGCTATTTTTGGTGGGGATTTTCGAATTTAGGACGAAATCAACAAAATCAAGCTAGAAAAAGAGGGGTAGGGGCTCCAAAAACATGATCAACGTGGCTCATGATACCAAGATGATGTAGGGTGGAACCCTATAGCGTCGATCTTTCACGTTTGGAGTGGATCCTACGGGGAATCACGAAGGACACGCGAAAGCACAAAGGGAAATCACGGGGAGGAACGAGGGAAAACACTCAACCAACAAGGAATCGGTCACACAAGTGCTAGATCAAAGAACACAAAGAGATACATGAGATCCAAAGTCAACAAAGGTAAGGATACAAAGGTAACCGATCTTCTCCGTGAGGAGGCCTTGAATCCACAAGGGGATCTTCCCACGAGGGGGTCTTGAATCCGATAGGATCTGCTCCGAAGAGGCCGCGGTCTCTCACGAGGAGGAGATCCGATGGATGAGCGAAGCTCTATCTCTAACTTGAGCTAAATCAACGCTAACCCTAACTAGGAGGGGGAGGAGTATATATAGTCTTAGCCACGAAGGGGTAAGTGGGGAAGGGATACATGGGCCTTTGGCCCGACTCTGCGCGCAGGCAGGCGCCGGATGTCCGGGCTGGGGGCCGGATGTCCGGGCTCTCGTGAGACGCCGGATGTCCGGGGTGGTTGGCCGGATGTCCAGGCCGAAGTGGCCAAGCTACTGGATAGGGGCGCCGGATTTCCGGGCAGAGCGCCGGATGTCCAGGGGTTGCCGAGGCGCCGGATGTCCGGGCACACGGGCCGGATGTCCGGCCGCTGATGCTTCGGCCGTCTGTTGGTGAAGTTCGTGGGCTACTACACAGGCACCGGATGTCCGGCCTCTGGCCCGGATGTCCGGCCGCTGTAGCTTCAGCAACTCTGTCTTCTTCCGTCGTCGCTTCCAGGCTTCCCTCGTGGATGGTGTAGTTGTTCCTTGGCGCTTGCACTCCTCCTCGACATCCGTGAAGCTCCGACAATACCCATGCATGCACACGGGAGAAGTGTCAAGTAGTATACCATCCTCGAAGGGGTCAAGTGAGCACGTGTAAAGGAGAAGATTCACCTTTATGTATGAGAAGTAGAGGTCGCACTGTCACTTGCCAAACAGACTCTTGACATGGTGATGACCGTAGGATGCTCCGCATCACATCTTGATCAACAAGGGCCTCAAGTATGGAGTGGTAGACGTCAAGAGACGTGGGGACCGGATTATCCTGGTCAAGCTGGTAGTTGAGGACTTGGTTCTCAATGTTATCAACGCGTATGCCCCGCAAGTAGGCCACAATGAGAACACCAAGAGGGAGTTCTGGGAAGGCTTGGAAGACATGGTTAGGAGTGTACCGATTGGTGAGAAGCTCTTCATAGGAGGAGACCTCAATGGCCACGTGGGTACATCTAACACAGGTTTTGTAGGGGCGCATGGGGGCTTTGGCTATGGCATCAGGAATCAAGAAGGAGAAGATGTCTTAAGCTTTGCTCTAGCCTACAACATGTTGTAGCTAACACCCTCTTTAGAAAGAGAGAATCACATCTGGTGACTTTTAGTAGTGGCTAACACTCTAGCCAGATTGATTTCATCCTCTCGAGAAGAGAAGATAGGCGTGCGTGCCTAGACTGTAAGGTGATACCTGGCGAGAGTGTTGTACCCCAGCATAAGCTGGTGGTTGCTGACTTCCACTTTCGGATTCGTGTCCAGCGGGATAAGCGTGCCAAAGTCGCTAGAACAAAGTGGTGGAAGCTCAAGGGGGAGGTAGCTCAGGTGTTCAAGGAGAGGGTAATTAAGGAGGGCCCTTGGGAGGAAGGAGGGGATGCGGACAATGTGTGGATGACGATGGCGACTTGCATTCGTAAGGTGGCCTCGGAGGAGTTTGGAGTGTCCAGGGGAAGGAGAAGCGAAGATAAGGATACCTGGTGGTGGAATGATGATGTCCAGAAGGCGATTAAAGAGAAGAAAGATTGCTTCAGACGCCTATACCTGGATAGGAGTGCAGACAACATAGAGAAGTACAAGATGGCGAAGAAGGCCGCGAAGCGAGCTGTTGGTGAAGCAAGGGGTCGGGCATATGAGGACCTCTACCAACGGTTAGGCACGAAGGAAGGTGAAAGGGACATCTATAAGATGGCTAAGATCCGGGAGAGGAAGACGAGGGATATCGGCCAAGTCAAATGCATCAAGGATGGAGCAGGCCAACTCTTGGTGAAGGACGAGGAGATTAAGCATAGATGGCGGGAGTACTTCGACAAGCTGTTCAATGGGGAGAATGAGAGTTCTACCATTGAACTGGACGACTCCTTTGATGAGACCAACATGCGTTTTGTGCGGCGCATCCAGGAGTCTGAGGTGAAGGAGGCTTTAAAAAGGAGGAAAGGAGGCAAGGCGATGGGCGCTGATTGTATCCCCATTGAGGTGTGGAAAGGTCTCGGGGACATAGCGATAGTATGGCTAACCAAGCTTTTCAACCTCATTTTTTGGGCAAACAAGATGCCAGTCTTCAAGAACAAGGGGGATGTTCAGAGTTGTACTAATTACCGTGGAATTAAGCTGATGAGCCATACAATGAAGCTATGGGAGAGAGTCATTGAGCACCGCTTAAGAAGAATGACAAGCGTGACCAAAAATCAGTTTGGTTTCATGCCTGGGAGGTCGACCATGGAAGCCATTTTCTTGGTACGACAACTTATGGAGAGATATAGGGAGCAAAAGAAGGACTTGCATATGGTGTTCATTGACTTGGAGAAGGCCTATGATAAGATACCGCGGAATGTTATGTGGTGGGCCTTGGAGAAACACAAAGTTCTAGCAAAGTACATTACCCTCATCACGGACATGTACGATAATGTTGTGACAAGTGTTCGAACAAGTGATGTCGACACCGATGACTTCCCGATTAAGATAGGACTACATCAGGGGTCAGCTTTGAGCCCTTATCTTTTTGCATTGGTGATGGATGAGGTCACAAGAGATATACAAGGAGATATCCCATGGTGTATGCTATTTGCGGATGATGTGGTGCTAGTTGATGATAGTCGGACGGGGGTAAATAGGAAGTTAGATTTATGGAGACAAACCTTGGAATCGAAAGGGTTTAGGCTTAATAGAACTAAAACCGAGTACATGATGTGCGGTTTCAGTACTACTAGGTGTGAGGAGGAGGAGGTTAGCCTTGATGGCCAGGTGGTACCTCGGAAGGACACCTTTCGGTATTTGGGGTCAATGTTGTAGGAGGATGGGGGTATTGATGAAGATGTGAACCATCGAATCAAAGCCGGATGGATGAAGTAGCGCCAAGCTTCTGGCATTCTCTGTGACAAGAGAGTGCCACAAAAGCTAAAAGGCAAGTTCTACAGGACGACGGTTCGACCCGCAATGTTGTATGGTGGAGAGTGTTGGCCGACTAAAAGGCGACATGTTCAACAGTTAGGTGTGGCGGAGATGCCTATGTTGAGATGGAAGTGTGGCCACACAAGGAAGGATCGAGTCCGGAATGATGATATACGAGATAGAGTTGGGGTAGCACCAATTGAGGAGAAGCTTGTCCAACATCGTCTGAGATGGTTTGGGCATATTCAACGCAGGCCTCCAGAAGCTCCAGTGCATAGCGGATGGCCAAAGCATGCGGAGAATGTCAAGAGAGGGCGGGGTCGACCGAATTTGACATGGGAGGAGTCCGTTAAGAGAGACCTGAAGTATTGGAGTATCGACAAAGAGCTTGCTATGGACAGGGGTGCGTGGAAGCTTGCTATCCATGTGCCAGAGCCATGAGTTGGTTGCGAGATCTTATGGGTTTCACCTCTAGCCTACCCCAACTTGTTTGGGACTAAAGGCTTTGTTGTTGTTGTTGTTTTTGTTGTTGTTGTTGTTGTGACGCCCCCGATTCAATCGTACACTAATCATGCACGCAAGCGTGTACGATCAAGATCAGGGACTCACGGGAAGATATCACAACACAACTCTAAAACATAAATAAGTCATACAAGCATCATAATACAAGCCAGGGGCCTCGAGGGCTCGAATACAAGTGCTCTATCATAGACGAGTCAGCGGAAGCAATAATATCTGAGTACAGACATAAGTTAAACAAGTTTGCCATAAGATGGCTAGCACAAACTGGGATACAATCGAAAGAGGCGCAGGCCTCCTGCCTGGGATCCTCCTAACTACTCCTGGTCGTCGTCAGCAGCCTGCACGTAGTAGTAGGCACCTCCGGTGTAGTAGGGGTCATCGTCGACGGTGGCGTCTGGCTCCTGGACTCCAAAGTCTGGTTGCGGCATCCGAGAAGAAGAGGAAAACGGGGGAAAAGAGGGAGCAAAGCAACCGTGAGTACTCATCCAAAGTACTCGCAAGCAAGGAGCTACACTACATATGCATAGGTATATGTGTAAGGAGGCCATATCAGTGGACTGAACTGCAGAATGCCAGAATAAGAGGGGGATAGCTAATCCTGTCGAAGACTACGCTTCTGGCAGCCTCCGTCTTGCAGCATGTAGAAGAGAGTAGATTGAAGTCCTCCAAGTAGCATCTCCAAGTAGCATCTCCAAGTAGCATCTCCAAGTAGCATCTCCAGTAGCATCGCATAGCATAATCCTACCCGGCGATCCTCCCGTCGTCGCCCTGTGGAAAAGCGATCATCGGGTTGTCTGTGGAACTTGGAAGGGTGTGTTTTATTAAGTATCCGGTTCTAGTTGTCATAAGGTCAAGGTACAACCCCAAGTCGTCCTGTTACCGAAGATCACGGCTATTCGAATAGATTAACTTCCCTGCAGGGGTGCACCACATAACCCAACATGCTCGATCCCATTTGGCCGGACACACTTTCCTGGGTCATGCCCGGCCTCGGAAGATCAACACGTCGCAGCCCCACCTAGGCACAACAGAGAGGTCAGCACGTCGGTCTAAATCCTATGCGCGCAGGGGTCTGGGCCCATCGCCCGTTGCACACCTGCATGTTGTGAGGGCGGCCGGAAGCAGACCTAGCCTCCCTTATACAAGAGTAGGCGTTCCAGTCCAATCCGGCGCGTGCCGCTCCGTTGCTGATGTCAAGAAGGCTTCGGCTGATACCACGACGTCGAGTGCCCATAACTGTTCCCGCATAGTTGGTTAGTGCGTATAGGCCAGTAGCCAGACTCAGATCAAATAACAAGATCTCGTTAAGCGTATTAAGTATCCGCGAACGCCGAACAGGGCCAGGCCCACCTCTCTCCTAGGCGGTCTCAACCTTCCCTGTCGCTCCGCCTCAAAGTAACAGTCGGGGGCCGTCGGGAACCCAGGCCCACCTCTACCGGGATGGAGCCACTTGTCCTTCCAGCCCCCATATCTGAATCACTTGCGGGTACTCAACGAGCTGACCTGACTTTAGTCACCATCTGTATAGTATATGTATATGTATAGTATATACCCGTGATCACCTCCCGAGGGATCACGGCCCGATAGTATAGCAAGGCAGACTGACAAGAATGTAGGGCCAATGATGATAAACTAGCATCCTATACTAAGCAATTAGGATTGCGGGTAAGGTATCAATGACTATAGCAACAATGACAGGCTATGCAACAAAATAGGAGTAACCGAACAGTAACATGCTACACTACTCTAATGCAAGTAGTATAGAAAAGAATAGGCGATATCTGGTGATCAAGGGGGGGCTTGCCTGGTTGCTCTGGCAAGAAGGAGGGGTCGTCAACTCCGTGGTCGAACTGGGCAGTAGCAGCATCGGTCTCGTAGTCTACCGGATAGAAGAGGGGGAAGAAACAGTAAATACAATGCAAACATAAGCATGACGATGCATGACATGACAAAGCGTGATGCTAGGCATGCCCTAACGCGGTATGAGGTGATACCGGTGAAGGGGGGAAACATCCGGGAAAGTATCCCCGGTGTTTCGCGTTTTCGGACAGATGAACCGGAGGGGGAAAGTTGCGTGTTTGCTATGCTAGGGATGTGTGGCGGATGAATGGGCTGCATATCCTGATTCATCTCGTCGTTCTGAGCAACTTTCATGCAGAAAGTATTTTCATCTGAGCTACGGTTTATTTTATATGATTTTCTAAAGTTTTAAAATCATTTTTAGGATTTATCTAATTAATTTAATCCAACATTATCCAAAATAGTGTTTGCTGATGTCATCATGATGTCAGCATGACATCAGCAGTCAACAGAGGTGTTGACTGGGTCAAACAGATGTGTGGGTCCCATCTGTCATTGACACAGTTAACTAAATAGGATTAGTCAACTTAATTAAAGTGATTAGGTTAATTAATTAGGCTTAATTGGATTAACTAATATGATTAATTAAGTTAATTAATTAATTATATTATTTTAATTAATTCATTTTTTTAAACGTTCTGGGGGTAGGCCCTATCTGTCATAGGGCCAGGAGGCGATGCGGTTTACGGGCGCTGGGTGCGGGCGTCACCCGAACGGCGCATGCCCGAGGGGCGCTGGGCGCACGATGCGGCTAGGTGCCGGTGCGCGCCAGGGCGGTTGGCACGGTGGCCGGCAGGGGTGGCCGTGGGGCGGAAGCGATTCATCGCCGGCGAGGTCAGGCGGAGACGGCTGACGAAGGCGGTTGTCGGGGCGGCCATGGCTGCGGCCCGGAGCAGCGAGCGCGCGTCGAGTGCGGCAAGGACGGCGACTACGGGGGCGCGACGAGGCAGAGCTCGTCCGGGCGGTCGGGAGCGGTGAGCAGCACCGCGGCAGTGCGAGGCGGGGCTCGGGCTCGCGCGCCTGAGCGCGTGCAAGGGTGCGCGGGGCGCCGGCCATCGCGGCCAGGG
>NC_041391.1:320957860-321122769 GCF_002162155.2 Triticum dicoccoides
GAGTGGGTGTCGGTGGGGTTAGGGTTTGGGTAGTGGGGGGGATATGGCGGCGGGGTGGGCCGGTTAGGGCCAGGTGGGCTGGTTGGGCCCGGCCAGCTGGGCCACAGATGGCCCGGTGGGGGGGAGGGGTCTGTCCCTTTTTTTTAGTTAGAGTTGTCTTTTCCTTTTTTTATTATTTCTCTTTTCTGTTTTATTTCACTTTAATGTATTTAGGCATTTTCTACAAAGATGTTTGCTGCACTATAATTACCTATGCCAATTTTGGCACTGCCCGAACATTTTGTTTCCATGTTTGAAGACATTTGATTGGTTGTCATATATATATTTTTTAATTGATTTTTGAATCGGTTTGAACTAACAAAAGATTAGCAACAATAATCGCAGATGACATGGCATCATTAGCATAGGTTCACTGTAGCATAAATATCCGGGCGTTACAGTTGTTGTACAGTTTAGTGATCAAGATGCTTTGTTTTCCCTTAATAGGACCCAATTATACCATGGGGGTTTCTTCGTCGGTTTTGGAGAAAGCAAGAAATACATGGATTGGAGGATAAATTATTTTGATCATTGTGAGGTTGAAACCTGGTCGCCACTTTGGATTACAGATTTTGTGCAGCAACTTGATTATGATCCAACTAAAGTGCAGTGTTTCTGGTTACCTCCTGGCATGAATTTGGATAATGGGCTGAGAATTATTGATAGAGATACAAACTGCCTTAGTATGACTATTCTTGTGCTAAAGTTTAAACATTTCGAGCTGTACATGGATCATCGTGACATTTACAATGAAATTGCTTTGGATGACATATGAATAGTTGGATCACCTCCAATGCCTGCTGTCATAAGTCCTGGGAAGCCACAAGACAGAGGTGCACAAAGCTATGTTAGATGCAGTCTATGATGAAGAGCAAGGCACATAAAAGGAAACTGAATATGTTAGCTGGTCAAGTGAACATTGGACGAACGATAAAAGGGAGAAATAAGGAACAAGTGAAGGAAAACAATGACAGTGATAGTGATGATAGTGACAGTGATTGTACTTATGCAGATTGTGTTGACTCGAATAGCGACTTCGACAATGATGATGATAATCTGTTTGACGAGTGGGTGGATGACTTAAGTAAGGATGTTAGAGCAAAGAAGAAAGCAACTCAATATTAAAGGGACAGTGACTATGACACTGACGAGCTAGAACTGCCAGCTTCAGAGAATGAGGGAAATGAATCAGAACATGAAATTGTTATAGAGAAAGGGAAGAAAAAACAAAAGAAGAAAGTGAAGCTCAGGTCCTTCAAGCTAGAGGCACTGAAAGCTCCATCTTTCAAATTGGGTATGAAATTCCCTACACCAGCTGATCTTAGAAGGGCAATTCAAGAGTTCACTATGCAAAACAGGGTACAAATAAAATATGCAAAGAATGATAGACAAAGAATTAGGGCACACTGCTCTAATGACTATCCATGGTATCTATTTACAGCACTGACAGCAGAACCACAAGTTTTGTGGTGGAAACCTATGTGGGAGATCACACCTGCAGTAAAGAGTGGGAGGTTAATGCATTCACATCAAGATACTTAGCAGCCAAGTATTTGGAGAACTTTAGGGCAGATGAAAAGATGACATTGATGAATTTTGCAAGGTTGGTGCAAAAGCACTACAACATGGAATCTTCAAGGAGCAAGCAAGCAAGAGCTAGAAGAATAACAATAAAGCAAATTCATGGAGATGAGGTGAAACAATACTCACCGATGTGGGACTTCGCACAAGAGATCAGAAGCTCCAACCATGGCAGCAACATGCTTATGGAACTCAAAGAGGGTAGATTCTACCAGTGTTACATGTCATTAGATGCTTGTAAAAGAGGCTTTTTAGCTGGATGTAGACCTATCATCTGTATTGATGGTTGCCATCTGAAAACAAAATATGGTGGAAATTGTTGACTGCTGTAGGTATTGAATCAAACAACTGTATTTTCCCTATTGCTATGGCTGTAGTTGAAGTCAAGGGCACACTAACATGGAAGTGGTTTCTATAGACTTTAAAAGAAGATCTCCACATAGTGAACACATCACCTTGGACAGTGATGAGTGATAGACATAAAGGAATAATTAATGCTATAACTGCTCTATTCCCTGAAGCACAACACAGGTTTTGTGTGAGGCACCTATATCAAAATTTTGCAAAGAAGTGGAAGGGTGAGAACCTAAAGAACAAGATATGGGCAATTGAGAGGTCCTACAATGAAATTGTCTGGAGGAAAAATATGGAGGAGATGAAGGACTTGAATCTGGAAGCTTATGAGTACCTAGAAAGAATTGAACCAAGTTCGTGGCGCGGGGCATTTTTCCAAGAATTACCAAAGTGTGACCTGCTACTAAACAATAACTGTGAGGTCTTTAATAAGTAAGTTTCCAATTGCTTTTCCATTGAGATATCTTTTGGAATATTGTTTTCACTCTACTTTTAGATTTAGGTGGTTTGAATTTATATTGTGAATTGAAATTATTTTGTATCAATGAGGGTGGATACTTGATGCTAGGGAGCTTCCTGTCATGAGCATGTTAAAAAAATCAAAAATCAATTGTCGGCAAGGTTTTATAGCAAGAACAAGAAAACTGAAGAGTGGCGTTGAAACATATGTCCTAAGATCAGAAAGATACTTGATAAGAATGCAGAGATGGTTAATAATTGTCAGGCATTGCTTGCTAGGAAAGGCGTCTTTACTGTGTTGGGACTGATTGGTGAGTACAAGGTCGACATAAAAAATTACACATGTTCATGCAAAGCTTGGCAGTTAACAGGCAGACCATGTAAACATGCCATATCTTGTCTCAGAGGTGAAAGAATTAAACCTGAGAGTGTTGTCTCACCATGCTATAGTGTTGCAGCTTTCAAGCAAGTATATGGTGAAATTATTATGCCTCGCAGAGACCCAAGAGAGTGAAAAAAGATGAATGCTGCTCCTGTTTTGCCACCACTATATGAAAAACATGTTGGGAGGCCTAACAACAAAAGAAAGAAGAATCCTGTAGAGACAGATGAAGGCACGTTGAGCAGGCATGGTGCAATTTCTCATTGCAGTATTTGTAGGCTAGTTGATCATAATAAAAGAACTTGCCCTAAGAAAGGAGTACAAGGACAACAACCTGAGGCAGGGAAGGTCATCAAGATGAGGGAGGGCAAGGGGAGCAACCTGAGGTAGGGCAAGGTTATCAAGACGAGGCAGGGCAAGGGGATCAAAGGCAACAAGAGGAGGCAATATAGGGACAAACCTCAATTCCTAGTCATATTGCAAAACAAACCAAATTACTAGTGAAAGAAAGATTATTTCAACTGCTAAGGTAACAATTACTCCCTCCGCCCGGACTTGTTGCTTTATTACTTGTAGTGTGCAAGTTGCTAGCTCATTCTCCAGAACTGATGTTATTGCTCTTGAATTGTAGATCACATCTTCTACAAGTGCTAGTGAATCTGGCGTGACACAAGTCTATGAGGAGAACATGTGTGTACTGGACATACTTATACAATCTATAAGTCCCTTTGAACTTTTGAACAACTCATGCAAACTCATTTCAAAACCGATCTACTATATGTTTGCACATTCAGTCACAACCATCCCAAAGTTCCCAAGCACCAAGACCTCTTCCTGAAAATCATTTTCTTGCAAGACAAAGAGATGATCTGCCAGTGACAAAACAAACCACAAAAATAGTCCATGTAGCACCAAAGAAGAAGAAACAGAAGGAGAATGTTCTTCCTAGGAAAAAGAAGTAGAAGTTCAAGTGAACATGTTGGACATAGCTTGGTTTCATTTTGGACAGAAGTTGGTTTCATTTTGGACAGAGTTAGTTAGGGCCTTTTGAAAGTGGAGGCTTTATTTTGGCCTTATGTAATATGGTACTGCATCATGCAGAGTGCAACCCAGTACCACATTACATAGTTGCTTCATGTTATGTTCCTGTAAGAGTAACACACACAAAATCCAATAGACGCAAAATACTCAACGTAATTATCTGGACCATCCTAACAGTAGTAAAACTCGCACCCCTGAGGCCCTTTCTGCTCACGGAAGAAAAAATTAGGAAAAAAGATGGAAACCAAATTAGATACGACAAGTGAGAGATTTTCTTACCCGATGATTTGGTAGAAAATTTGACCTGGGTTCGTGATGTAGGGTGGAACCCTAGGGGCCGACCTTTCACGGTTTGGAAGAGAATTCCCGAAGAACATGAAGAACACAAAACAACACACAAGGGGAAAACACACAAATCAACTAGATCTGATCACACATGTGCTAGATTCACATACACAAAGAGAGATACAAAGGTCCAAATCCAACAAAAGAAGGATACACGGTAGCTAGTTCGTCCTTATCTATGAGGAAAGAGGTCTTGAATCCACTAGGGGATCTTCTCCGAGAGGAGGTCTTGAATACACTTGGGGGATCTTCTCCTTGAGGAGGCCTTGGTCTCCTAAGGAGTAGGGGTACAAGTGGATGAGAAAAGATCTATCTCCCAAAATGAGCTATCATAATGCTAACCCTAAAACGTAGGTAGGGGAGGAGTATATATAGTCTAGGGGACGAAGGGGTACATGGGCCTCGACCCGTTACTGTGCACAGACAGAGGGGGCCAGATGTCTCGACGTCGAGCCGGATTTTTGGGCCTTCCCGTCGGGCCAGATGTCCAGGTTAGGGGAGCTGGATATCCGGGCTGGCCTTGGCCAGTTTCTGTAGCGTTCTGTAAGGAGGGGCCGGATTTTCGGGGCAGTCAGGCCGGATGTCCGGGCCCTGTAGCTTTGGCTGCTGGGCAACAGCTGCTGTTGTAGTTCCTAGGGGCCGGATGTCCGAGTCCTGGGTACTTCTCCAGTTCCTTTCGTCAATCCTCTTCTTCCATGCACTTGGGGTCTTGTCCATCATCACTGTCGGGGGGATAGATCTCGGGTAGCTTCACCCACACTTAAAGAGATTTCAAGACATCGGGGCAAGCTGAGCCCCTCAAGCCGACTGGTCTCGCGGCCGGCTTCCAAAGCCGGCTGGTGCCACATAACCGGCCTCCAGAAGACGGCGCGCTCCCAGAAGGCGGCTTGGGCAGGTGGACCGCCCCTCCCTCGGAGTCTGAGCCCGACCAGGCGACAAGTTGGGGCATGGCAATAGTGCCCCATGACCCCCCCCCCCAAATCCCGGCCAAGCATGGCTACAGTGTACGCCGCCAGGCGGCCGCCGACCCGCCCAACGTGGCACTGTAGCCATGTAGCGCCTGACACAGCCTCAGTTAGCACGGGCGGCGCTAAAATGAAGATTTGTCGACCGGATCCTCAGCAGCCGACAGGGCCCTCCAGAGGCGGGCCCCAGCAGCCGACGGAGAGCCCGGCAACCGTAGACGCTGACATCTGGGTCCTACACTGATACGTCTCCAAAGGATCTACTTTTCCTAACGCTTTTCCTCTTGTTTTGGACTCTAATTTGCATGATTTGAATGAAACTAACTCCGGACTGACGCTGTTTTCAGCAAACCTACCATGGTGTTGTTTTTGTGCAGAAATAAAAGTTCTTGTGGAACGAAATTTTACGAGAATTTTTTTATGTCAAATAAGAGAATTTCTGGAGCCAGGAAGTACCCGAGGGGGGCACCTGGGTGGGCACAACCAACCAGGGCGCGCCCTGGTGGTTGCTGCCCACCTGGTGGCCTCGTTGACCCTCAAACCGACGCTATAAAATCCCATATTTCTAGAAAAAATAAGGGGGAAAGAATTAGCGCGTTTCACGAGACGGAGCCGTTGCCGTCTCATGTTCTTCTCCGGGAGGCCAGATGTGGAGTCCGTTTGGGGCTCCGAAGAGGGGGATCTTCGATCTTCGTCATCACCAACACATCTCCATCGCCAGTTCCATGATGCTCCCCACCGGGAGTGAGTAATTCCTTTGTAGGCTCGCTAGTCGGTGAGGAGTTGGATGAGATTCATCATGTAATCGAGTTAGTTTTGTTAGGGCCTAATCCCTAGTATCCACTATGTTCTGAGATTGATGTTGCTATGACTTTGCCATGCTTAATGCTTGTCACTTTGGGCCCGGGTGCAATGATTTCAGATCTGAACCGTTTATGTTATCACCATTATATCCATGTTCTAGATCTGATCTTGCAAGTTATAGTCACCTACTACGTGTAATGATCCGGCAACCCCGGAGTGACAATAGTCGGGACCACTCCTGGTGATGACCGTAGTTTGAGGAGTTCATGTATTCACCGTGTGCTAATGCTTTGTTCCGGTTCCCTATTAAAAGGAGGCCTTAGTATCCCTTAGTTTCCAATAGGACCCGCTGCCACGGGAGGGTAGGACAAAAGATGTCATGCAAGTTCTTTCCATAAGCACGTATGACTATTTACGGAATACATGCCTACATTATATTTGTGAACTGGAGCTAGTGCCGTATCGCCCTAGGTTATAACTGTCTCATGATGAATATAATACAACGAGTCACTGATCCAATGCCTATGAATTTATCTAATTTACTACTGTTGCTATTGCATAGTTACTGCTACAATATCGTTGCTATCACTATTACTGTTACCGTTACTACTGCTGCTATCATCAAAACTATCATACTACTGTGCTACTAATCACTTCACTGCAGATAATTAATCTCCGGGTGTGGTTGAATTGACAATTCAACTGCTAATACCTTCAAATATTCTTTGGCTCCCCTTGTGTCGAATCTATAAATTTGGGTTGAATACTCTACCCTCGAAAACTGTTGCGATCCCCTATACTTGTGGGTTATCAAGACCTTTTTCTGGCACCGTTGCGGGGGAGTATAGCTGTTTTTGTTGAGTCACTTGAGATTATTATCATATTGTCACTATGAAGAATCTGAAGGATGCTAAGACTAAGATTTTTTCCTCAAAGACGAGGGGAGGTAAGGAACTGCTATCCAGTTCCGCTTTAGATTCACCTTCTATTATAAGTAACTTGCAACACCACAACTTGCTATTAATTCTGATATGTCGCAAGTTATTGATGATGCTACTTCTGCTATGAATGCTACTCATGATGATGCTAGTACCTTGCTTGATGATGATGTGCCACTAGGTGAATTTCTTGATGAACAAATTGCTAGAGCAAGACAACATTATATTGTTGAATCTGATGATGAACTTGAAACTGAAAATACTGAAACACCTACTAGAACTAGTCCTCCTAGATATGAATTACCAAAAGTACCGGAAGGTTATACTATGAGTGAGGAGGCAACTAGATATATTCTTGCTTGTAAGGATAGAGATGATCTAGAGAAATTGTTATGCAAGTATAAGGAAAGATCTCTGAATGCTAAAATGAAATGTGATCCCGAGTTTGCTACTTCACCTATTGTTATTGATGATAAGGATTATGAATTCTATGTCGACCCAGAGTTAATCACTTCGGTTGAATCTGATCCTTTCCATGGTTATGATACTGAAACTATTATGGCACATCTTACTAAGTTGAATGACATAGCCACCCTTTTTGCTCATGATGAGAAAATTTGATATTACTATATTCTCAAGTTATTTCCTTTCTAATTAAAGGGTGATGCTAAATCTTGGTACAATACTCTTGCTCCTGGTTGTGTGCGTAGTCCCCAGGATATGATTTATTACTTCTCTGAGAAATATTTCCCTGCTCATAAGAAACAAGCTGCCTTGCAGGAAATATTTAACTTTGTGCAAGTTGAAGAAGAGAGTCTCCCACAAGCTTGGGGGAGGCTTCTCCAATTGCTTAATGCTTTGCCTGATCATCCTCTCAAGAAAAATGAAATACTTGATATCTTCTATAATGGACTAACCGATGCTTCTAGGGACTTCCTAGATAGTTGTTGTGGTTGAGTTTTTAGGGAACGAACTATTGGGCAAGCTGAGGAATTATTAAATAACATATTGAAAAATCATGATGGTTGGACTCCTCCTGAAACACCTATTAAACCCACTCTAAAGAAGAGGGGTATCTTATATCTCAGTCCTTAAGATATGCAAGAGGCAAAGAAATCTATGAATGAAAAATGTATTAAGGCCGAGGATGTTAAGAATTTACCACCTATCAAAGAAATACATGGTCTTGAAGCACCACCACCACCCAAGGTGGTAGAGGTAAAATCTTTAATAAAATTCAATGATAGTGATGATCCTCATAATAAACATCCTAGTCAATGCCTTTATGAGTTTGATAATTACATTAGAAAGCAAGATCGCTTCAATGCAAATGTTATGAAATAGTTGAAATACAACTCTGATATGATTGCTCGCTTAAGTGACTTGTTATTTAGAATCTCAAATGATGTTAGAGGTGTAGGAAAGCATGCCTCTATGGTTCAAACTCAATTAGAACAAGTTGCTAAATCTCAAAGAGAGTTACTTGATGGAATGAACAATAATATAAGTGACTTTGCTATTAGAGTAGCAACTAGAGGAGGAAAATTACTCAGAAACCACTTTATCCTGAGGGACACCCAAAGAGAATTGAACAGGATTCACAAAGAAATAACACCACTACACCTAGTCCATATAAAAAGAAAAAGAAGAAGACAAATGATAGGACTTTGCCTGCCTGTAGTGATCCTGAAATAGAAAAATCTCCTTATAATGATAATGAAGTTTCTATCTCTAATGCTGAAACTCAATCTGGTAATGAACACTCACCTTCTGATCATGAAAAAGATAATGATGAGGTTCATGAAGACACTGAACCAAATGATAAAGAACCAGATAATGATGTTGAGATAGAACCAGCTGTTGATCTTGATAACCCACAACCTAAGAGTAAAAGATATGATAAAAGACACTTTGTTGCTAGAAAACATGGAAAGGAAAGAGAACCATGGGTTCAAAAGCCTATGCCCTTTCCACCTAAATCAACTAAAAAGAAAGATGATGAAGAATTTGAACGCTTTGCTGAAATGAATAGGCCAGTCTTTTTGCGTACTCGCTTAACTGATATCTTAAAAATGCCTCCTTATGCAAAGTACATGAAAGACATCATCACTAATAAGAGAAAAATACCGAAAGCTGAAATCTCCACTATGCTTGCTAATTACACTTTCAAAGATGGAGTACCTAAAAAACTTGGAGATCCGGGAATACCAACTATACCTTGCTCCATTAAAAGAAATTATGTGAAAACTGCCTTGTGTGATTTGGGAGCTGGTGTTAGTGTTATGCCTTTCTCTTTATATAAAAGACTTGATTTGAATAAACTCACACCTACTGAAATATCTTTGCAAATGGCTGATAAATCAACTGCCATACCTATCGATATTTGTGAGGATGTGACCATTGTTGTTGCTAATGTTACTATTTTGACTGACTTTGTTATACTTGAGATGCCCGAGGATGAAAACATGTCGATTATCCTTGGTAGACCCTTCTTGAATACTGCAGGGGTTGTTATTGATTGCAATAAAAGCAAAGTCACTTTTCATATGAGTGGTAATGAGCATATGATGCACTTTCCAAAGAAACAATTCCAAGTGAATGGTATTAATGTTACTGAAAAATCTCCGACAATCACTATTGGAAGTTTTCAACTACCTCTACCTACTGTCAAAAAGAAATATGAAATGCTTATTTTTGTTGACATTCATATCCCCATTGAGGTAACTTAGTGATTTACGAAAGCTCTTCGGTTTCATGCTAATCGAAAGTGGTTGTTAATAAGACCCGATCAACCTTATTAACGGATCGTTTTTGAGAGGTATGAAGTTGATGAATTTAGTAAGCACTACCTTCTGTCTCTACCTTTTGTTTTTTGTTTTTATTAGTTAAATAAAATAAAATACCATGCTTTGTCTATTTTCTGAGTTTTCCGTGGAATAAAATAATGACATAAAAATAAAAGTTCTCAAAATGCTCTGAAACTCTGATACAATTTTTTTCTGAATATTTATGAATTTCTAGTGCAAATAATATCAGAGGGTGGTGCACCAGGTGGTAACAACCCACCTGGGCGCGCCAGGACCCCCAGGCAGGCCCTGGTGGGTGCTGCCCACCTGGTGGGCCCCCTCACTTACTTCTTCCTCCCACACCATTCCATTCACACAGAAAAAAAATCACCACCACACTCTCTCTCGTGTTCTTGCCTCCGAAACCGCGGATTTCGATCTCTTTGCTCGAAGCTTCGTTTCCAAAACTGTTTCAGGGATTTGTTGCTTGGTATGTGACTCCTCCATGTGTCTGTTAGGAGCTAGGGTTCTGCCCGGTCTTGGCCGTAGGTAGTAGGGAAAGGAGGGGGCTGGGTGTGGCGATGAGCGGCCGCGCCGGTGGCTGGGCGCCGTCGTAGGAGAGGAAGATGGCGGCGGCAGCGCAAGAGGCAGGGGCGGCTAGGGTTCTGACTCCTCTGGGAGCCGGGCAATAGAGATAATCTTCTTATTGCTTAATTCCAAAAAGAGTCTTACAACCTATATTTATAACCTAGATAACTTGCATAAGAATTAACCTAAGATAACTTGCATAAGAATTAACCTAAGATAACTTGTGGGCTAAGATTGCCCGGTGGGCCTCTACGGCCGTAACACTTCTCCCCGCCTGCACAAACAGCTCGTCCTCGAGCTGTAAGGTGGGGAAGCGCTTGCGGAACTCCTCGAGGCGATCAACCAACGTCAAACACTGTCCCGACAGCTGGGGCGGCCAGGTCGGCGGTGACGGCGTCCTCTGGAATGTAGTCTGCAACCTCCAGGTAGAAGAGTCGCGGGCAGGCATCACTACAAAAAAAAATACACTTCCGTGATGATACGTGTTTGTCACAGTAGGTCGCGTTTTTTGTCATGCATGTACATCCATGACAAATTTATGACAGAATCAAGATAGTCATACATGTGCTGTCGTAGAAGTGTTCCATGACATTACCAAAATTATCATCACGGAAGTGTCCACTTCCATGATGATAAATCGCGCGTCAAAGAAGTGGTTTCGTCAAGGGTGACCGACACGTGGCATCCACCGTAACGGAACGCCGTTAAGCTATCGGGTCGGGCTTTGGATCCGATAACCCGTTAACAACCCCAACCAATGGGGATTTTCCACGTGTAAAATCATCATTGGCTGGAGGAGACACGTGTCAGGTCCGCGCTGGCACAGGTGTCACTCATCCAATGGGCGAGACGCGCCTATGATATGTTGACACGTGGACCGACCCATCAAGTTTAAATGGGCCGGCCCAACTAAAGGCGCACAAGATTTTGCGGACCATAATGGGCCGGCCCAGCTAAAGGCCCTCGAGATTTTGCGGACCATAATGGGCTGGCCCAGCTAAAGGCCCACAAGATTTTGCGGGCCATGATGGGCCGGCCCAGGTAAAGGTGCACAAGATTTTTGTGTGCCATAATGGGCCAGCCCAGGTAAAGGCCCACAAGATTCTTGTGGATCATAATGGGCCGGCCCAGCTAAAGGCCCAAGAGATTTCGCCGACATTAATGGGCCGGTCCAGCTATAGGCCCTCAAGAATTTGAGGACCCTAGTAGGCCGGCCTATTAACTGGCTGCCATGTTTTGGTACAAATGCCGGCCCATATTTGATCTGGTCCATTAATGGCCTGCCACGTTCCAGGCCTAATAGTGGCCCATATGAGATCCGGCCCGTTAAAAGCCTACCACGTTCTGGGCCAAATTATGGCCCTGATCAGGCCCGACCCTTTAAGAGGCTATGGGCTCAATTATGGCCCATATCAGATTCGGCCCGTCAACTGGACACTATGCTTTTGGGCCCACTTGCTAGAGGCCCACTTAGTAATCCGGCCTGATATTAGTTTTAGCCTCTTAAGGTTCCGTCTAACATTTCGGCCCTATATTAATTTTGGCCTGTTAAATGCCCGTCATATAGTTGGGCCTAACTACGACCCGGTTTGCATCAGGCCTGCTCGCAGCCAATATCTGATTGGGCCAAACAAGGACCGAGATAATTTTGGCCTATTAAATCCCGTGATTTGATTCGCACAATCTTGGGCTGGGGTTCATTTCGGGCTACTGCCGGCCCGTTAGCTGTTCGACACGTTTCAGGCCCAACCTACATCGTGATTGCATGACGGCCCGATTATGTACCGTAATTTTATGGTTTGGCCGGTTTACTACGAAGACAGGATATATATACAGTAAAATAACTGCAGCATCGTGAATAAGATAAAACCTAGACTATACAATAAAGAAATTATAGCATATTACATCCAGCAGGCATCAAAGTTCGCCACTATGATAATAGAGCACAAGTAGACATCAGATTACATACACTGGGCATCAAAGATCGCCACCAGTGCAAATAAACACGCCGACAAAATAATATACAAAACCAACAACACTTCAATAGAGTTCAAGAAAGGTTAGCCCTGCTGGGGAGCTGCAGTGCAAGCAGCTGAGCAAGATGATGAGACTGCGCTTGTTCAACACTTAAATCTTCCTCACTCTGAAAGATAAACAAGCAGACAGATGACAGGTTTTGCACATAAAAGTATCAGTGCTGACAATTCATCACATTTCTTACTAACGAATAAAGTGACACAGTTTAAAATTGCATTAACACAATATGGTATTGTTCAGGTCAAGACATGGCAGGAAATGACATTGTGAAGGAGTTGGCAGCTTCACGACACCACTGGATTACAGATCAAGAACTCATAAGTATCAATGGTTAGTGTGCTGTCAATTTATCCCATTTCAGATTGGCAAATAAAGAGACGGTTTAAATAATACTCCCTCCGTCCGGAATTATTTGTGATCAAAATGGATGTGTCTACAACTAAAATACATCTAGATACATCCATTTCAATGACATGTATTTTCGGACGGAGGGAGTAGTAGAATGATATGACATTGTTCATAGTTAAGACATTGCAGAATATGAAATTGTACTGTAGTGGATAGGTTCACCACACCACTGGATTACAGATGAAGAACAGAAGCATACATGCAGTGCAAAAGAAGATCACTTGCTCTGTATAGTTTAATTTACATGGTATGAATAAGGAACTTGGTTGTACAACTGGAACTTAAATTGAGAAAGGACAAACTTTTGTTTATGAACTACATAATAAACTTTAAGCATGCAATTTAATGCAAACACCAAAAATAAACAGCTGTTGCAGTCATGCCTAACCAAATATATACAACAAAGTTTGAAGGCTTGAGATGGACAAACTTACATTATTGGTGAAGATAGGCTCTATAAAGGCCTTGTCCATGCTGATGGGGGGGGGGCAATTCAAGAAGTTTACCACAGAATCTTCTTCATAAGCATTGCCTTTATTCTACATTTTGTTAAGAGTAAATATAGATGTGATAATATACGAAAAAATGGAGAATATTTAAGATAAGATGAAGAGTGATGCTACATAACCAAGTAGCTATAAATGTAAGTGCAGCGATACAGGCAAAAGGTACAGCCAAGAGCAATGCACAGCTAAACTTCTTCAGTACCTGATAGAGGCAAAGGTGTCCCGTCTTTCGATGAGATGATGGATATCGCTTTGGTGGCAGTCGACTTTGACGATCCGACTACGAACGTGCGAGGACGTCGCACCTTAGCAATCGCTAAACCAACTCCGAGAGGTTATTGACCACGCAGGAGCACGATCAACCTGACCACGAGGGTCTGTTTCCTGCGAGCAAACGAAGAACAAGCAAGAAACTGAGATTGCAATCTGGATATTGCGAATATAAGATGAAAGCTTTATTGATCAAGGTGGGGTTCTGTGACGCCTTTGTCTGGTCGTTGAACACAAACAAAGTACGCGAAGTTGCAGCTATGGCGAACTTTTAATCTAAACAAAACCCAAAGTCTAAACGATGCCCTAAGGGCTGTATATATGGAGGAAGAGGGGGGAATTTCGTGACCCTTGGTGGAGGGGTCCGAAATCAACCCTATCTCTTATTTCCCCACACATACGGACTCTAAAAATAGCCTATACTTATGTATTTCGAAATTACATGGGCCTGGCCCAATAATAAGGTGACGCAGCACCTATAATAGCCTCGGGACGAAATTTATGAAGTGGCATCTTGTATATTTCGTCCAAGGTTTCATGCACCCATTATGGTGGCTTCAAAGTCCTGAAATCATCACTTGTAACTCCGTTCTTGTTCCCCTTGCGCATGCCATCATCTCCATGCTTGTTCTTAATCCAATGTTCATCCTTCTCCAAGATAGGCCCTTCATTTGTAAGCAAAACAAATGTATCCAATTTAGGCAGCATCATATTCTCATGAACATTAGAATCATTACCAAGAAACAAAAGTACCTAGTAATTTAGTTGGCGTGCGCGAGCTCTAGTAATTGGTCCAGTATTTATAGCAGCAGGGGCTGTGGGTGTAACAATTGTATTGATGTCCTCATTAGTACCAACCTTATGGTAAGAGTAAATATAGATCTGATGTGTAGAAAATGGAGGGCAAAGGAAAATAAGCTGCAGAGTGATGGTACATGAACAACTACCTGTCATTATAAGTACACTGATAAAGGACATCATGTACTTACAAGAACAATGCAGAGCTAAAAAAACATTGGCATTGGATATATTCTACACTAATGTAACCATTCATACAGATCAGATAATTTGGAGCGAGCAATTGATAAGCAAGCTATCATGCATACTGATGTCACATAATGAACCAGCAATGTATGCAAGTACAGTGATACAGGACAACAGGTACTAACAAGAGCAAAGCAGCGGGCAGCATATTTGCGATATCCTGTCATTCTTTTCAAACCAGAATTCTTCTTTGAGCAGATTTCCTGCAAAAAAGATCCGTAAGGCACATGCGGAAAATTAGAAGTTCAAATTGTCATGTGATTTCATAGACAGTACCTCATCCTGGGAACGAAACCAGTGCATAACAAGGTTTTCCCATTCAATGTCTTCTAAATTTAGCATAGGAGACTTCACCGGAAATTCTTTTATAGATTTGCCACCAAAGTGTGATTTCCTCAGGTAACACCGATACTACTGCAATGCTTCCTTGAAAAGCACAAGCAAGCTTTGCTCGTCATGACTATCCAGATTGACCCTCGCCTAGTTACAACAATGTAATGTAAATCATTGATGTGTTCAATCAGCAGAAAACAGGAAAATAATAACCATGAATAATAGCACTTACACGTAAGTTGGACAGGAAGATGTGAAAATGGTGTTTGTCTTCAGAATAATCTTCCCATGATGGGAATATATGCACGTAGTCCCTAACAACATTGAAAGCATTGTCTTTTAAACTGGGAATAAATGGAATGGGGTTCCAATCTGCAGGAATTGGCCGTCTCTGCAGTTGGGATAGGTCTTCGGCCGGTGGACTTGCTGTACTTTTTGCTGGAGTGAGGATTTTCTGTGGTACAACTTGTGCTATGGCAAATGAAATTGGTATACCTTTTGCTGGAGTGCAGGTCCCGTGTGGTGGGGCTAGTGGTGTGGCCAGTGAAGTATGGGTACAGTCTGCTGGAGTCGGTCCTACGTTTTGTGTCACTGGTTGTACAGCCAATATAAGTGGGGTGCTGTCTGATTTCTCCGGCACCACCATGTTTTTCAAGGACTTTGCTGGTGCTCCTTCAGGTTCGGCAATCACCCTCTTCCTTTTTGATGTCTGATGCACACGAACAACATTTGAGTGGAAAAACATGGTATGATGACAGATGAAATATGTATTGATAATGGATGGGCATGACATCTCGACATATATGATGAGTAAACTAAGCAGATGGCGGTGCAACAAAGTAGAAGAAATGCAAGAAAACATATGCAAGATACCCGCAATCAATAAAACATTGCCAAATTAGAACAGGCACCTTGATGGGTGAATAGGACATGCCATCTGCCTTTGACTCCTCGAGGTTAGAATAGTCATTAGGATCATATTCTGAACAAGAGTCAACAGGTGGGGAGCGTATGAGTTTCATTGCATCCAGAATGGCACTCAATGCCTTGGTGCCAATTTTGTAAGTCATTGCAGTGTTTAGCTTCAAGAGTGGACTGCTGCTAGTGCGACACAAAGCAGCTACACAGATCATAGTGTAGATATAACGGGAAAACCTTAAGCATCAGAGTAAAATCAGCAAAGTGGAACTTGTTGGAATATATGTGCTAGTATTGCTGGTACGGCTATAAAGGCTTCGGATACCAGCCCTCTTCAAGTGAAGGTGCGGTACTGTTAATATAAGTGTAACTCTCAAAGGCAACACAGCTCCGCGCATTTCCTTGCTATTCTTATAGGATTCAAGTGGGCAGGCCACTACAAATCCTATTCCTATGTTTACAAGATCCTACGAATCAAGTGTCCATCACAACCGACCATATAGACCTCTACACTACAAATGTCCCTGCGCATCTGCAGTACAAGGAACATACTGTACTACTAGCATACTCCCTCCGTTCCAAAATATAAGTCTTGGTAGAGATTTCCACTATGGATCACATACAGATGTATCCAGATACATTTTAGAGTGTAGGTTCACTCATTTTTCTCCATATGTAGTCCATGGTGGAATCTAAACAAAGACTTGTATTTAGGAACGGAGAGAGTACATATTAAAGAAGAACGGAAGAGGAACATGGTAAAGAAGAGCAAGCAGATTTTGGATAATAAAATGTTGGTTGCGCAGTGCCCACATATGATGAACCAGAGCGCATTAAGAATGCGACTCCCAGCAGTCTCTCGACCATTTCAGGCGGTTGGATGAAGATCCTATGTCTCCTAACCCTTCTTCTTCCTCGTCTCTGATTCTTCCCATACAGAACACCGCACGGGCCGCCGGCCGGACCACTGGCCCCCACCGCCTGTGTTTCTCCGCCACCCCCACCCCCACCTGTGTCGAGTTTTCTTCGTTCGGCGAGGCCCCACAACCACCCGAGCCCCTTGGATCGCACCGGCGAACTCCGGCGAGCTCTGAAAAATCGACTGACCCAATTTTGAAATTTACTCTACTGTGATTTAACTAGTGTGGAATATAGAAGGGGAAAACCATAAGCATTGTGAGTATAGTGTTGAGCGTGCCCTGGCGGATCTAAAGGTGCAAACCAGACAAAGGCAACTTCGCAACCAAGACAAGAAATCAGAGTAAAGCAGTGGCGATCTATTTTCTTGCTGCGATAAATAAGTTGAGCAGATACGAAAGAGTACCGCCTCTGGCGCGGCTGTTGGGGAACGTAGCAGAAATTCAAAATTTTCCTACGTGTCACCAAGATCTATCTATGGAGAAACCAGCAACGAGGGGAAGGAGAGTGCATCTACATACCCTTGTAGATCGCTAAGCGGAAGAGTTCAAGAGAACGGGGTTGAAGGAGTCGTACTCGTCGTGATCCAAATCACCGGAGATCCTAGTGCCGAACGGACGGCACCTCCGTGTTCAACACACGTACAGCCCGGTGACGTCTCCCACGCCTTGATCCAGCAAGGAGAGAGGGAGAGGTTGAGGAAGACTCCATCCAGCAGCAGCACAATGGCGTGGTGGTGATGGAGGAGCGTGGTAGTCCAGCAGGGCTTCGCCAAGCACCGCGGGAGAGGAGGAGTAAGAGAGGTAGGGCTGCACCAATAGAGGGAGAAACTCATGTGTTGGGCAGCCCCCAAGCCTCAAGTATTTATAGGGGGAGGGGAGGGGGCTGCGCCCCCTCAAGGGTTCCCTCCCCAAGGGTGGTGGCAGCCCCCAGATGCCATCTGGGTGGCGGCCAGAGGGGGAGAGAGGGGAGGCGCGCCTGGGGTGGGCCTTAGGGCCCATCTGCCCTAGGGTTTGCCCCCTCCCACTCTCCCTTGCGCCTTGGGCCCCTTGTGGGGGGCGCACCAGCCCACCTAGGGCTGGTTCCCTCCCACACTTGGCCCATGCAGCCCTTCGGGGTTGGTGGCCCCACTTGGTGGACCCCCGGGACCCTCCCGGTGGTCCCGGTACGTTACCGGAAAAACCCGAAACTTTTCCGGTGACCAAAACAGGACTTCCCATATATAAATCTTTACCTATGGACCATTTCGGAACTCCTCGTGACGTCCTGGATCTCATCCGGGACTCCAAACAACATTCGGTAACCACATACAAACTTCCTTTATAACCCTAGCGTCATCGAACCTTAAGTGTGTAGACCCTACGGGTTCGGGAACCATGCAGACATGACCGAGACGTTCTCCGGTCAATAATCAACAGCAGGATCTGGATACCCATGTTGGCTCCCACATGTTCCACGATGATCTCATCGGATGAACCACGATGTCAAGGACTCAATCGATCCTGTATACAATTCCCTTTGTCTAGCGGTATTGCACTTGCCCGAGATTTGATCGTCGGTATCCCGATACCTTGTTCAATCTCGTTACCAGCAAGTCTCTTTACTCGTTCTGTAACACATCATCCCGTGATCAACCCCTTGGTCACATTGTGCACATTATGATGATGTCCTACCGAGTGGGCCCAGAGATACCTCTCCGTTTACACGGAGTGACAAATCCCAGTCTTGATTCGTGCCAACCCAACAGACACTTTCGGAGATACCTGTAGTGCACCTTTATAGCCACCCAGTTACGTTGTGACGTTTGGTACACCCAAAGCATTCCTACGGTATCCGGGAGTTGCACAATCTCATGGTCTAAGGAAAAGACACTTGACATTAGAAAAGCTTTAGCATACGAACTACACGATCTTTGTGCTAGGCTTAGGATTGGGTCTTGTCCATCACATCATTCTCCTAATGATGTGATCCCGTTATCAATGACATCCAATGTCCATGGTCAGGAAACCGTAACCATCTATTGATCAACGAGCTAGTCAACTAGGGGCTTACTAGGGACATGGTGTTGTCTATGTATCCACACATGTATCTGAGTTTCCTATCAATACAATTATAGCATGGATAATAAACGATTATCATGAACAAGGAAATATAATAATAACTTATTTATTATTGCCTCTAGGGCATATTTCCAACAGTCTCCCACTTGCACTAGAGTCAATAATCTAGTTCACATTGCCATGTGATTAACACTGACAGGTCACATCGCCATGTGACCAACATCCAAAGAGTTTACTAGTGTCTAAACTAGTTCACATCATCACGTGATTAAGACTCAATGAGTTCTTGGGTTTGATCATGTTTTGCTTGTGAGAGAGGTTTTAGTCAACGGGTCTGCAACATTCAGATCCGTATGTACTTCGCAAATCTCTAGGTCATATTGTAAATGCTGCTTCCACGCTCCACTTGGAGCTATTCCAAATGGTTGTTCCACTATACGTATCCGGCTTCTCTACTCAGAGCTATCCGAATAGGTGTTAAGCTTGCATCGACGCAACTCTTTACGTCGAACTCTTTATCACCTCCATAACCGAGAAACACATCCTTATTCCTCTAAGGATAATTTTGACCGCTATCTGGTGATCTACTCCTTGATCACCTTTGTACCCTCTTGCCAGACATGTGGCAAGGCACACATCAGGTGCGGTACTTAGCATAGCATACTGTAGAGCCTACATCTAAAGCATAGGGGACGACCTTCGTCCTTTCTCTTTCTTCTGCCGTGGTCGAGCTTTAAGTCTTAACTTCATGCCTTACAACTCAGGCAAGAACTCCTTCTTTGACTGATCCATCTTGAACACCTTCAAGATCATGTTAAGGTACGTGCTCATTTGAAAGTATCATTAAGCGTTTTGATCTATCCTCATAGATCTTGATGCTCAATGTTCAAGTAGCTTAATCCAGGTTTTCTATTGAAAAACACCTTTCAAATAACCCTATATGCTTTCTAGAAATTCTACATCATTTCTGATCATCAATATGTCAACAACATATACTCATCAGAAATTCTATAGTGCTCCCACTCACTTCTTTGGAAATACAAGTTTCTCATAAACTTTGTATAAACCCAAAATCTTTGATCATCTTATCAAAATACATATTCCAACTCCGAGATGCTTACTCCAGTCCTTAGAAGGATCGCTGGAGCTAGCATACCTTTTAGCATCCTTAGGATCGACAAAACCTTTCTGATTGTATCACATACAACCTTTCCTTACGAAAACTGGTAAGGAAACTTGTTTTGACATCCATCTACCAGATTTCATAAATGCAGCTTGTGCTAACATGATTCCGACGGACTTAAGCATCGCTACGGATGAGAAAATCTCATCGTAGTCAACTCCTTGAACTTGTGAAAAACTCTTCGCCACAAGTCGAGCTTCATAGACGGTGACATTACCGTCCACGTCCGTCTTCTTCTTAAAGATCCATTTATCTCAATGGCTTGCCGATCATCGGGCAAGTCCACCAAAGTACATGCTTTGTTCTGATACATGGATCCTATCTCAGATTTCATGGCTTCTAACCATTTGTCGGAATATGGGCCCATCATCGCTTCTCCATAGCTTGTAGGTTCATTGCTGTCTAGCAACATGACCTTCAAGACAGGATTACTGTACCACTCTGAAGCAGTACGCATCCTTGTCGACCTACGAGGTTTGGTAGTGACTTGATCCGAAGTTTCATGATCACTATCATAAGCTTCTACTTCAATTGGTGTAGGTGCCATAGGAACAACTTCTTGTGCCCTGCTACACACTAGTTGAAGTGATGGTTCAATAACCTTATCAACTCTCCACCATCCTCCCACTCAATTCTTTCGAGAGATACTTTTCCTCGAGAAAGGACCCGTTTCTAGAAACAATTACTTTTGCTTCCGGATCTGAGATAGGAGGTATACCCAACTGTTTTTGGGTGTCCTATGAAGATGCATTTTATCCGCTTTGGGTTCGAGCTTATCAACTTGAAACTTTTTCACATAAGCGTCGTAGCCCCAAACCTTTACGAAACGACAACTTAGGTTTCTCCAAACCACAGTTCAAACGGTGTCGTCTCAACGGAATTACGTGGTGCCCTATTTAAAGTGAGTGCGGTTGTCTCTAATGCCTAACCCATGAACGATAGTGGTAATTCGATAAGAGACATCATGGCACACACCATATCCAATAGGGTGCAACTATGATGTTCGGACACACCATCACACTATGGTGTTCCAGGCGGTATTGGTTGTGAAACAATTTCCACAATGTCTTAATTGTGTGACAAAACTCGTAACTCAGATATTCATCTCTATGATCATATCATAGACATTTTATCCTCTTGTCACAAAGATCTTAAACTTCACTCTGAAATTACTTGAACCATTCAATAATTTAGACTTGTGTTTCATCAAGTAAATATACAACATCTACTTGAATCATCTGTGAAGTAAGAACATAACGATATTCACTGCATGCCTCAGCACTCATTGGACTGCACACATCAAAATGTGTTACTTCCAACAAGTTGCTATCTTGTTCCATTTTACTGAAAACAAGTTTTTTCAGTCATCTTGCCCATGTGGTATGATTTGCATATCTCAAGTGATTCAAAATCAAGTGAGTCCAAACGATCCATCTGCATGGAGTTTCTTCATGCGTATACACCAATAGACATGGTTTGCATGTCTCAAACTTTTCAAAAAACGAGTGAGTCCAAAGATCCATCAACATGGAGCTTCTTCATGCATATTATACCAATATGACTTACATGGCAGTGCCACAAGTAAGTGGTACTATCATTACTATCTTATATCTTTTTGCATGAAAATGTGTATCACTACGATCGAGATTCAATAAACCATTCCTTTAGTTGCAAGACCATTGAAGGTATTATTCAAATAAATAGAGTAACCATTATTCTCCTTAAATGAATAACCGTATTGCGATAGACATAATCCAATCATGTCTATGCTCAACGCAAACACCAAATGACAATTATTCAGGTTTAATACTAATCTTGATGGTAGAGGGAGCGGGCGATGTTTGATCACATCAACCTTGGATAGACTTCCAACACACATCGTCATCTCACCTTTAGCTAGTCTCCGTTTATTCCGTAGCTCTTTATTTCAAGTTACTAACACTTAGCAACCGAACCGGTATCTAATACCCTGGTGCTACTAGGAGTACTAGTAAAGTACACATTAACACAATGTATATCCAATATACTTCTATCGACCTTGCCAGCCTTCTCATCTACCAAGTATCTAGGGTAATTCTGCTCCAGTGGTTGTTCCCCTTATTACAGAAGCACTCAGTCTCGGGTTAAGGTTCAACCTTGGGTTTCTTCACTGGAGCAGCAGCTGATTTGCCGTTTCATGAAGTATCCCTTCTTTCCCTTGCCCTTCTTGAAACTAGTGGTTTCATCAACCATCAACAATTGATGCTCCTTCTTGATTTCTACTTTCGCGGTGTCAGACATCGCGAATATCTCAAGGATCATCATATCTATCCCTGATAGGTTATAGTTCATCACGAAGCTCTAGCAGCTTGGTGGCAATGGCTTTGGAGAAACATCACTATCTCATCTGGAAGATCAACTCCCACTCGATTCAAGTGATTGTTGCACTCAGACAATCTGAGCACAAGCTCAACGATTGAGCTTTTCTCCCTTAGTTTGCAGGCTAAGAAAATCGTCGGAGGTCTTATACCTCTTGACGTGGGCACGAGCCTGAAATCCCAATTTCAGCCCTCGAAACATCTCATATGTTCCGCGACATTTTGAAAATGTCTTTGGTGCCTCAACTCTAAATCGTTTAACTGAACTATCACGTAGTTATCAAAACGTGTATGTCCGATGTTCGCAACATCCACATACGACGTTTGGGGTTCAGCACACTGAGCGGTGCATTAAGGACATAAGCTTTCTACTGTCCGCATAATCGCTACTGTCAACTTTCAACTATATTTTCTCTAGGAACATATCTAAACAGTGGAACTAAAGCGCGAGCTTACGACATAATTTGCAAAGATCTTTTGACTATGTTCAGGATAATTAAGTTCATCTTATGAACTCCCACTCAGATAGACATCCCTCTAGTCATCTAAGTGATTACATGATCCGAGTCAACTAGGCCGTGTCCGATCATCACGTGAGACAGACTAGTCATCATCGGTGAACATCTTCATGTTGATCGTATCCTCCATATGACTCATGCTCGACCTTTCGGTCTCTTGTGTTCCGAGGCCATGTCTGTACATGCTAGGCTCGTCAAGTTAACCTAAGTGTTTCGCGTGTGTAAATCTGGCTTACACCCGTTGTATGTGAACGTAAGAATCTATCACACCCGATCATCATGTGGTCCTTCGAAACGACGAACTTTCGCAACGGTGCACAGTTAGGGGGAACACTTTCTTGAAATTTTAATGAGGGATCATCTTATTTACTACCGTCGTTCTAAGCAAATAAGATGCATAAACATGATAAACATCACAGCAATCAAATAGTGACATGATATGGCCAATATCATATTGCTCCTTTTGATCTCCATCTTCGGGGCTCCATGATCATCATCGTCACCGGCATGACACCATGATCTCCATCATCATGATCTCCATCATCGTGTCTCCATGAAGTTGTCTCGCCAACTTATTACTTCTACTACTATGGCTACCGGTTAGCAATAAAGTAAAGTAATTACATGGCGTTGTTCAATGACACGCAGGTCATACAATAAATAAAGACAACTCCTATGGCTCCTGCCAGTTGTCATACTCATCGACATGCAAGTCGTGAATCCTATTACAAGAACATGATCAATCTCATACATCACATATCATTCATCACATTATTCTTGGCCATATCACATCACATAGCATACCCTGCAAAAACAAGTTAGACGTCCTCTAATTGTTGTTTGCATGTTTTACGTGGCTGCTATGGGTTTCTAGCAAGAACGTTTCTTACCTACGCAAAACCACAACGTGATATGCCAATTGCTATTTACCCTTCATAAGGACCCTTTTCATCGAATCCGTTCCGACTAAAGTGGGAGAGACTGGCACCCGCTAGCCACCTTATGCACCAAGTGCATGTCAGTTGGTGGAACCTGTCTCACGTAAGAGTACGTGTAAGGTCGGTCCGGGCCGCTTCATCCCACAATACCGTCGAAACAAGATTGGACTAGTAACGGTAAGCATATTGAACAAAATCAACGCCCACAACTACTTTGTGTTCTACTCGTGCAAAAATCTACGCAATAGACCTAGCTCATGATGCCACTGTTGGGGAACATAGCAGAAATTCAAAATTTTCCTACGTGTCACCAAGATCTATCTATAGAGAAACCAGCAACGAGGGGAAGGAGAGTGCATCTACATACCCTTGTAGATCCCTAAGCGGAAGCGTTCAAGGGAACGGGGTTGAAGGAGTTGTACTCGTCGTGATCCAAATCACCGGAGATCCTAGTGCCGAACGGACGGCACCTCCGCGTTCAACACACGTACAGCCCGGTGACGTCTCCCACGCCTTGATCCAGCAAGGAGAGAGGGAGAGGTTGAGGAAGACTCCATCCAGCAGCAGCACAATGGCGTGGTGGTGATGGAGGAGCGTGGTAGTCCAGCAGGGCTTCGCCAAGCACCACGGGAGAGGAGGAGTAAGAGAGGTAGGGCTGCGCCAATAGAGGGAGAAACTCATGTGTTGGGCAGCCCCCAAGCCTCAAGTATTTATAGGGGGAGGGGAGGGGGCTGCGCCCCCTCTAGGGTTCCCTCCCCAAGGGTGGCGGCAGCCCCCAGATGCCATCTGGGTGGCGGCCAGAGGGGGAGAGAGGGGAGGCGCGCCTGGGGTGGGCCTTAGGGCCCATCTGCCCTAGGGTTTGCCCCCTCCCACTCTCCCTTGCGCCTTGGGTCCCTTGTGGGGGGCGCACCAGCCCACCTAGGGCTGGTTCCCTCCCAAACTTGGCCCATGCAGCCCTCCGGGGTTGGTGGCCCCACTTGGTGGACCCCCGGGACCCTTCCGGTGGTCCCGGTACGTTACCGGAAAAACCCGAAACTTTTCCGGTGACCAAAACAGGACTTCCCATATATAAATCTTTACCTCCGGACCATTCCGGAACTCCTCGTGACATCCTCGATCTCATCCGGGACTCCGAACAACATTCGGTAACCACATACAAACTTCCTTTGTAACCCTAGCGTCATCGAACCTTAAGTGTGTAGACCCTACGGGTTTGGGAACCATGCAGACATGATCGAGACGTTCTCCGGTCAATAACCAACAGCGGGATCTGGATACCCATGTTGGCTCCCACATGTTCCACGATGATCTCATCGGATGAACCACGATGTCAAGGACTCAATCGATCCCGTATACAATTCCCTTTGTCTAGCGGTATTGCACTTGCCCGAGATTTGATCGTCGGTATCCCGATACCTTCTTCAATCTCGTTACCGGCAAGTCTCTTTACTCGTTCCGTAACACATCATCCCGTGATCAACCCCTTGGTCACATTGTGCACATTATGATGATGTCCTACCGAGTGGGCCCAGAGATACCTCTCCGTTTACAAGGAGTGACAAATCCCAGTCTTGATTCGTGCCAACCCAGCAGACACTTTCGGAGATACCTGTAGTGCACCTTTATAGCCACCCAGTTACGTTGTGACGTTTGGTACACCCAAAGCATTCCTACGGTATCCGGGAGTTGCACAATCTCATGGTCTAAGGAAAAGAAACTTGACATTAGAAAAGCTTTAGCATACGAACTACACGATCTTTGTGCTAGGCTTAGGATTGGGTCTTGTCCATCACATCATTCTCCTAATGATGTGATCCCGTTATCAATGACATCCAATGTCCATGGTCAGGAAACCGTAACCATCTATTGATCAACGAGCTAGTCAACTAGGGGCTTACTAGGGACATGGTGTTGTCTATGTATCCACACATGTATCTGAGTTTCCTATCAATACAATTATAGCATGGATAATAAACGATTATCATGAACAAGGAAATATAATAATAACTTATTTATTATTGCCTCTAGGGCATATTTCCAACAGCGGCGCCGTGTACGCATCTGCTGAGAATTTGACGGTGCTGCGGTAGCGATGGCTGTCGGCGGCGTGGAAGCAGATCTAGGAGGGTAGACGGTGGCGGCGGGGCGCGGTGGATACGACGGTCGTAGGAGCGGCGCCGGCAAGGTGGACAACAGCGGGGATGAAGCGAGAGGACGGGATGCAAGGATCCTGGTCCGAAGGCGTGGATGAGAGAGGTCGATCTCTTGTAATGGACGGCGGCGTCGGGGTATCAGCTCCGGCATGGTGGAGGAGGACGGCGGTGGATGGGGTGGCGGACGGCGGCGGACGGAGGAGGGTGAGGTGGAGAGGGTGTTTTGGCGCCCACGGAGTACGAATGGGGAAAAGGAAGGTAGAGAGGAAGGGGGGAACCATGTATTCAGGGCGCGCTTGTCTCTAATGCGAGGAAATTTACAAACTTAGCCCCCATTTCAATTCTACTACATCACAGCAACATTAGTCGGTTGGGGATAGGACGGTAATGTCGCATACACCAAATATTTGCCCACGAGAGTTTGTTTTTGGCGCCCACCGTGTATGAATATGAATCGGGGAGGGAGTCGATTCCGGCCGAGGGCACTTTGTGTTTTGGTGCCCACCGTGTATGAATCTGGGTGAGAGGCGGTTACGTCACGTTTGGGTGAAATTACAAACCTACCCGTATCGAAACCTATAGAAATCCAGCAGATAGGCTTTACATGGCAGGGATAGGCAGTAGTGATTTCCATCTCGCAGATTTTGGTTTCGGGCGGTTACTGCGACTTTCCCCGCTTCGTTCAAATTTTGCACAGTGCACGTTTACCGTGCCAACTAATTCGAATCCCGTTTGTATTCTACTATTTTTTTCAGGCGGGATCCATTTTCAATTGGAATTACATTCTATATACATCATTTTTTTATATACATACTTTCAAAAGCACAACAAAGAATTCTGCTCCCTTATATGTATAATATGATTTACAAATACAACGATCTTGAAATCTTAAGGTTGAATTCGAAAAAATTTAACCAAATTATGTTCTACTAAAATGCATGGATCGGTAATATCTACATATTAAATAACATAGACGTGTGTGAATTCATATCAGTATGCATGTTTGATAGATCAATTTTGGTTCGAGTATGGATTACATGTATCATCATCTCGAATTCAAATATTTGAATCCCTTTTTTGTTCACTCCTTTCACGCCCATCTCTCTCGCATGCATGCTCCTTCAGGTAGCTGTCACTCTCTTTTCTCCAGCTCACCCGCACGCTCACTTCATGTTTCTCCTATCCTCGCAAACATGGTCTCTCGACGTCTCCCTTGAGAAGTGTCACACTCTCCCTATCATTATACATTACACGGTTTTCATTATCTCTGATGTCTCTACTGTTCTCTGGTATCACTCGGTACCCAAGCTTTCTTTTTCACCGCCACACACACAGTCTCCACTCGTCTTTCACTTTGTCTTTCTCTCTATGGGATTCTCTCACACACCCTATATGTCTCTACATATGACTCATACCACTAAAATTACTCTCTCTCTCCTATAGACACAACATTTGTTGCGGTCTCCTTTTCGTCTCCATCCCAGACTGACATTATTCATTTGTTTACCGATCAGACAACCCTGACTACCGTCTCCTCTCTCTCTCACACACAGACACACACACAACTCCTGCTTCCACTCCCCTTCCCGACTATCATCTCTCTCTCTCTCACACACAAAACTCTCGCTTTTGCATCCCGACTCGTATTTCTCTCACAAACATTTATCGACTAGCTAGCCTCTAGATAGGTTTATACACCCGCACACTCGTGCTTCCACCATCGCATACATGTCTCTCTCCCGCTCCTTGTATCTATGTAGCTTTTTCTTCCCTTCTTGAGACACGCCCTCTCGATCGTGCACACACACACACTATCGCGTCATTTTAAGCTGATACCTATCGCACACACACTACTTGTGTCTTTGTCACACATGCACTCCGTCCTCTTCCACTCTCCCTCTCTCTCACACACACATGAGCTTTTTGCAACAACTAGCAAGATGCCCATGCGTTGCACGGAACATCAGGATGCATTTGTATGAGTAGTTTATCTTGTGGGGGAAAAAGGATGAACGAGGGAAGGCCTTATTTGCAAATGTGGAGAGGGGTGTGGGTATCTTTTTGCAAAATTGCCAGAGTTTCCTTCCTATCCGCCAGATATAGATCGGACGACCTATATTGTAGGATGGCAGGCACACGATCATCACTGACAATGCTTTTTATAAGAGTAGGGATAAAAAATAGAGTTGGTGATGATGGTGGGCCTGCCATCCTGCAATGTAGGTCGTCCGATTTATATCTGACGAATAGGAAGGAAAATATAGCAATTTACCCACACTCTTCACCACATTTGCAGATAAGGCCTTCCCTCGTTCATCCTTTTCTCCCACATGATCTTGATGTTCCGTGCAACGCACGGGCATCTTGCTATAGTAAGAGTAGAAATTAGACATATACCACTTCTCGAATCTTGAAACCAACAACATTCCTCCCTTATCTCATCAAAACCGCCAAAGGAATATATTTTGAGTGAAACATAACATATTTTTAGTGATATACGTATTTCAAAACTAGACTTTTTTTTTCTATCAAATGGGTAAATATGTATTAATCTACTTTGATCGTGTGGCAACGCATTGGTACATTGCTAGTAGTTATTATAATTTTTTGGACACCAGACAAACGGTGGAGTACATATACGAAGAGAAGAGGCGCACACACGCAGTCGGCCTCTCGCTGTCTCGCACACATGAGTGTTACGTGAAGACGACGTTAACAAATAAACCCTAAAACCCTAGGTGCACGATTGCTGCATTCGCGGGTACCGGGTATGTGGTGGAGCACCTTTGTAGGAGTTGATGGTCGGGACCACAGGTGAATGACTTGCAGCGCGGTGGCTCGCCAGTTGCCACAGATCGAGTAGCCATATTTAAAATATCGTTTTTTTAGCGGGGTTAAGAGTTCCGATTTTCAATGGCACGTTGTAAGTAGTAGGAGTAGTTTTTAGAACGATTGGTATGGAGCGAAAATGGAATTCATAGTACTACGTACCTCCTTGGCGTATGGTTGTATGGGTTTATGTTGCGAGTTGAACCTGGTAGTTCTAGGGCAAATACTATGGTTTAGATTTAGATGCTGGTTTTCAGTAATCGGAAGGGGAAACCCTTCTTTGATTAAAAAAAAACTACTACCTCCATTCTAGTTTACTAGTCCCCATCGTACTTTGGGTCAAAGTTTGTCCATGAATTTTACTTGTAAAATGTGAATGGAAAATGAGATTTTGTTATACCCAAACAAAAAAGGACTGGAGGGAGTGATTGCTCTGACACAGATGCGACCTCTCATAGCGCAGGCATTGAACCGGCGCGCCGGCCAAGAGGGCCGCACTAGCTGCAGGCCCGGCTGAGCACGCCTCCTCGCCGCGTGCAACCAGCTTAAGACTGCCCCGCCTGCCTTCATTGAATCCGCGCGTGTGCCTGCAACACGTCCTTCCGTGAGCCGGCAGGCATTTTAGAACAGAAAAATGACTAAAATATAATTAATTTACGCATGGTCTTGACTTGTTGTGCTCGCAGTGGTAGCAGGAACTTGTAGAGGATTTTCTTTATTTATAACTCTCCTCACATTTTTTTGGCTTTGAAGTGAATCATGATTGTGGACATTATGTATGGATGTGTAGATATCTGTGAACATGAGTTTGATGTGGAAGTTGAACTTGGAATGTGGGGCTTGCGCGTGAACTATACCATGTCCAATGCTTCGTCTGTTATTGTTTGGAAAGTAATTGCTGTTATTACATGACCCAAAAAAACATTTTGTGCCACATAAGTAGATGCACAAACATCACAACAGGCATGCTGACTGGATAAACATTTGAACCTAGCTATTATGAAGGAAATTTTGTATTGACAACAGTTTTAGATAGCAGGAGACGCCAAGCCTGCTCTGCCTCTGCTAGCTTATTTCTGGCTTCTTCCATCTGTTCTTTGGCTTGGGTGAACAGAGCATCTGATTGCTCTTTTCGCTTCTTCAGGAACTCATCTACATTCTCAAGGGCTGATGCATGCTTTCTTTCAGCCTTTACTAATGCCACGAGGACACGAATAGCTGACGACTCCACCTGGCTTGTGTGTAATCCAGCATCATCTGGGAATTTGCACCTTGTGTCTAATCCAGCATCATTAGGGAACTGGCACCTTGTGTGTAATCCAGCCTCATTTTGGAAACATGATCTCGAGGTTGACCATACTTCCATCCTCGCAGGAACTGCGTCCTGACATGAAGTTACTTCTTTTTTAGATCAATACTCACAGAAACCTAGATCCATTTAGTAGAAGCCAGACAAAAAAGAACTCGGAGAAGTGAATTCAAAAGGAAAACAAATATAAAAACAGACTACAAGGTGAGAACACCCACTTCCTACATCAAGTTAAAAATGAAAGCATTAGGACGATTAAGACTCTTCTTATTACACATCGAAGAACACCACACTTAAGAGAAACAGAAACTACAACATATACACATCAAAGAACACGAGGCTAAACGAAAGTAATTGAAAGGGTGTTACTTACCAAAGCTCATTTTACAGGTTCGGTCCAGCTCCTCTTTAACTTGCCATGCTCCTTGAAGATGTCCCGAATATCTAGTGTTTGGTCTTCATTGCTCCTCTGCATGTTCACACTCGTGGTTTTAAAATCTCAACATGGCAAGAAAAATACTACTAGTAATAATCGCGCATCTTGTGGGCAACATTAAAGCACTCGTCTGGCATGTTAGAGCATCTCCAACAGAATCGCAACGCGCGGCGCTTTAAAAAAGCATTTACAGTGCTGAGATCGAGAAGTAGATACTAGAGAGTAGAGGATAGTTCTTAGCATAGATAGATAAAAAAAAGATAACTCAACTACTCCTCGTCGTCCGACTCCTCCTCGGTGATGTCCTCCTCCGACGTCTGACTATAGGCGTGAAGATACCGATCGTCGTCAGATTCCCAGGGCGATGCTGCTCCTAGCCTCATGTTGAATTGAGCGTCCGCTTTTCTCCTACGCTTGTCCTCGCGATAGGCGGCTCGCTCCGCCCTCCTCTTATCCCTCTCCACCCTCCTTTGCGCATAGAACTCGCGCTCGTTGATGATGTCCTACGGGAAGTGTTGGCGCCATAACGCAATGGCTTCCTCATCCATCTCGGCGATGCCGAGACGGTGCTCCCGCCTCCGGTTGTCGCGACGGTCCTCGTCGGTGCTAAGCCGCAGCAGAGGCGCGAGCTCCTGCGCCCGCTCCCGCGTCGGCACATTGGGGAAGTTCAATGTTCTATGAGGCCACCGGAGGCGCCACGCCGCCGCGTCATACGCGCGGGCGGCCTCGTTGGCGGTGTCGAAATTGCAGAGGCCGAGGCGCATCCCGCGGAACCGGATCTCAGCGGAGAAGCCGCCGGAGGGACGCGCACGGACGCCGTGGTATCCCGAAGTTTCCCGGTGACACGGCGGCATGGTGGCGTGGTGGCGGCGAGGCGAAAAAGAGCGGGGAGAGAGCGGTGGTGAGGCACAGAGTGACGGCAAGGCACAGAGCGGTGGGAGGACGTTGGATTTTATAAAGCGCGCCGGACACCGCGCGCCAAAACTAGCGCACGCCCGACCGCTTTTTCCCACGCGCGCGCGCGATCCTTTCTCGACGTCTCTGCTATCTCTACTCTCTTCTCTACGGTTATATTTATTTTATATTTTATATTTAATATTTATCTCTACTTCCTTTACTATCTACTTTTTTTCTCTATACTTTCTTTCCTTGCAATATAGGCCGTCCGATTTATATCTGACAGATAGGAAGGAAACAAATGGGAATTTTGCAAAAAGATACCCATACCCCTCTCCAGATTTGCAAATAAGGCCTTCCCTCATTCATCCTTTTCTCCCGCAAGATAAACTACTCATACAAATGCATCTTGATGCGTGCAACGCATGGGCATCTTGCTAGTTCTAAAAACCTTTCCATCATTTGCCACACTACTGGTTGCAGATGAAAAACCTACCCAAGCACAGCGCGATACAGGAGCGACGCACAATTACAAGCTGATATTCTGTTGGACAATGGAGGCTATAACCAATTACTTTTACGGGAACAATAGCACCCAGGAAAATTGAAGGGTAGGTATGAACAAAATTGGAACTGCACATGTATTGCTAAGTGATTCAATACACACATTACCAATCGAGGAGGAGAACGATGGTCGCGGCGGCCTCTGTGAGTCATGGTCGGCAACGGGAGTTTGTTCATTGTCCACGACGGTGGTACTTCTGCGCTTGGCGTCGGCTTCCGGGAAGCAGACCCGAGACCGTGGAAGACGATGCCGGGGAAGAGGCTCCATCTACGACGACGATGGTGAACCGGCTCCAGTGCGGCGTACGAGGTCGTCGATGAGGCAGATGCGCTGTGGTTGACGAGTGCGCAAATGTAAAGGGGAGGAGCACGAAGGCTGCGGTGCCGTGGAGAAGTCTATTTTGCGGTGGGGATAGAAAATGGGGAGTATTCAGGTGTACTACTCTGGATGCCGGGGTGGGGCTGGCTGGGTAGGGTGAACCTGAAGTTACGAAAACAACCCCCTACCAAGCGTCGTCCGTAGGCCTGTTTCGAAGGCTATGATGGTAACTTCCCACTTCTCGAATCAGGGTCGCGGGAGATTTTCCCGCCGACCTCAAAATTTTGTGACACTGGACTCCCCGTGTGGCGTGTTGAGTGATTCGGCTAAGCAACTAGCGAGTAGTAGTAGTAAACTCTGCATATTAGGTTTGACCGAAGTCAAACTTCCTAAAGTTTGACCAAGTTTATATAAAAATATAAACATTTACCATAACAAATATGTATGATGTGGAAGTACATTCAATAATGAATCTAATGGTATTTATTTGTTATTGTATATGTTAATATTTTTTGTTATAAGCTTTCTGAGAGTTTACAAAACTTGACTTTGACCAATGCTAATACGAGGACTTAAATAAAAATGGAGGGAGTACACATTTCTTTTCTTAGTTTGTAGTGAACTAATCATTTGTTGAAATTGTGAAATAAATATATTAGGCTATTGACTTCGAATGTAATGGTCTATACAAATCAATAGTTACAATCATTGTCGAATCCCAAGATGTATACAAGGTCTATAGTACTTCACAACATGCTCAAACTCACATAATCCCAGTCAAATGAGAATCTAAATGCAGTTCATAGTTATTACTTTGTAGGATGCAACAAAAACAACCAAAACTCTACATCAGCCATTATAGAAGCAACATTTTGGCATATCCCATTGTGTGAATGAAACATGCAGAGAGAGCTTTTGAAGATGGAGCAGATAGGGCGGGAAAGATTGTATGTATGTGGACGAGAGAGTAGGAGACGAACCTAACGAGACAGAGAGAGAGAAAGAGAAAGAGAGAGGAAGAAGTTAGGTCTGTGAGAAAGATGGAAACATGTAATATACGTGAGATGCGTGTGCATCCGGATTCTGTATACATGGAAGGAGAAGAGACAACATGTTTGATGAGAGAGCTGGAAAAACATGGACGAGAGGGGAAGGATCTCATGGGTTGAGGGATTGACAATTTTGTGCGGGGGAGAGAGGGATTGGTAATTTTGTGCAAGAGAGAGAGAGAGAGGGTGGGGGAGGAGTCAGTCAGCCATCGTCACATCACCCTGCTTCCAAATGACCCCGCATTCTCTAGCGCGGTGTGGTCGCCGTCTTCGATCTGCTCGATGCCCTCTTTGAAGATTGAGGTGTTGTGCATGTTGGGGTGCAAAGAAGCACAAGTGAGAGTGGTCGCCGTATAACCTTGGATGGGGATGAATTGTGTGCTCGGGGGAGTGTGTGTGTGCGTGTGTTGTGCTGCGTGTGTGTGTGTGTGTCAGATATTGAGCGAAAACAAACCTAAGGAGAGAAATGGGTATTCACGAAGAGATTGTGCGGGCCTTGAGGTGGGCAGGGGCCGAGTGAGGGTGTCAAAATGTGCACGTTGATGCATGTGGTGCATGCGATCGTGCGAGGGACGGACGAATCGAGAGAGATGGTTGTTGTGTTATGGATGCTCCTCTCTCTCTCTGTCTATCTCTCTCTCTCTCACACACAGACACAAGTAAACTAGAAGACCGTTCTCTCATTTATACACAACGTATCGGCATCTGTCTATGTCTCACTCATGCATGATCATTTGCACATTCACACCTCTCTATGTCTGTATCACACGCACACCGTCTCCACATTGCCCTTCCGCCACAACACACATATGGACACATACACACGTTCTCTCTCAGTCACACACACAAAATAAGTATTAAAAAAACTAGGGCGCACCTAAAACGTCCAAATCCAAATAAACACAAACTGGAGCTAAATTCAAATAATGGAAATATTGCAGCGTCAAGAACTTTCCCAGGAAAAAAAGTTGAGTAATATTCGAGGATTGTTTTCACACACACAAAAAGGTTTGGTGGATGTCCTTCGAGCGCGACACGGTCACGCACCGTTCGATCGACCACGCGGCCGCGGTTCATGCGCTTGCACATGATTCTATATCGTGGCTGTGGTACTAACTTAATTTTTTTTAATAAAAGCACTACCTAAGTCTAATGTTTATGTGTACTAGTATGGTTTTCTTTTAAGTTTGACCAACCTTATATAAAACTAAGGTAAGCTCCCATACACGCACTCATCAATATGCCGCCGCCGCCGTTGCGCATGCCGGCGCCCGCCTGCTCCGGCCAACAATTTCTCGCCCATCACCGCCGTGTCGCCGCCATCCCTGTGCCATGAAGCCGAAGGCTCGCCCACTCATGTCGTCTGCAGTCCCTCCTCGCCATGCCGCCGCGCTGCTAAGCATGCCAGTAGCTGATGGAGCCGCGTCTATGCACGCAACGTACGAAGAGGAGGATGAGCGCGTGCTCCAGTACGCCGGTGAGGAGGAACTAGCGTGTCATTGTCGTCTCCGCCCTCGCGGAGGAGGCGCGCATGGTGGCTGTCGTGGCAGAAGCCGGTCGCGCGCGCGTCGAGCCTGCAAACCGGGTGCGGACGTGAAATCTACCTTCGAGACCTTGAATGCCACGTGGATCCTGCAATCTGAAGGAGCAATTTGGGTCAGTCGACTCATGTGAGCCATTTGATGCAACATGGATGGCTAGAAGGGCTTCTTCCACCTCTTCTGCCATCTTCTTCCTTCGCTCCGTCGAACTTCTTTCACAAATTGACTGACCCAAATTATACTACTAGTACGAACGTATTAAGTACAGTAGGAACACGAAGATACGAGTAGTAGTACCAACTGCAAGAAGAACAGTAGTAAGGCATAGTACTAGTACTACTCTACGTACTAAAGAGTTCAAATAACGAGAAAGAACATAAACATAGTTCTGCTGGGGCCTCAACACAACACACCCTTGAAAATAAACTAAGCAACTAGTCCGCTTGACACTGCAGTAGAACCAGCATGAGCGACGACACTGCCACCTACTCGGAGTCCGAGTCCACGTCCTCGACTTTGTCCTCGTCCCTCTTCCTATTCCTCTTCCTCGACGCTTCTTTGCTTGAACCGGACACTGGGCTCTGCTTCTTCATCCAACCCATGTAGATATTTAAACAAAGGTAGGCATCCATTGCTGCGTACAGGATGTGATCTTCATCTAATGTCTTCGACTCCCATGCATGATGAAACTCATGATGAGGTTTCTTCAGTTTAGCGTACGAAGGATCAATCATGGCTGCTGCCAGGGTTACCATTGAAGGTTGAGAGGAGGACACGAGGCTTGACTTCTGGAGATCGAAGGGCTGGCCTACAACGAGACCTATCCGACGCAGGACATCCCTGTCGTTCTTAAAGCCTACAATAACGAATTTCACTCTTTTGTCCTTGAGGAATTTCTTAAAATCCTGGCACTCAACGTCGGCATGGCATATGTGGTAGACCAAGCAAACGTTATGTACGCAAACCTGGATCACGGCGGGCTTCTTCCTCTCTTCGTCCTTTAGATCCTTCTCTCGTCCCAGGACTGTGGTGTACTCAACATCTAGCCCAGCGACCCACTCATCCGTTGAACTGTTGAACATGCGTAGGAAGCGAGCAAGCCATGCTTTCACCGTCGCGGATCCACGTGTGTAGATGACGATGAACTGATCGCCGGTGATGGCTCTAACCTGGTACTCAACGACGACCATGGAGATTTGGGAGGCCATGGATTATGGAGGAGGGTTAGGAGAAGTTGAACTGTTGTACCCCACAAAAACAGGGAGCGAACTAATGTGAAAGGATGGGACGACTGGGAGCGAACTATTGTGAGGTAGAAGACGGGGACGAGTAGGGCGTGCGAATGGCGTGGGGTTGCTGGCTTGCCCGGTGGATAAATGGCTGCAAGCCCCCAAAGAGTTCTCGAGAACTATGCGGGACCCACTAGATGTCATGTCTACTAGACCCATATCGTAGGCTTGACGGTATAGCTTCTGCCCATTCGCATGCCATGCCGGCGCGTGGATGTAACTTCACTTAATTCCGTCAACCGTCGCACCTCCCACGACCTTCGCCTCCCTCGCGCGGTCGCGCCCTTTGAGACTTCGACCGGCTATAAATGAGCAATTTTTTTGCCTACTCCGCATGCATGATACTCCCTCTGGTCCTTTTTACTCCCGTCAACCGTTTGCAAAGTGTTTGACAAAATAAATACTTTTTTTGAACACCACCTTATATTAATTAACCAGCGACACCAGTACACTCATTCGATACAATATTCACCACACAGGGCGGTACGTTATTTACAAGAATACCATCTAATCTATTGTCAAAGCTATACTTAGCAATTAAGTGTGCCACCTTATTGGCCGAACGGCTAATCTTTGACAATTGAAGATTGTTGATCAACTTCGAGATGCTCAACGTTTCATCTTCAGGTCACACATAGCAGACCTGTCATAGTCCCCCAATGCAAGAGACGCTACCACAAAAGCGCAATCAGTCTCTAAAATTACAAGATTATGAAGAGAAATACCTATGTAGAGACCAGCAATGCAAGCCCTAAGCTCCGCTTCCTCCACGCTTTGACAGGCATCAATGAAATCCCACGACCAAATTTACACTAAAAATATCAATATCTACAATACTGATTATAATGAGTATAAAGAACTACGTTTTATAATGAGTGTAAAAATATTGATTTGACATTGTGAATGTTGATACTCCCTCCTTCTAGGTGAGTAAGTCATCTTAGGCTGTGCACTGTGACCAAGGAGGAGGGGAAAATGAGAGACATTAATGTTTATTTGCTAATTAAATAGTATTGCATGCAATGAGCTAACCACTGCATGTAAGAAACAAGAAACGAGGTAGAAGTTAATGCACCGCGCTTACGTGTTTTGGGATTATTTGGTTTTCGTAAGATGACTTACACACCTAGCTATTATAGTACCACTACCTCGCTTCTAGTTTAAAGGGCTCGACTCAAAAATTTCACCTACTCTTAGCAAGATAGTAGAGGCGGTGGAATAGTTTTTGAAGTCTGCAAAAGTACTCAACTAATGTTGTCATTCTTCACAAAAAATATGTTTACCAATGCATGCATGAACATTAGTTACTCTAACCCCCTCTCTTCTTTAATTCTTTGCCACATCAGCATGTTTGCTATTCCCGTGTGCATGATACCAGCTAAGACACCACCATTATGGCCAGCCTTAATCATCGCATGCAATAATTTAGTGCACCTTGAAATATGAACATGTGTGGGGCGTGTATGTTTTTAACGACTTGACACTATACCTAGCCCGGCATGCAAGATGACTTATTATGCACCGTTCCCCATACCTGCAGGAAGCCCGTTCGTCTCCAAATCTTTTCTCTCCATGTGTGGAAACAATCTGCCTGCCAAACTCTCCTTCTCCCTCCGGCGGTCCCACCACTCCACCCCATGTGAAAAAATCTGCATGCATGACTCTCCTCCCCCCACGCTCATCCAATCCGCTGTGACCAGCAATATTTCCAACCCTTCGCTCCCCCGTAATTTACTCCAACAAATATGCCCACGTAGCTTTTACTTAACTTCAGGTGCATTGGGTCACTGACATACGGGCCCAGCAGTGTACTGGCCCACATGTCAGTGACGCAACTGGACCTGCAGTTAAGTCAGTGCAGCTAAGTCCATATCTTCCGTAGGTGTGCCATTGCTCGCTATAAATACTATGCCTCCCACGACATCGCTATCTCCTCCCCCTCACGTTCACGTTCATCGCTATCGCCTCCCCCTCCCTCTCACATCGACTACCACGGCATCGCCCCTCCCAAGCCCTAGGAGCCCCTCACTGCACCGCGCGGACGGTCACACATCGCCGTTCCGTTCCTCGCCGCCACTAGTCGAGGAGGACGCGTCGGTGTTCCACTCCTCGCCACTACGCGACGCGTCGCCGTTCTGTTCCTCGCCGCCACTAGTCGAGGAGGACGCGTCGGTGTTCCGCTCCTCGCCGCGACGCGACGCATCGCTGTTCCGTTCCTCGCCGCCACTAGTCGAGGAGGACGCGTCGGCGTTCCGCTCCTCGCCGCGACGAGTCGAGGTGGACGCGTCCGCGTTCCCAATCTCGCCAGCACGCGCGTCGGAGGACGCGTTGGCTCCCCGCTACGAGGAGAACGCCGCACCGCCCACCGAGCCCCCAGCCTTGAGGAGCTTTGGAAAGAAATGGATGTCGCCTTGTGGGAGGCTTTGCCTCCAGCAGAGCGTGCCAAAATAGAGGCAGAGAAGAAGGCCGAGGAAGAGAAGCGCACCACGCAACAGGCTTTCTGGGAGATCTATGTCGCGTCCGAGAGAGTCAAGCAATTGGTTCTTTGGCAGAAGGCTCGTGCGAGGGCCGTGAGGGTGGTGGAGGACGCCCGTGCCGACGCCCTGAGTGCAGTCGGGCCCAAGCGCCTCATCTACGCTTGGCGGTACGTGGACCGGGTGCACGCTTCCAGCCAGGAGGAGTACCTGTTGGCACCGGATCACCACACTGGTGAGATTGCGCTCGCCCGCCAGCAAGCCGCCAATCAGCACCTTGTGAGTTGCGTGGCTAAGGAAGAGGCGTTGTGTCGGCGCGCTGGGAAACAACCGCGCACCAGGGCACTCGTGGCGCGCCGCAAGCACTCCTGCGAGCGCCGTGGCTTTTAGGAGGAGTATAATTTTTGTTTCGTGAGGCGATCTCATTAGTTTTGGGACGCAAATGATAAATCCCGAACATTCAGGAATTTTTAGCGTCCTTAATTAAGTATGTAAAAGGGAAAGTTTGGAAACGTTGTGTATTATTACGCATTTTGCAAGTACGTGCATGTAGCACAAACTTTACAATATACTATCGGACTACACGTCTCTCTCGATATAGGCTTGCAGACTGTGCTACTCCCTCCGTCTAGGTCAATAAGTCATTTTTGGTTGTTCACGGTGACCAAGAAGGAGGGAAGACTTGTACACCTAGACGGAGGGAGTACTATTATTACTTATGTATGTACAAATGCACGTTTTAACATTACGATGTGGTTTTCGTAAAAGTAGAAAAACAACACTAGTCAAGCTTGTGAAACGATTCAATGCAAAACAAATGCAAAAATGCTCGTTTGATTGTTTACTTTTATCTTCCTTCTTTGTGGTTCTTTCTCCGTCGTACTTTGTACGGAGTATCTCACTGGTTGGAAAGGCATGCAAATTCCCAAACCTCTTCCTACACCTTGTATCGAATTTTTTGCCTAACAAGTTGTGCCGTGCAATTGGAATTCCAACTTGAGTACTACTACTAGTAGGAGTACCAGGGGCCAGTTCTTTTAGGCTTCTAGATTAGTAATCCCATAACTACTACCTCCGTCCTGGTTTATTGGTCCCCATTGTAATCTGTGTCAAATTTTGATCATAAATTTAACTAATGAAATGTTAGTGCATGTCACATGCAGTACTCCATCCGTCTAGGTGAGTAAGTCATCTTAGGCTGTGCACCGTGACCAAGGAGGAGGAGAAAACAAGAAACGTTAATGTCTATTTGCTAATTAATAGTATTGCATGCAATGAACTAACCACTGCATGTCGTGTTTGATATCTCAAGTCATTAAAAGCATGCACACTCTTTATCTCTTATTGGTTGATATGTCAAGAAACAAGAAAAGAGGTAGAAGTTAATGCACCGCACCTAAGTGTTTTGGGATTATTTGGTTTTCGTAATATGACTTACACACCTAGATGCACCGCGCCTAAGTGTTTTGAGTAACATTTTATCTGTTAAATCTTTGGTCAAAATTTAGCACAAATTACAATGGCGAGGAATAAACCAGGACGGAGTAGTAGTTTAGAATCCCAAATAAATGAGTGAGGCGCCTTATTGTTACTCTCCACTGTGACTAGTCTTGTGGGAAAAGCTGGGGAAGCCGCTAAAAGAACTAGCCCTAGGATTAGTAGCTAGGGATCGAGTCTGGGAGATGAACCGGAGAAAGTAAATGCAGAGAGATGAAATGCAAAAAAGACGGAGGGATGTGATGGTTGCTTGTCCGTTTTTTTACCAGGCCATTTATTACTGGGAGTGGTTGGGTTTTGTGATATGACGGCTTTACTGCCGCACCATGAGCGGGGTGAGAGGTGAGACTCCCGTGCAACGCCGCCCTCTACACTTGTACTACATTGGTCGTGGTTTATTAGTCCCCCATTGAATTTGACTGAAGATTTAACTGACAAAATGTTAGTGCATGTCAACAAAAGCTATATCGTTGGATTCGTATTTGAACATAGTTTTGAATGATATAATTTTAGGTGACATGCATCAGTATTTATCGTACTATATATAATGTTAGTTCAATGTGCAATCACATGTATAAATAACGTAAAACTGATATATACCTCATAAGTCTCAGCGGAAACAAACAATCGGATGTGCAGTCCCATAAATGCCATCGGCATGTTGAGTGTAGACTGTAACCCTGTATCGTCACTCTTACTCGTTGAAGAAAAATCTACAACATGATACATTGCATCCGTGTAGGTCAGTACATTGAATGTACCGGCAAGATAACTCTAAAATAAACCGATGATAAAACTATACTATATGCAATACGGATTTGTGGCTCTATGTCTTTTTTTTGCATAAAAGCTGGTTTTTATTTTCCCTACAATAAAGGAATATCAGGAGTCTGTACTATGGAGTTTTCTATCATGACATGGTTCCGCCAACCGATGTCTCATAGCCCAAATCATCATAAGTTGCCCATAGTTAAGTTATCAGTCCGGTGTTGAGAGTTCCGAGATAGATCCAAGTCCAGAGGCTCAAATTGTCCGTAACCGGGGACACGGCTAATCGATTAGGTTTTAACCCTATGCAGAGGTTTGTACACTTTACCCGCAAGATTTGATGCCTCTTTTTACGTTCTCACACTTCATGATGTTTGAGAACAAAACGACCGAAACATGGTCTTCCGAAGAGTTCCTCTGACCACTATCCTGTGCTCATCCAATCCTACCATAGTTCTAAATCTGCTAGCACCGTCCCAACCAGATTCACCACCAGGGTGAACCAAGCCAGAGCCCATAGTGACTTGTGGTTGCACAGGTAAGCTTCCGGGCATGAAGTATTCTTCCGTCTCTTTGAGTCTGGGTGATGCTTTCCGCAAGATGTCATGGCGCTTCTCCATGCATCCTGGCCATCCACTGGTTGCTCCAGGGTGCCCAGCAAATCCATCCTTCACCCAATAGTGTGTATTGAATTCTTGTCTCGAGTCTTGAAGTCTTGAGACCTTGATGATGCAGTCCTTGCAGATTCCATCATGGAGTTGTCGTCATGGACGTAGAGTCCTCCATCTTCACACCACTCCAAAGAACTCATACCAAACCCCGTCTACTATAGCGTAGCATTAAAACTATATAGCGTCCCGGGCTTGATAACTAGGAGATGGGTTCCTACCTCATGCATTCTACTCAACTACAAGATTTAATATACTTCTGGAGGGATTACGAATGGTGATACTAAATGCAATAAAACACAGGTATGAATAACATGGTCAAAGTGAACTTGCCTGGTATTACTTGATGAAGATTATAACACTCTCGAAATAAAGATTTGGTAGAACTACTCGTCACTCCATTGAAAATATATATAGTCAAACATTGCAATCACATAAGCAATCATTCGAGCAAGCAATTTCTAGCAATCATAATAAGAATTAAAACAACAAAGAAAACTCAATAACAAAACTCGAACGAATTCCAAAGAAACTTCAAATAAAACTAGAAATAAAAACTACTAAGAAAAATCTATGACTTTGCTACAAACATCTACAGTTTTGTCCTAAGTAAAACTTAACAGCAATTAAAACACTAAACTAAAAGTTAACGGAAAATATTTTTCATAAAATTTTTTATTTGCAAACAGAATCAAACAAAAAGCTTTTATAAAACTCTAACTTTGACCTGTACAAGTTTTCATACAAAACTGAACAATTTTTTTAAATAAAGAATAAAATTATCTACTGTTGTACAATAGAAACAAAAATATATTTGTCAAAAGTGACAAAAAGAAATATTTAAATCTATTAAAAATAACAAAGAAAATACTAAAACAAAACTATGACTAAACAATACTGTTTTGCCTAAAACCCTAATTTAAAATTTTCTAAAATTTCTTAAATCAAACCTACTGCTAGACAAAATAATAAGTGACCAGGATAAAAAAGAATCGGACAAAAAAATTAATTTAATATAACATTCCAAAAATTAGAATTTTGGGATGTTACAAACCTACTACACTTAAAATGAATCTTGTCCTCGAGATTCGAAGAGGCTAGCAAGAAAAGGTTAGCGTTTGGGGTCTTCTGGCAAATACAATGATCGGAAAAGTCTGGGGTGCTACCAGACTTAAAATCGAAGTCATGGGTCCATCAAAACTCATGTACTCCATCCTTAGAGTTGACGGTGTCGGTCTTTTCATATTCTTTGGAATAACTCCTTCTCTGAGGCTCTTCTAGTATGGGCATAACCTTTTTCTTCAAAATCTTGTGTCCTTTTATCATTGTAAGGTTCTTCCAAGACTGGGTCTTCTTAGCTGTCAGTTCTTTCGCCGATACTAAAGAACTATCAATATTCTCATGGAGGTCAACAATTTCTGGTTTCTCCTGCAGGAAATGGTATTGGTTGAATCTCACTGTGTAACCTACGGTTGGCAACGGTTTCCTGTACAGGGTTCCATCGTCCTACCATCCTAAGGTTTTTGGCTTGTCTTATCAACGCTCTTCTAAGGTTTCAATGCTCTATGATTTTCCATTAACATATGATAGTTCATGATAAAAGTCTCCGGTATGGGGTCCAATCCATCCCGTACTTGAGCCACTACTATATACGTAGACAGTGAATCACGTATTCTAACACTAGGGCATCCTCACAAGCATTGCAGAATTTCTCTTGTCCTCAAACTGGGTTCGGGTGAATTCCATTGGTTCTGCAAGCCAGAATAAAACATCTATCTTTCTTCACAACTCTCGAGTTTTTGTAACCTCCTAAGAAACGTCTGCTGATCAAATCACAGTTTCTTCCCAAAATTTCTTCTTCAAGTGGGTACTTGGTCCTTATTAATTCCTCGGCCCGCGGGTTATGGCCCACGTCAATACTTGTACAACTTTAACTCATCCTTGGAGTTACTATCGGTCCATATTCCAACATTACACCTCCTGTAATTCCATCAGCACTGCATTCCTTGATACTCTTGATGTAATCATTATATCGGAATAAAACTCATACATATTTTGTCTGAACTTCACTCTGCGGAATACATTTTACTTTCCATTTGTCCGTGTCCTCATAGGGTGCTGCTACCCTTGAAATGCAAAAATTATTCCATAGACCATATTTCTCATATCCCCGAAACTGGTCCAAAATCTTTGTTCTTAGAGTAACAACTCATAAAATTCAACGTATGAAATCATGACACATCAACTTTATTGATTCATGAATCCATTACAATCCCTAAGACATCCATTACATAACTCAACTCACTGTACTCATGAAAATAATTTTTGCTTCATACTACACTTAATACCAATATCAAAATTCCAACTACTCAGCTCCAGCTTTCGTCTTGTCAGGACATTTAGTAGCATAATGTCCTGCTTCCCTGTAACGAAAACAAATAACTTCTGATAAGTCTTTGGGCTTCTTGGGGATCATGTGTGCTCTTTGGGTACTTGGCTTCTTCTCTGGAGACATATTGGCATAGTGACCTAATTCCTTGCAGCTGTAACAAGTGATATGGCTTAGGTCCTTCTCTGCGGAAATTGGGTTGTTCTGGGGATGCCTTCGTTTTGTCTTCCTGGATTTCTCTGTAATGATCAGAGATTCTATTTTCCGAGGGTCAAAATTCACTTCTACTGTCGGGAAGTCTCCGAGATACTCTTCTCTTTCCTTTGTGCAATACTGGGAATAATGTCCTTCTTCTCCACATGAATAGCAAGCATTGGAGTAAAATCTAATTAGGCCTTCTTCAGGGTCTTCAACAACTTCCTTCATCACAGTTTCTTCTAAACTTTCCCTGAGGGCTTATTTCTGTTGCTTGGTAACTTCTTGTACCTTGGGTAAATGTGGCATTGAGACGGGTAGTGCGTAGTCCTTCACACAGGAAACAAGTAACCTGTCCAATCGGGCACTTTTCGGCTGCGTGAATTTCCTCACAATGAGGGCATCCATCCTTGTATTCCTCCTGGGTGTGTCCTATTTCTCCGCAAATCTTGCAGGCACAAGGTTTCTTCTTTAGGTTATCATAGTGCTTCCGGATAAGACGGTACCTCAACAGAGTCTTCTTGAATTCCTCCCAAGTATTTGCTTCGTTGCGTCCTTGTATGGCTTGATGCATTTTCCACCAGGTTGCAGCACTCTCGGTAAAATACTGAAGAGCATATTGAACCTCATACTTCCTTGCAATCAAATTTCCCCGAAATGATTCTCCATGTTTTGAATCTATAGCTCTGCCTCCAACTGAGTCATCTGTCCAGAGAATACCAGTCCAGCTTCATTCATCATCTATGGGATCCAAAGGTTTTGGGATGAGATACGAGAGACGACTGGAGGGATATACCCACAATACAAACAATAGTATTGAAGAAATGAGTTTTATTTTGTGTCTGGCGGAAAAACATCAAACAAATGATAGCTCACAAATCGTCGCAACTAACGTAAGTGTATAACAGGGGTTTGGTCTTCTAAAGGTCAAATAAATATTCATAGTATTCAACATCTTAAAGTCTTGAGAGTCTTCCTATTGTAACTTGATACTTCTAATACATGGTGAAATCCTCTTTACTCTGAAGTTGCCATCAGTTGTCCAATAACTAATCTTTCTTGGAGCGGCTTCAGTTGATCCTTCGGTGGTCAAAGGAATAGGGGTATATTCTAACTATTTGAGGTAAGAGGGAATATTTGATAAAGTCAAAAAAGGTGAGAAGTAAAGGATGTTTTTGAGAATAAAGTTTTGGAGATTTCCTATCCTAGGGGCTTTCCAGTTTCTAGGGTCACGTCCTACAGTCAACATGTGCTCTGATACCATATCTATAGCGACCCGACCTCAAACTATCAAGCCTCTATGTATCTATGCCATCCCTGGATCAGTATGCTGGCACACACAGTACGTCAATGTATAACGTAAAACTGATATATACCTCATAAGTCTTAGCGGAAACAAACAATCGGGTGTGGAGTCACATCAATGCCATCAACAAGTTGAGTGTAGACTGTAACCCTGCATCGTAACTCTTACTCGTTGAAGAAAAACCTGCAACATGATATGTTGCAACCGTGTAGGTTAGTACATTGAATGTACCGACAAGATCACTATAAGATAAACCGATGATAAAACTATACTATATGCAATATGGCTTTGTGGCTCCGTGTCTTTTTTTTTGCATAAAAGCTGGTTTTTATTTTCCCTACAACAAGGGAATATCAGGAGTCTGTACTATGGAGTTTTCTATCATGACATGGTTCCGCCAACCGATGTCTCATAGCCCAAATCATCATAAGTTGCCCACAGTTAAGTTATCAGTTCGGTGTTGAGAGTTCCGAGATAGATCCAAGTCTAGAGGAGCAAATTGTCCATAACCAGGGACACGGCTAATCGATTAGGTTTTAACCCTCTACAGAGGTTTGTGCACTTTATCCGCAAGATTAGATCCCTCTTTTTACGTTCTCGCACTTCATGATGTTTGAGAACAAGATGACCAAAACATGGTCTTCCAAAGAGTTCCTCTAACCACTGTCTAGTGCTCATCCAATCCTACCGTAGTTCTACATCTGCTAGCACCGTCCCAGCCAGATTCACCACTAGGGCCAACCAAGCCAGAGCGCATAGTGACTTGCGGTTGCATAGGTAAGCTTCCGAGCATGAAGTATTCTTTCATATCTTTGAGTCTGGGTGAAGCTTTCCGCAAGATGTCACGGCGCTTCTCGATGCATCCCGGCCATCCATTGGTTGCTCCAGGGTGCCCATCAAATCCATCCTTCACCCAGTAGTGTGTACTGAATTCTTGTCTCGAGTCTTGAAGTCTTGAGGCCTTGAAGATGCAGTCCTTGCAGATTCCATCATGAACTTGTCGTCATTGAGGTAGAGTCCTCCATCTTCACACCACTCCCGAGCACTCATACCAAACCCCGTCTACTATAGCGTAGCATTAAAACTATATAGCGTCCCGGGCTTGATAACTGGGAGATGGGTTCCTACCTCATGCTTTCTACTCAACTACAAGATTCAATATACTACTGGAGAGATTACGAATGGTGATACTAAATGCAGTAAAACATAGGTATGAAAAACATGGTCAAAGTGAACTTGCCTGGTATTACTTGATGAAGATTATAACGCTCTCAGAATAATTGGTAGAACTACTCGTCACTCCGTTGAAAATCTATATAGTCAACATTGCAATCACATAAGCAATCATTCTAGCAAGCAATTTCTAGCAATCATAATAACAATTAAAACAACAAAAAAAAGTCAATAATGAAACTGAAATGAATTCAAAAGAAACTTCAAATAAAACTAGAAAGAAAAGCTACTAACAAAAATCTATGACTTTGCTACAAACATCTAATATAGTTTTGCCCTAAGTAAAACTTAACAACAACTAAACACTAAACTAATAAGTCAACGAAAAATATGTTTCATAAAAAATTTTATTTGCAAAAAGAAACAAAAAAAGCTTTTATAAAACTCTAACTATGACCTATACAAGTTTTCATACAAAATTGAACAAAATAATTTTTTGAATAAAGAATAAAATTATCTACTATTGTACAACAGAAACAAAAATAAATTTGTCAAAAGTGACAAAAAGAAATAATTTAAATCTATTAAAAATAATAAGGAAAAGACTAAAACAAAACTATGACTAAAACAATACTGCTTTGCCTAAAACCCTAATTTAAAATTTTCTAAAATTTCCTAAATCAAACCTACTGCTAGAAAAAACAATAAGTGACCAGGATAAAAAAGAGTCAATCAATTTTTTTATTTAATATAACATTCCAAAAATTAGAATTTTGGGATGTTACAATTGCACTTTCAGTCTCCCCCTTTTTGTTTGTTGATGACAGTCATTCATGTAGTACCAATATTGTTTTGCAATATAATACATATGTCATTTTTTATTTAGCTCCCCCTTATTGTGTGCATAAGATGCTTATTAGTAATTCACTGCAGATTTTATATGCATGCAAAGAGGAGTGTAGTTAAAATACAAATCAGCCCATGCCATAGACAACCCATAGTGAACAAAGAATCTTGTGATGAGCAAAGAAAAATGACAGAAAAATAGCAAATATAATATATGAGATACATCATTCACTCAAAGTCTCATAGATAATAAGATAGAGTCTCATAACTAAGTACCACACATAGCATACATAGATAGTTTCGAAATGATAGCAACGCAAACATAGAGCACGACATCAAAGGTACTACAACTACAACTCCCCCTTTGGCAGCAACACGCAAAAAGGGGCGAAAAGAATTAGAGGAACCAAAGCTAGATCACTCCTGGCGGATGCCATCATCATCGACCACCCCATCAAAGAACTCGGCGTATGCATCACGAGACGGGAAACTGAAGGAGGAGGTGGATGGAGCAGAGGGAATGGGATCATCCTCACTCACCGGACTGCCACGGTCATGAAGCCGTTGCTTGACTTGATTCTTGGAGAGAATGAGGCGCTTCTAAACATCTTGGTTTTGCTTGCAGTTGAGCCTGATGACCTTCATGATGGCAGACTGGGCTTTCCCCATGAACAAGGCAATGCGACCAAATGGATCACTTGAGGAGGAGGAAGCACCAGCGGATTTATTTGGCTTAACAGGAGTCTTGCCCCTGGTAGGGACCTTGGTGGTCGCTGTCTTGGACATGTGAACAATTGGTCTCCACACAACATGCTCAGCGGTTTTGACAATCTCAAAAGGAGCAGCGTGATTGATGAGGGCCTGAATGAATGGGGCATTAGGAAACTGGCAAGACTGTAGAAAGCTGGACAAACAGATCTCATGCCAAATATAGTGAGCAGTATCAAGGGGTTCCGTGGGCTTATCATGCATGTGTACCGTCAAGGCAGTAGCCACGAGCCCGCGAACAATCTCCCTTCTTGGGATAGAGAGTGCAAAGAACACACTGAAAGATGATGTAGTAGGGAGACCGGAAAATGGATACCTCATTGGGAGGATACTGTAACTCATCCGGTAGAAGGTGACTGGTAGGCTTGACCAGAGGCCCACAATCATCAATCCCCATGGGCCTATGATGAGGATCCAGACTATGAGTCTTATGGCCAACACCAAATAAGACCAATATCTAAACAAACTGGCGATATGTGACACTGAGCTAAACATTGTCGGTCATCCAAGTGAGAGTGTTGTTTGGACCGAAGAAGGAGGTGGCATAGAACTGAAGAATGGCAGATTCATTCTAGTCACACTTGAAGGTCATTGCCGGACCAAGAGTCATATCATCAATGATCTTGACAATGTCATCCGGAAACAACTCAGGGTGAGCCCTCATGCAGGGAAGATCCACAGGGCGATGAGGAGCCATACCTCGTTTACGAACCATGCTAGCATAGATGTCTTGCTGCATACGAGTTCGAAACCAAGGGTCCTCTGCATCGGCTAGCATATCAAGTTGATTGGCATCCCAGATAAGGACCGGCCCCCGTGGTCTTGAAATTGTGAATGGACCGGTTCCCACAGAGAGGCATCTCCATGGAAACATGGCGGCCATGCGTTATAAGCATAGCAGATCCACATACTAGAGGTATAGGGGCATTCAGAGGATGCCGTGTTCCAGGCTTGGACTGGCCAACAGGTTGCCCGTGGACAATTTCCTCCTCTTCATCGGTAATGTAGTCCTCATCCTCCGGATCAGAGGTAGAGGAGGGGCTAGGACGACGCTGTGAATGACTCTTGGTGGTGGTCTTCTTCTTTGGCCGAACATTCTCTTTGGGGTCGGTGGAGCCCTGAAGGCTTACTAAACATTTAACGGTTTAAAAGTAAGTAAAAAATGAAATAAATAGGGGAGCCTCACTCTAATATAATAATATAATAGGGGAGCCTCACTCTAATATATATATATGTATAGACTCCGCCAAGGAGATTTAGTCACAGTACCTCCAATACCATAGAACTAGATATGCATAGTAATGGACCCAAAATAGTAAAAACCATGATCGATTTATGCAACATATGAGCAGTGACCGAGGTCACTGTACATCCCAAAATTCTAAATTTTGGAATGTTATATTAAATAGATAGTTTTCATTGATTGTTTGATTGTGGTGTGATGTGCTGTGTGAAATTGAGTGAAATTTGAAACTTTTGAAAGTTAAATGAGAGGGAATGACATGACTTTCCCAATCAATGAGAGGTATGTAATGGAAATGCAGGAGATTGTAATACTTTGAGAATCAATGAAGTTAGCATTGTTGGTGCTGATTTGGATTTTATGAGTTGTTACTCTATGAAGAAAGATTTGACCATTTTCGAGGATATGAGAAATATGGTCTATGGAAGAATTGGAGCATTTCAAGGGTGGTAGTACCCTGTGAGGACCCTTGACCCATGGAAAAGATAATGATATTCCACGAAGTGGATTACGGACAAAATAATTATGAGTTTTATCTCAATAAGTGGGAATACCCCAAGAGTGATGAGGACAACAATACCATTGGTACACCCACAACCCCTGCTGCTATACATACAGGACCAATTACTAGATCTCGCACACCCTAATTAAATTACCAGGTACTTTCATTTCTTGGTAATGATTCTAATGGTCATGAGAATATGATGCTGCCTAAATTGGATACATTTGTTTTGCTTACAAATGAAGGGCCTAGCTTGGAGAAGGATGAACATTGGAGCAAGAACAAGCATGGAGATGATGGCATGCGCAAGGGGAACAAGAACAGAGTTACAAGTGATGATTTCAGGACGTTGAAGCCACCATAATGAGTGAATGAAGCCTTGGACGAAATATACAAGATGCTACTTCATAACTTTCATCCAAAGGCTATTCTAGGTGCCGCGTCACCTTATTATTGGGCCATGCCCATGTATTTTCGAAATACTTAAGTATAGGTTGTTTTTAGAGTCCGTATGTGTGGGGAACAAGAGATAGGGTTGGTTTCGGACCCCTTCCCCAAGGGCCACGAAATCCCCCCCCCCTCTTCCTCCATATATACAGCCCTTAGGGCGTCGTTTAGACTTTGGGGTTTTGTTTAGATTAAAAGTTCGCCATAGCTACAACTTCACGTACTTCGTTTGTGTTCAACGACCAGACAAAGGCGTCATAGAACCCCACCTTGATCAATAAAGCTTTCATCTTATATTCGCAATATCCAGATTGCAATCTCAGTCTCTTGCTTGTTCTTCTTTTGCTCGCAGGAAACGGACCCTCGTGGTCAGGTCGATCGTGCTCCGGCGTGGTCAATAACCTCTCAGAGTTGGTTTAGCGATTGCTAAGGCGCGACGTCCTCGCACGTTCGTAGTCGAGTCATCAAAGTCGACTTCCACCAAAGCGATATCCATCATCTCATCGAAAGACGGGACACCTTTGCCTCTATCAAGTGGTATCAGATTTCCAGGTTGCTCGGTGAAATTTTACAGTTTTTCGTAGTTTAGATCGAGTCTGTTCTTCATACCTATAGTCCACGAAAAAGCCAAAAAAAAATTAAGGTTAGTTCAACCTATCCGAACCAGTCTGAGCCTTTGCATAGTCTTTTCACTATTTTGCTTTGTTGAATTTGCGGTTGCATCGTCACGTCAAGTTGTTGGTCTTAGCGTCTAGTCTTTTAGAGTTTCGAGTTCTGGTCATAAGTTGTCACGCAGCCACCGCACCATCATCATCGCCCCTGCCACCTACCTCCACCGCTCCGAATCCATATCCATATATCACCACCAATCCGTATCCATATACCACCACCGATCCATATCCATATACTACCACCGCTACCACCACCGCTGCCATATACCACCACCATATATCCACCACCAATCCGAGTTCCTTGCATATTAGGTTTGTTTTCGAGAACCATCTAATTTCCGATTTGTGTTTCCTTGCCTAAGTAGGTTTCGAAAAAAAAGAGTCTGGAGACCCCCGGGCAGTTTTTAGGCCAAAATTTCGGCGACCAAAAATATTTTTTCCCTATCCTATTTTTAGGTCCCAGGGAGTGTTGTGAGACACTCGCCATCATAATGATTTTTTGAAGCACTTTTTCGTCGTCGCTGCCCTGATTTCTGAAAAAGAAAATTGTCAAAAAAAATTTGTGCCCATCCTGTCAGTTTGACCTGGGAAGAGTTTTGAGACACTCGCCATTATAGTGATTTTTCGCAAAAAAAAGGCGCGCAAAAAAAGCAGAGCACAAAAAAAGAGTGAAAAAAATTCCAGAGTGTGCTTCTCCCTTGTTTACATGCAGCACCGTGATTTTGTTAGTGTTCTAGGCTCGCGTCTCTAGCACGGTCTAGCCTAGGACTAGCACAGTACCGTCGTTGAGCATTTATTCAACTTTGCATCTCTGAATTGATTATTGCTGATCCTTTTTGCTACCATATTATAAGCCTTCCCAGCTCCACATACATCTACGTAGTGTGTTTGACTCTCCCTGGTAATCGCTCTATCCAATCTTTGAGAGTTTTGACTACAACGGTTGCCGATCACCGCCTACTGCTGGGTAAGAACTGGTAAGAATTTGAGTTTTGCTTGACGGATTTGTGACACCCACCACCACCACTTGTTAGTAGTCTGTAAGATCATATTCTTGTGTGTTTCTATTGCTGCTAACCATGCCTGGATCACAAGACGACGAGATTGACTGGGAGAACTTAACGAACAAGGAGCTTCATGATAAGTTTCAGCAAATGATGACTGAACAGGTGCAAGATGTACTGAACAATTTTGAAGAGGCCATGGAGAAGATCACTGGTCTTGAGAAGACGTTCGAAACAAAGCTCGATAACAGATTTAATGAACTGCTTGCGCGTCTTCTACCGGCTGCACCTGCCGCACCTCTGCAACAACAATAACAACTACCTCCACATCGCAAAACAGCCCTCCGCCAAGCGAGCCGTGTCCTTCTTCAGCCGGGCCAAACAGTTGGTGCTGCTGTTGATACTTCTGTGGCTCCTGCTACTGATGCGGAGGATGATTATGCAGGAGATTACGAGGATGAGGTTGATCAAAATCAGAACTACGTGCAACCACCAGCACCACAACCACCAGGTCGTCCACATGAAAATAATCACAAATAGTAGGGCTCTCCCCCAGGTACGAGATCATGACCATCTTCCTAAACTGAAACCGAATATTCCACCATTTGAGGGTAGATATGTTCCTGATATATATCTTACTTGGGAGTTAGAAACTGAACAACGATTTACATGTTTACAATATCCTGAGGAGAGACGTCTTCCTGCTGCTGTTTGTGCTTTCACTAGTTTTGCATGTGTTTGGTGGTCTGAACATTGTAGATTATATCCTATTCTTGCTACTTGGGCTGCTTTGAAAACTACTATGCGTACTTGTTGGGTTCCACCATATTATCAACGTGAATTGCTTAAAAAATTACAGCGTTTGAGACAAGGAAAAAATTCTGTAGAAGAATATTATGAGGAATTACAAACTGACATGATTAGATGTGGTATTGTTGAGGAGAATGAACCTATGCTTGCACATTTTATGGGTGGATTAAATAGAGAGATTCAGACCATTCTAGAGTATAAGGAGTGTACTAATATCACTCGTTTATTCCATCTTGCTTGTAAAGCTGAACGTGAAGTGCAGGATCGACAAGCATTGGCGTGAACTAACTTTTCTACAGGTCGACCTTCATTATGGACACCGCGTGCATCTTCTACTTCCACTGTACAAGCACCTCCATCAGGTGCCACCTCCAGCCATGATACAAGAAAGCAGGCACAACCACCACTATCTGCCAAGAGTGCACCTACCGGGCCTACACAGAGCTCTTCTTCTTCCATGGCATCAACTGGGCACACAAGTGATATTATTTGTCGTTGTTGTAAGGGAAGAGGTCATTATGCGAGAGAATGCAAATCTCAGCGTGTGATGATTGCTACTGAGGATGGTGGGTATGAGTCCGCTAGTGACTATGATGAGGAGACGTTGGCTCTTATTACACGTGAAGAACACGGTGGAGATGATTCTGATCATGAGACGCAATACAAGGCTCCTGAAGGCGCTGACAGGTATGAATCTTTAGTTGCTCAACGCGTTTTGTGTGTGCAGGTCACACAAGCTGAGCCAAATCAGAGGCATAATTTGTTCCATACAAAGGGAGTTGTGAAGGAACGTTCTGTGCGCGTCATCATAGACGGAGGGAGCTGCAACAACTTGGCTAGCATGGAGATGGTGGAGAAGCTCTCTCTCACCACAAGACCACATCCACATCCTTACTACATCCAATGGTTCAATAACAGCGGCAAGGTTAAGGTAAGACGTACTGTTCGTGTGCAATTTAGTATCTCTACATATGCTGATTATGTTGATTGTGATGTGGTACCTATGCAAGCATGTTCCTTATTACTTGGTAGACCACGGCAATTTGATAAAAAAATCTGTACACCATGCCAGAAATAATCAGTATACTCTTGTTCATAGGGATAAAAATATTACTTTGCTTCCTATGACTCCTGATTCCATTTTGAAAGATGATATTAATAGAGCTAATAAAGCAAAATAGGAGCAGAATAAGAATGAAAATCGGATTGTGGCAAAAGAATTTGAGCAACAAATGAAGCCTATTAATAAACCATCTAGTGTTGCTTCTGAAATTAAATTGAAAAGTGCATGCTTATTTGCCACCAAATCTGATATTGATGAGCTAGATTTCAGCAAATCTGTTTGCTATGCTTTTGTGTGCAAAGGGGTATTATTTTCATTCGAGGACGTGCTTTCCTCTTTGCCTCCTGCTCTCACTAACATTTTGCAGTAGTTCGCTGAAGTCTTTCCACAAGATGTGCCACCGGGATTACCGCCTATTCGAGGGATTGAGTTTTAGATTGACTTAATTCCCGGTGCTTCACTGCCAAACCGTGCGCCATACCGTACCAATCCAGAGGAGACAAAGGAGATTATGCGTCAAGTACAAGAGCTTCTCGACAAAGGTTATATACGCGAATCCCTTAGTCCTTGTGCTGTTCCTATTATTCTAGTGCCGAAAAAGGATGGTACATCGCGTATGTGTGTTGATTGTAGAGGCATTAATAATATTACTATTCGTTATCGTCATCCTATTCCTAGGCTAAATGATATGCTTGATGAATTGAGTGGCTCTACAATATTCTCCAAAGTTGATTTGCGTAGTGGATACCATAAAATTCATATGAAATTGGGGGATGAATGGAAAACAACATTTAAAAGTAAGTTTGGATTATATGAGTGGTTAGTCATGCATTTTGGGTTAACTAATGCACCTAGTACTTTCATGAGATTAATGAACGAAGTTTTACGTGCTTTCATTGGATGATTTGTGGTTGTTTACTTTGATGACATATTGATTTATAGCAGATCTTTGGAGGAACATTTGGAACATTTACGTGATGTTTTTATTGCTCTACGTGATGCACGTTTCTTTTGTAACCTTGGGAAGTGCACCTTTTTCACCGACCGAGTGTCTTTTCTTGGCTATGTTGTTACTCCACAGGGAATTGAAGTTGATAAAGCCAAGATTGAAGCTATTGAGAGTTGGCCGCAGCCCAAAACGGTCACACAAGTGAGGAGTTTTCTAGGCCTCGCTGGATTCTATAGGCGTTTTGTGAGAGATTTCAGCACCATTGCTGCACCTCTCAATGAGCTTACAAAGAAGGATGTGCCTTTTGTTTGGGGTACCGCACAGGAAGAAGCCTTCACGGTGTTGAAAGATAAGTTGACACATGCTCCTTTACTCCAACTTCCTGATTTTAATAAGACATTTGAGCTTGAATGTGATGATAGTGGAATTGGATTAGGAGGTGTGTTATTACAAGATGGCAAACCTGTTGCATACTTTTCTGAAAAATTGAGTGGGCCTAGTCTGAATTATTCTACTTATGATAAAGAATTATATGCTCTTGTTCGGACTTTAGAAACATGGCAACATTATTTATGGCCCAAAGAATTTGTTATACATTCTGATCATGAATCTTTGCAACATATTAAAAGTCAAGCTAAACTTAATCGTAGACATGCTAAATGGGTTGAATTCATTGAGACTTTCCCTTATGTCATTAAACACAAGAAGGGTAAAGAAAATGTTATTGCTGATGCATTGGTTCGTCTCTATACTATGCTTTCACAACTTGACTTCAAAATATTTGGTTTGGAGACCATCAAAGAGCAATATGTGCATGATGCTGATTTTTAAGATGTGTTGCAGAATTGTAAAGAAGGAAGAACATGGAACAAGTTCGTCGTTAATGATGGATTTGTGTTCCGTGCTAACAAGCTATGCATTCCAGCTAGCTCCATTCGTCTTTTGTTGTTGCAGGAGGCGCAAGGAGGAGGACTAATGGGACACTTTGGCGTGAAGAAGATGGAGGACATACTTGCTACACACTTCTTTTGGCCAAAGATGAGACGGGATGTTGAGCGCTTTGTTGCTCGCTGCACTACATGTCAAAAAGCTAAGTCACGACTCAATCCTCATGGTTTATATATGCCTTTGCCTGTACCTAGTGTTCCTTGGGAGGATATATCTATGGACTTTGTTTTAGGTTTACGTCGAACAAAGAAGGGGAGGGATAGCATATTTTTTGTCGTGGATAGATTCTCGAAAATGGCACACTTGATACCATGTCCTAAAAGCGATGATGCTGTTAATGTGGCTGATTTGTTCTTCCGTGAAATTATTCGTTTGCATGATGTGCCAAATACTATTGTTTCAGATCGTGATACTAAATTTCTTAGCCACTTTTGGAGATGTTTATGGGCTAAGTTGGGGACTAAACTGCTTTTTAGTACTACTTGTCACCCCCAAACTGATGGACAAACTGAAGTACTCAATAGAACATTGTCTACTATGCTTAGGGCTGTTTTGAAGAATAATAAGAAAATGTGGGAAGAATGCTTGACTCATATTGAATTTGCTTATAATCGTTCATTGCATTCTACTACTAAGATGTGCCCTTTTGAAATTGTGTATGGTTTCCTACCTCATGCACCTATTGATTTGTTGCCTCTTCCATCTTCGGAGAAGTTTAATTTTGATGCTAAACAACGTGCTGAATTGATTTTAAAACTACATGAGTTAACTAAGGAAAATATTGAGCGTATGAATGCTAAATATAAACTTGCTGGAGATAAAGGTAGAAAACATGTTGTGTTTGCACCTGGAGATCTTGTTTGGTTACATTTGCGTAAGGATAGATTTCCTGATTTGCGCAAATTAAAGCTAATGCCACGTGCTGATGGTCATTTTAAGGTGTTAGAGAAAATAAATGATAATGCATATAAACTTGAGCTACCTGCAGATTTTGGGGTTAGTCCCACTTTTAACATTGCAGATTTGAAGCCTTAGTTGGGTGAGGAAGATGAGCTTCCGTCGAGGACGACTTCATTTCAAGAAGGGCAGGATGATGAGGACATCAATACCATTGTTACACCCACAGCCCCTGCTGCTATACATACTGGACCAATTACTAGAGCTCGCGCACGCCAATTAAATTACCAGGTACTTTTGTTTCTTGGTAATGATTCTAATGTTCATGAGAATATAATGCTGCCTAAATTGGATACATTTGTTTTGCTTACAAATGTAGGGCCTAGCTTGGAGAAGGATGAACATTGGAGCAAGAACAAGCATGGAGATGATGGCATGCGCAAGGGGAACAAGAACAGAGTTACAAGTGATGATTTCAGTACGTTGAAGCCAGCATAATGAGTGCATGAAGCCTTGGACGAAATATACAAGATGCTACTTCATAACTTTCGTCCAGAGGCTATTCTAGGTGCCGCGTCACCTTATTATTGGGCCAGACCCATGTATTTTCGAAATACTTGAGTATAGGCTGTTTTTAGAGTCCGTATGTGTGGGGAAACAAGAGATAGGGTTGGTTTCGGACCCCTTCCTCAAGGGCCACGAAATTCCCCCCTCTTCCTCCATATATACAGCCCTTAGGGCGCCGTTTAGACTTTGGGGTTTTGTTTAGATTAAAAGTTCGCCATAGTTGCAACTTCGCGTATTTCGTTTGTGTTCAACGACCAGACAAAGGCGTCACAGAACCCCACCTTGATCAATAAAGCTTTCATCTTATATTCGCAATATCCAGATTGCAATCTTAGTTTCTTGCTTGTTCTTCATTTGCTCGCAGGAAACAGACCCTCGTGGTCAGGTTGATCATGCTCCGGCGTGGTCAATAACCTCTCGGAGTTGGTTTAGCTTTTGCTAAGGCGCGATGTCCTCGCACGTTCGTAGTCGGATCGTCAAAGTCGACTTCCACCAAAGCGATATCCATCATCTCATCGAAAGACGGGACACCTTTGCCTCTATCAAAGAGTATGAAGGGATGAAGTACTATTGGATATAAAGGAGGTATAATGCTGGTAACATGGAGCAATTGTAACTCCATGGAGAGTTTTAGTAATCATGTCTTAGTGTGATACGATAGAAGGAAGGGAGACATTATAGTTGGATGGATTTAAGAATGCTAGGAAGCTAGATGTTGGAATAATGATCAGTTGCCCCGATGATGAGTTCAAGGTTGACAAGTGATGAGATGGGCCATAACCCACAGGCCCCAGGACCTGCCAAGAAGCAAGCACACTCTTGCTAAAGTAAAAATCCTGGCAGAAGATACGACTTTATCAACCGACAAATTTATAGGATTACGCAAAACCTAAGAGTTGTGAAGGACCGATAGTTGTTTGTCTGGCTTGTAGAATCAATGGATTATCCGAACTTGGTTCGTTAACAAGAGAAATTCTGTAATGCTTGTGAGGATGACCGAGTGTTAGAATGCAAGATTCGCTAAACCATATACAAGGTAATGATTTGGGTGTGGGATGGATTGATCACCATACCGACTTACTCTTATTATTCGCCTTGCTATACGGGATGGAAAATCTGAGTGACTTACCTATAGTAGAGAGACGATGATCAAAACCTTGTTTAAACCTTAGAATGGTATGACGTTTTTCCCTTGTACAAGGCAATTGTTGCCAATCGTAGGACATACGGCGAGGTTCAATCCAGACCCGTTTTCTGTAGGAGAAACCATAAATTGTTGACCACCATGAGAAATCGATAGTTGATTAGTATTGGCGCCAGAGCCTTCAGCTAAGAAGACCCAGTCTCGGAATAACCGTACCAAGATGAAAGGATAGAAGAATTGTGGTAAAGGTTATGCCACTACCAGAAGAGCCCAGAGAAGGAAATTTTCCAGAGGATCTGAGAGGACTGACACCGCCAACACTAAGGATGTACGACCTAAGTTTTGATTGAACCGTAACAATGCTTCTAAGGGTGGTAGCAACCGAGACCCCTGTGATGATCGATGGATTTTTAGAAGACCCCAAACCCTAACCTATTTCTTGCTAGCCTCTCTGAATCTCGAGGATAAGATTCATTTTAAGGGTGGTAGGTTTGTAACATCCCAAAATTCTAAATTTTGAAATGTTATATTAAATAGATAGTTTTCATTGATTGTTTGATTATGGTGTGATGTGCGGTGTGAAATTGAGTGAAATTTGAAACTTTTGAAAGTTAAATGAGAGGGAATGAAATGACTTCCCCAAACTTTCACTTTGCATTTATGTTCTCCATGAATTCAAATTCTTTTCAAATACAAAACTCTAGAGAGAAGATGATACGACTTCTTCCATTTAATTAAATGAAAAAAGGGTTTTGAAAAGATTTGAATCTCATTTGGAAATATTTCAAATTCAGAACCTTTATGCAACTCAATGATTTTCATGAGAGAAGATAAAATGACTTCTTCAAAACATATTAAATATGAGTTGAGAGTTTCGACGGATCAAATTTAAAGTCCCTTTGAAATTATTTTCAATTTGGAGTTATTTGGGTTTTATTCAAATTATTTTTCTCCAAAAATAAAATATATGGAAATTAGGGTAAAATGATTCCCTACAAAAGAAAATTGGAGAGAAATAAATTCGAAATCATTTTGGTATTTTTAAAATGATTTTTATTGGGTTTTATTGTAGCTGAAGCACTGTTTGTATTATTTAAATTTCTGTGGTTTTTATTTGACGATAGAAAAATGTTCAAGTCGTAGAAAATCTTTTTTTGAAAATTTGGATATATTATATGCCTATATAATATTTTTATTTATTTTGTTTTTTTGTCTGTCAATGTTTTTTTTAAATCCTACAAACCGTGCCAGGCCGAAGCCTAGCGCTGCTCCTCACCGCACCGGCCCACTGGCCTTTCGGCCCAGCCGCGCCCACATCCGCTCGCCCGCTCCATCGCCCGCTTTGCAGAACCACCGATAGGTGGGGTCCACCTGTCGGGACCTTCTCCTACCCGCCGCCGGAGTCCGGCTCGAGCACTCATCACCGGCGACGCCGTGTCCAGGACTCCTCTCCCCCTGCCCCCTCGCGCAAGCCGACCCTGACCCCTCCTCCTATTTATACTACTGCCCCCCTCTCCCCTCTCCTTCTCCTCTGCCGCAACCGCCGCCCTCGCCGGAGCTCCCGCCTCCGACGAGATCTGCCGCCGCCGCCGCACGCCGTTCCGACTCCGCAGCCGAGCGCCAACACCGCCACCGTCTTCCCCTTGTTGTGCCGCACCTCCCCAACTACTTCGCCGTTGCCGCCGACGCCCGGAGCCGTCTCCCCATTCATCGCAGAGTCGCCGCCGTCGTCTTCTCCGGCGACGTCGATGCCCACCACTGCGGTAAGCCGTCGCTCCATCCCGTCCGTCCAATCCTAGATCTAGGGCTGGGATTAGGTTTAGGTTTTTTCTGAACCGGTAAGCTTAGTTAGTGAACGCCCGCTTGATAAGCTCTATAACGAATGGTTTCAGCCTGTATAAATCTGCCACGTGTCCAGGGACCTATTTGTAGTTTTTCTTCACAATTTAGTCCCTGATTTTAAACGGTCACTACTTTTTGCACATTAGTCAGTTAAATGAAACTAACGCCTACTTCTTCATTATGATTTCCTCTATCCAGATAACCTACTTAAATATGTTTTTGGAAGTTTAAAATTTGATTTTCAAACAGCTTAGTATTTGAACTTCGTTTGATCATAACTTGAGTTTTATAACTCCGATTTAGTTGAATCACCCAATTTTGGTACGGTTAGAAATTGTTTTCTGTTGCAAGAGTCATTTGTTTGGTTTCGAAGTTTTCCGAATTGTTTTCTTCGTTCTTTCTGATCATTTGAGTGATTGCTTATGTGTGGTTACTATTGCTTGCTTATGATAGATTGAACAGAGTGTGACGAATAGAACTATCAGGAGTTGAGTGCGAAGGATCTTCATCAACAGTACATGCAAGTTCACACTTTGATCATATCCCTTTCTGATGAGGACATCAATACCATTGTTACACCCACAGCCCCTACTGTTACATATACTAGACCAATTACTAGAGCTCACGCATGCCAATTAAATTACCAGGTACTTTCGTTTCTTGGTAATGATTCTAATATTCATGAGAATATGATGCTGCCTAAATTGGAAACATTCATTTTGCTTACAAATGAAGGGCCTAGCTTGGAGAAGGATGAACATTGGAGCAAGATCACGCATCAAGTTGATGGCATGCGCAAGGGGGTCAAGAACGGAGTTACAAGTGATGATCTCAGGACTTTGAAGCCACCATAAGGATTGCATGAAGCCTTGGACGAAATATACAAGATGCCACTTCATAAATTTCGTCTAGAGGCTATTCTAGGTGCTGCGTCACCTTATTATTGGGCCAGGCCCATGTATTTTCGAAATACTTAAGTATAGGCTGTTTTTAGAGTCCGTATGTGTGGGGAAACAAGAGTTAGGGTTGGTTTCGGACCCCTCCTCCAAGGGCCACGAAATTCCCCCCTCTTCCTCCATATATACAACCCTTAGGGCATCGTTTAGACTTTGGGTTTTGTTTAGATTAAAAGTTCGCCATAGCTGCAACTCTGCATACTTTGTTTGTGTTCAACGACCAGACCAAGGCGTCACAGAACCCCACCTTCATTAATAAAGCTTTCCTCTTTTATTCGCAATATCCAGATTGCAATCTCAGTTTCTTGCTTGTTCTTCGTTTGCTCACAGGAAATAGACCCTTGTGGTCAGGTTGATCATGCTCCGGCGTGGTCAATAACCCCTCGGAAGTTGGTTTAGCGATTGCTAAGGCATGACGTCTTCGCACGTTCGTAGTCGAATCGTCAAAGTCGACTCCCATAGAAAACGATTGCTATCTCATCGAAACATCAGGACACCTTTGCCCCTATCAAGTGGTATCAGATTTCCAGGTTGCTCGGTGAGATTTTACAGTTTTTCGTAGTTTAGATCGAGGTTGTTCTTCATACCTAAAGTCCAAGAAAAAGCCAAAAAAAATTAGGGTTAGTTCATCTCATCCGAACCAATCTGAGCCTTTGCATAATCTTTTTGGTATTTGCTTTGTTGAATTTGCGGTTGCATCGTCGTGTCAAGTTGCTGGTCCTGGAGTCTAGTCCTTTAGAGTTTCGAGTTCTGCTCACAAGTTGTCACGCCGCCGCCGCACCATCGTCATCACCGCTGCCATATACCACCATCATCATCACCGCTGCCATATACCACCATCATCATCACCGCTGCCATATACCACCATCGTCATCGCCGCTACCATATACCACCATCGTCATCGCCGCTCCCATATACCACATATCCACCACCATCACGCTAATCCGAGTCCACCTCCATCACAGATTCGCCACCAGTCCGTGTTCCACCGCCCTGCATATATCCGCCACCAGTCCGAGTTTCCACCAGATTCATCTCCGCCACCAGTCCTAGTCCGAGTCCAGTAATTGTTACTTTGTTCTCGATTTCCAGATCACGCGGTACTCCAAGTCATGACAGAGTAGGACTCCCCAACTTTCGAGCCATCCGTAGAAGAAAAATAGTTCCAGTTTAGAAAAAAACTAAGTCTGGAAAATTCTGGCTAGGCAGTTTTTAGGACATTTGTAGACTTTTTCGAGAAAAAAAATTTTGTGGAGCAAAAAAAAGGAAAAAAAAGTGCAAAAAAAAGTGAAAAAGAGAAAAAAAATCAGAGTGTGCTCCTCCCTTGTTTACGTGCAGTGCCATGATTTTTTAGTGTTCTAGGCTCGCGTCTCTAGTACGGTCTAGCCTAGGACCAGCACAGTACCGTTGTTGAGCGTTTATTCAACTTTGCATTTCTGAATTGATTATTGCTGACCATTTTTGCTACTATATTATAAGCCTTCCCAGCTCCACATACATCTACATCATGCGTTTGACTCTCGCTGGTAATCACTTTATCCAAGCTTTGAGATTTTTGACTACATCAGTTGTCGATCACCGCCTGCTGCTGGGTAAGAACTGGTAAGAATTTGAGTTCTGCTTGACGAATTTGTGACACCCACCACCACCACCACTTGTTAGTAGTCTGTAGGATCATATTCTTGTGTGTTTCTATTGCTGCTAACCATGCCAGGATCACAAAACGACGAGATTGACTGGGAGAACTTAACGAACAAGGAGCTTCATGATAAGTTTCAGCAAATGATAACTGAACATGTGCAAGATGTGCTGAACAATTTTGAAGGGGCCATGGAGAAGATCACTGGCCTTGAGAAGATGTTCAAAACAAATCTCGATAATAGATTTAATGAACTGCTTGTGCGTCTTCCACCACCGGCCGCACCCGCTGCACCTCTGCAACAACAACAACAACAACGACTACCTCCACATCGCAAAACAGCCCTCCGCCGAGCGAGCCGTGTTCCTCTTTAGCCTGGCCAAACTGTTGGTGTTGCTGTTGATAATTCTATTGCTCCTGCTGCTAATGGGGAGGAGGATGATTATGCGGGAGATTACGAGGATGAGGTTGATCAAAATCAAAACTACGTGCAACCACCAGCACCACAACCACCAGGTCGTCCACATGCAAATAATGGCAATGTTAGGGCTCCCCCTCAGGTACGAGATCATGACCATCTCCCTAAACTGAAATTGAATATTCCACCATTTGAGGGTAGATATGTTCCTTATATATATCTTACTTGGGAGTTAGAAACTGAACAACGATTTACATGTTTACAATATCCTGAGGAGAGACGTGTTCCTGCTGCTGTTTGTGCTTTCACTAGCTTTGCATGTGTTTGGTGGTCTGAACATTGTAGATTATATCCTGTTCCAGCTACTTGGGCTGCTTTGAAAACTGCTATGCGTACTCGTTGGGTTCCACCATATTATCAACGTGAATTACTTCAAAAATGCAGCACTTAAGACAAGGAAAAAATTCTGTAGAAGAATATTATCAGGAATTACAAACTGGCAGGATTAGATGTGGTATTGTTGAGGAGAAGGAAGCTATGCTTGCACGTTTTATGGGTGGATTAATTAGAGAGATTCAGACCATTCTAGAGTATAAGGATTATAATAATATCACTCGTTTATTCCATCTTGCTTGTAAACCTGAACGTGAAGTGCAAGATCGACAGCCATTGGCACGGACTAACTTTTCTGCAGGTCGACCTTCATCATGGACACCGTGTGCATCCTCTACTTCCACACATTCTACTGCACCGACACGTCCATCAGCTGTTACCTCCAGCCGTGATACAAGGAAGCAGGCACAACCACCATTATCTGCCAAGAGCACACCTATCGGGCCTGCACAGAGTTCGTCTTCTTCCATGGCATCAATAGGGCACACCAGTGATATTATTTGCCGTCGTTGTAAGGGAAGAGGACATTTTGCGAGAGAATGCAAATCTCAGCGTGTGATGATTGCTACTGAGGATGGTGCGTATGAGTCCGCTAGTGACTGTGATGAGGAGACTTTGGCTCTTATTACACATGAAGAACACGGTGGAGACAATTCTGATCATGAGACACAATACATGGCTCCTGAAGATGCTGACAGGTATGAATGTTTAGTTGCTCAATGTGTTTTGAGTGTGCAGGTTACACAAGCTAAGCAAAATTAGAGGCATAATTTGTTCCATACAAAGGGAGTTGTGAAGGAACGTTCTATTCGCGTGATCATAGATGGAGGGAGTTGCAACAACTTGGCTAGCATGGAGATGGTGGAGAAGCTATCTCTCACCACAAGACCACATCCACATCCTTACTACATCCAATGGTTCAACAACAGTGGCAAGGTTAAGGTAACACGTACTGTTCGTGTGCATTTTAGTATCTCCACATATGCTGATTATGTTGATTGTGATGTGGTACCTATGCAAGCATGTTCCTTATTACTTGGTAGACCATGGCAATTTGATAAAAATTATGTACACCATGGTAGAAACAATCAGTATACTCTTATTCATAAGGATAAAAATATTAATTTGCTTCCTATGACTCCTGATTCCATTTTGAAAGATGATATCAATAGAGCTAATAAAGCAAAACAGGAGAAAAATAAGAGTGAAAATCAGATTGTGGCAAAAGAATTTGAGCAACAAATGAAGCCTAATAATAAACCATCTACTATTGCTTCTGAAATTAAATTGAAAAGTGCATGTTTACCTGCCACCAAATCTGATATTGATGAGCTAGATTTTAGCAAATCTGTTTGCTATGCTTTTATGTGCAAAGAGGCATTCTTTTCATTCAAGGACGTGCCTTCCTCTTTGCCCCCTGCTGTCACTAACATTTTGCAGGAGTTCGCTGACATCTTTCCACAAGACGTGCCACCGGGATTAACACCTATTCGAGGGATTGAGCATCAAATTGACTTAATTCCCGGTGCATCGCTACCAAACCGTGCACCATACCGTACCAATCCAGAGGAGACGAAGGAGATTATGCATCACGTACAGGAGCTGCTCGACAATGGTTATATACGCGAATCTCTTAGTCCTTGTGCTATTCCTATTGTACTAGTGCCTAAAAAGGATGGTACGTCGCGTATGTGTGTTGATTGTAGAGGCATTAATAATATTACTATTCGTTATCGTCATCCTATTCCTAGGCTAGATGATATGCTTGATGAATTGAGTGGCTCTACAATATTCTCTAAAGTTGATTTGCGTAGTGGATACCATCAAATTCATATGAAATTGGGTGATGAATGGAAAACAGCATTTAAAACTAAGTTTGGTTTATATGAGTGGTTAGTCATGCCTTTTGGGTTAACTAATGCGCCTCGTACTTTCATGAGACTAATGAACGAAGTTTTACGTGCTTTCATTGGATGATTTGTGGTAGTCTATTTTGATGATATACTGATTTATAGCAAATCTTTGGAAGAACATTTGGAACATTTACGTGCTGTTTTTATTGCTCTACGTGATGCACGTTTGTTTGGTAACCTTGGGAAGTGCACCTTTTGCACCGACCGAGTATCTTTTCTTGGCTATGTTGTTACTCCAGAGGGAATTGAAGTTGATGAAGCCAAGATTGAAGCTATTGAGAGTTGGTCGCAGCCCAAAACGGTCACACAAGTGAGGAGTTTCCTTGGCCTCGCTGGTTTCTATAGGCGTTTTGTGAGAGATTTCAGCACCATTGCTGCACCTCTCAACGAGCTTACAAAGAAGGATGTGCCATTTGTTTGGGGTACCGCACAGGAAGAAGCCTTCACGGTATTGAAAGATAAGTTGACACATGCTCCTTTACTCCACCGTCCTGATTTTAATAAGACTTTTGAGCTTGAATGTGATGCTAGTGGAATTGGATTAGGAGGTGTGTTAATACAAGATGGCAACCCTGTTGCATAATTTTCTAAAAAATTGAGTGGGCCTAGTCTGAACTATTCTACTTATGATAAAGAATTATATGCTCTTGTTCGGACTTTAGAGACATGGAAACATTATTTATGGCGCAAAGAATTTGTTATTCATTCTGATCATGAATCTTTGAAACATACTAAAAGTCAAGCTAAACTGAATCGTAGACATGCTAAATGGGTGGAATTCATTGAGACTTTCCCTCATGTCATTAAACACAAGAATGGTAAAGAAAATGTTATTGCTGATGCTTTGTCTCGTCGCTATACTATGCTTTCACAACTTGACTTCAAAATATTTGGTTTGGACACCATCAAAGATCAATATGTGCATGATGCTGATTTTAAAGATGTAATGCAGAATTGTAATGAAGTAAGAACATGGAACAAGTTCATTATTAATGATGGCTTTGTGTTTCGTGCTAACAAGCTATGCATTCCTGCTAGCTCTGTTCGTCTTTTGTTGTTGCAGGAGGCGCATGGGGGAGGATTAATGGGACACTTTGGCGTGAAGAAGATGAAGGACGTACTTGCTACACATTTCTTTTGGCCAAAGATGAGACGGGATGTTGAGCGTTTTGTTGCTTGCTGCACTACATGTCAAAAAGCTAAGTCATGACTCAATCCTCATGGTTTATATATGCCTTTGCCTATACCAAGTGTTCCTTGGGAGGATATACCTATGGACTTTGTTTTAGGTTTACCTCGAACAAAGAAGGGGAGGGATAGCATATTTATTGTCGTGGATAGATTTTCGAAAATGGCACACTTTATACCATGTCATAAAAGCGATGATGCTGTTAATGTTGCTGATTTGTTCTTTCGTGAAATTATTCGCTTGCATGGTGTGCCAAATACTATTGTTTCAGATCGTGATACTAAATTCCTTAGCCACTTTTGGAGATGTTTATGGGCTAAGTTGGGGACTAAACTGCTTTTTAGTACTACTTGTCACCCCAAACTGATGGACAAACTGAAGTAGTCAATAGAACATTGTCTACTATGCTTAGGGATGTTTTGAAGAATAATAAGAAAATGTGGGAAGAATGCTTGCCTCATATTGAATTTGCTTATAATCGTTCATTGCATTCTACTACTAAGATGTGCCCTTTTGAAATTGTGTATGGTTTCCTACCTCATGCACCTATTGATTTGTTGCCTCTTCCATCTTCGGAGAAGGTTAATTTTGATGCTAAAGAACATGCTGAATTGATTTTAAAAATGCCTGAGTTAACTAAGGAAAACATTGAGCGTATGAATGCTAAATATAAACTTGCTGGAGATAAGGGTAGAAAACATGTTGTGTTTGCACCTGGAGATCTTGTTTTGTTACATTTGCGTCAGGATAGATTTCCTAATTTGCGCAAATCAAAGCTAATGCCACGTGCTGATGGTCCTTTTAAGGTGTTAGAGAAAATAAATGATAATGCATATAAACTTGAGCTACCTGCAGATTTTGGGGTTAGTCCCACTTTTAACATTGCAGATTTGAAGCCTTATTTGGGTGAGGAAGATGAGCTTCCATCGAGGACGACTTCATTTCAAGAAGGGGAGGATGATGAGGACATCAATACCATTGTTACACCCACAGCCCCTACTGTGACATATACTGGACCAACTACTAGAGCTCGCGCACGCCAATTGAATTAACAGGTACTTTCTTTTGTTGGTAATGATTCTAATGTTCATGAGAATATGATGCTGCCTAAAGTGGATACATTTGTTTTGCTTACAAATGAAGGGCCTAGCTTGGAGAAGGATGAACATTGGAGCAAGAACAAGCATGGAGTTGATGGCATGCGCAAGGGGATCAAGAACGGAGTTACAAGTGATGATTTCCGGACTTTGAAGCCACCATAAGGAGTGCATGAAGCCTTGGACGAAATATACAGGATGCCACTTCATAAATTTCGTCTAGAGGCTATTCTAGGTGCTGCGTCACCTTATTATTGGGCCAGGCCCATGTATTTTCGAAATACTTAAGTATAGGCTGTTTTTAGAGTCCGTATGTGTGGGGAAACAAGAGTTAGGGTTGGTTTCGTACCCCTCCTCCAAGGGCCACGAAATTCCCCCCTCTTCCTCCATATATACATCCCTTAGGGCGTCGTTTAGACTTTGGGTTTTGTTTAGATTAAAAGTTGGCCATAGCTGCAACTCGGCGTACTTCATTTGTGTTCAACAACCAGACCAAGGCGTCACAGAACCCCACCTTCATTAATAAAGCTTTCCTCTTTTGTTTGCAATATCCAGATTGCAATCTCAGTTTCTTGCTTGTTCTTCGTTTGCTCGCAGGAAATAGACCCTCGTGGTTAGGTTGATCGTGCTCCGGCGTGGTCAATAACCCCTCGGAAGTTGGTTTAGCGATTGCTAAGGCGCGACGTCTTCGCACGTTCGTAGTCGGATCGTCAAAGTCGACTCCCACAGAAAACGATTGCTATCTCATCGAAACATCGGGACACCTGCCCCTATCACTTTCATACCCAGTTTTTATGCATTAGTTCCAACCCTCAAACATTGTATAGCCGGGAGTTGATAACATGTGGGTATTGGGAAGTAGTTGATGAGGTAGGAACCTATGGTCCTGCATTCAAACCTTGGGAGTTACTACTATGTTATGCTTATACTGCTATGCTATGGTCGTAGACGTGGATTGGTTTGAGTGAATTCATGATAGATGTGAGAGTTATTATTAATGGTTAACTTAAGGTGGCTACTTTAATACACATCTAGGTGGATTGGTTGGGGCACCCTGGAGCACCCAGTGGTTTACCCGGGCACCTGGAGAACCCAGTGCTTGCCCAAGGGGATCCCGGAGTACCCGTGTTAACCCTATGGAATACCACCCAGGCTCAAAGGGATCATAAGTTTATTCATGCTAGAAACTTCCGTGTGCAGCCGCAAGCCATTATGGGCTCTGGCATAGTTGAGTAAGTTGTGTGAGATCTTGAAGAGGTGGACTAGCAGATGTAGGGGGATTGTAGGCGTACCGGTCCGCCCGGAGTAGAGAGTAAATGCTTCTGAAAGACTGTGTCTTGGTCATCCATTTCTCAAACATCATGAAGTGCGAGAAATTCAACGGAGGAGATCGAGTCTTGTGGGGAAAAGTGCGCAAACCTCTGCAGAGTGTACAAACTAATCATGATTAGCCTTGTCCCCGGTTATGGACATCTTGAGTATCTGGTTCTTAGATTATCATGTTGATCTCATCATGTTACTTAAATAATTTGTTGGTTTAATGATTACTAATTTGGGATTGAGTTGGAGGAACCATCTCAATGTTTGCAACAAACTTTGTAGTTAAATAAAATTTATTCCTTTGTTGTAGGTAAAAATTAGCTTTTATGCAAAGATAAACTTAGAGCTTTTCCACCAGCCAAATATGCATGTAGTGATAGATATTATTCATCATTATCCTAGGGTGTGAATTTGCCAGTACATTCAATGTACTAATCTGCATGGCTGCAACGTCTCATGTTGCAGGAGTCTTACGGCGAGTAACTGGTACATTAGGGTTACAATTTCTACACTCAACTTTGCCGTTGGTGTTGATGGGAATCCACAACCTTGTTGTTTCTTCCGCTTTATGGTTTGATGTAATAGTATTTACGTTACTTTATACATGTGATTTACCTTTGTTATAAATCCTCGAGTACTATGTGTGTCAGCATACCGATCCAAGGATGACACTTAAGCATAAAGACTTGACCGTCTGAGGTTGGGTCGCTACAGTCACCATGTTTGAGCATATGAGGCATGTTACCGCAAAGATGTAACCTTGGGCACATAATCTCTACTCCATCATTTAAAGCACCATAGTTCGAAGAACGTGATAACTTTGAGAGTGTTTGTTTCATTTATGCATTATATAGGGAGAAGTCAATTCATGAGTTCCCCCTAAATATATGCCTACATCAAGATCGACATGAAGTAAATGTATGCATATGTACAAGATTTCACATAATGTTATCAAGCTCCAAGATACCAAGTTCACGCCTAAGCTGACAAAATCTTGCTTCAACCATTGGTTTTGTGAAAATTTCAGCAAGTTGTATATCCGTACCAACATCAGCAATATCAATGTCACCTTTTTGCACATGGTATTTGAAGAAGTGATATCTAATATCAATGTGCTTGGTGCGAGGGTGATCAATAGGGTTCTCAACAATCTTGATGGCACTTTCATTGTGGCATATAAGAGGCACATGTCTATAAGTGATACCATAATCCTTCAAAGTTTTCCTCATCCATAGTAATTGAGTTGCACAACTTGCAGTTGCAATGTATTCGGCTTCAGCGATGGAGAGGGAGTCACAATTCTGCTTCTTCAAGGACCAACTTACCAACGAGCATCTAAGAAATTGACATGCACCAGAGGTAGACTTCCGTCCCACTTTGTCTCCGGCCTAATCTGCATCCGTACACCCAATGATATTAAACTTGTCATCCTTGGGGTACTATATACCCAATTTTGGGGTGTGAACAAGGTATCTAAGAATATGCTTAACCGCCTTATGATGACTTTCCCTAGGGGAAGCTTGAAATCTTGCAGATATGCCTACACTTAACATGATGTCCGGTCTAGATGCACAAAGATAAAGCAACGAACCAAACATAGAGCAGTAAAGAGATGGATCAAATGGGACACCGTTTGTGTCTTCATTAAGAACAAGTTTGGATGGCATGGGTGTCTTGCATGGACTAGCATCGCTCATTCCAAACTTCTCAAGAATGTCCTTGAGATATTTGGTTTGGGACAAGAAAATTCCTTCTTGATATTGTTGAATTTGAAATCCGAAAAAGAACTTCAAGTCCGCATTGAATGACATCTCAAAGGTCTTGGTCATGGAGGCCGCAAACTTTTTACACAAATGAATGTTAGGAGAACAAAAAATGATGTCATCTACATAGATTTGGCATAAGATCAAATCACCCTTTTCCCTCTTAGTAAAAAGAGTTGGATCGATCACCCCTCTCACAAAGCCATCATCGAGCAGAAACTTCTTAAGATGATCATACCAAGCACGAGGTGCTTGTTTGATGCCATACAAAGCCTTGTGAAGTTTATACACATAGTCTCTATGATCAGGATCAACGAACCTGGGTGGTTGTGATACATGTACTTGTAGAGGACCATTAAGGAAAGCACTCTTCACATCCATTTGATGTAAAGTGAAACCATTGGAAGAAGAATAAGCAAGTAAGTTTCGAATAGACTCAAGATGGGAATGGGAGAAAAGGTCTCATCAAAGTCCAAACCTTCAACTTGTGTGTACCCTTGTGCCACTAAACTTGCCTTGTTTCGAATGATTACGCCATTCTCATCTTGCTTGTTTTTGAAAATTGATTTTGTTCCAATGACATTGTGTTCCTTAGTTGGTCTCTTGACTAATGACCACACTTTGTTGCATTCAAAACTGTTCAACTCTTCTAACATAGCAATGAGCCAATCATTGTCCATCAATGCATCTTGTACCTTGAGTGGCTCAACACTAGGGACAAACGAAAAGTGAGCATAAAAGTTTGTCAATTGTTTACGAGTGACTCTACCTTCCGACATGCCATTAATAATTTGATCAACATCAACATGATTAGCCACTCGTGGAAGGATGGAGGTTAGGGTTTCAAGAGGATCAACTTCATTTCCATCATCCACATCCTCAACATATGGATCATTAGTGGGTGGTGGATGATCTTCTTTGTCGTGTTGCATTTGTTGAGGTTCATCATCAAGGATTGCACTTTCTTGTTCTTGCTCTTGGTGATGATCTTGTTCTTGAATATGATCATGGTGAGGGACTTGTTCTTCTTCTTGTTCTTGAACAACGGGCTCCGTTTGAGCAATACGATCTTGAGGTGGCATGGGTGTTGTAGTAGCTTGATGATGAGTGAAACATCCATCTTCTTCTTCATCGTCATGAGTTTCTTGTTCCATTGGAAGAACAACACCAACACCCATGGTCAAAATATCTTGAGATGGATCTTCTTCACCTACATCACTTAGATCAACTTGCCCCCCATGGGAGCCATTAAATTCATCAAACACCACGTCACAATTTTCTACAACACATCCATTGGATTTGTTGTATACTCTATAGGCGTGAGAGTTTGATCCATAACCAACGAATATGCCCTCAATTATTTTGGATTGAAAATTTTCTAACTGTTCCCTCTTGTTGAGAATGAAGCACTTGCACCCAAATACATGAAAGTACTTGACATTTGGCTTGTTTCCCATTAGGAGCTCATATGGAGTCTTTTCTAATATCATGCAGATGAAGAGCCGGATTTATGCATGTCATGCGGTGTTGACGGCCTCGTCCCAAAAACTATTTGGTGACTTCTACTCATCCAACATGGACCTTGCCATTTCCACAAGTGTACAGTTCTTCCTCTCGGCTACACCATTTTGTTAAGGAGTGTAAGGCGCGGAATATTGATACTCAATCCCCTCAAAACTAAGAAATTCTTCCAAGGTGTAGTTCTTGAACTCGGAGCCATTGTCGCTTCTTATTGCCAAAATTTCTTTGTCAAACTTGCGTTGGCCTTGCTTGGCAAAATAAATGAAGGTGATCTTCGTCTCGTCCTTAGACTTGAGGAAAAACACCCATGTGTATCTTGAGTAATCATCAACAGTGAAAAGTCCATACTTTTTCCCACCAAGACTATCCCATGAAGGAGGCGCAAAGAGATCCACATGAAGGAGCTCCAAAGGCCTTGAAGTAGATACGATGTTCTTGGGTGGGTGCTTTGATTGATGTTGCTTCCCGGCAATGCATGCACTACACACACGATCTTCCTCAAAAGAAACATTGGTTAGTCCAAGGATGTGATTACCTTTTAAGAGATCTTGAAGATTTCTCATGCCGACATGGGCTAGCCGGCGATGCCATATCCACCCCTTGTCGGCCTTGGCCATTAGACAAGTTGCATGGAATGTACTCTCTTTCGAGAAATCAATAGTGTATAGGTTTCCATCCAACTCTCCAACAAAGGCCACTTCGAAAGTATCTCTCTTAAAGACTTTCACATCCGTTAGTCCAAATAGTGTATCATAACCAACAGAAGCCAATTGACAAACGAAAAGCAAATGGTATTTAAGGGATTGGACAAGCATGACATTTGCAAGAGACTTGTCATTTGTGATAGCCAACTCTCCCAACCCCAAGTACCTGCCCTTCTGATCCTCCACCAAACACAATGCTCATAAATGGTTGAATAGCTTCCATGAAATCGAAGAGCAATTTGCTATTTCCGATCATATGGTTGGTGCATCCACTATCTTTCACCCATTTGACTCCACTGGAGAAAGCAACCTACACACAATTCACAACTTGGTTAGAGGCACCCATTTTGCAATGGGACCTCTCAAGTTAGTCACAACGGTCATAGGAACCCAAATAACATTGAAACGAAATGCATTATGAGGACCAACTAATTTAGCATAAACTTCTCCATCCTTTGTATTATGAAGTAAATAGGATGGAGGTGAGGGAGTCCTGGATTAGGGGTTCCTCGGACAGCCGGACTATATGCTTATGCCGGACTGTTGGACTATGAAGATACAAGATTGAAGACTTTGTCCCGTGTCCGGGTGGGACTCTCCTTTGCGTGGAAGGAAAGCTTGGCGATTCGGATATGTAGATTCCCTTCTCTGTAACTGACCTGATGTAACCCTAGCCCCCTCCGGTGTCTATATAAACCGGAGGGTTCAGTCTGTAGGACAAGAACAATCATAATCATAGGTTAGCTTCTAGGGTTTAGCCTCTATGATCTCATGGTAGATCGACTCTTGTAATACTCATATCATCAAGATCAATCAAGCAGGAAGTAGGGTATTACCTCCGTAGAGAGGGCCCGAACCTGGGTAAACATCGTGTCCCCCGCCTCCTGTTACCATTAGCCTTAGACGCACAGTTCGGGACCCCCTACTCGAGATCCGCCGGTTTTGACACCGACATTGGTGCTTTCATTGAGAGTTCCACTGTGACGTCAAAAAAGGGTTGATGGCTCTCCTTGTTATCAAGGTCAACATCGCCACTGGGGGAGCCCTGGACTTAGGCCAAACCCTCCGATTAGGCGGCTTCGTCATGACCGCCCGTTCGGCCGCCGTGCCGATGATGACTTCTCGGGTCATCAGAAACAACCTCCACGTCAGCTCGAAATACGCCGAGCAGATGGATCCAATGGAACATTCATCCTTGAACGAGCTCCTGGATCGCATCGCCGCTTTGGGAGTCACTACGGACTATGATCGGATTGGTCTTAAACGCGATCAAAGAGATATTAACTCTCCGCCGATCACCCATCAAATAGCGGTGGTGGAGGAGCAACGTAGCAACTCTTCCTCTATTTTGAGGACGAACTATGTCCAGATTCCTGAGCTCTCTGACCCAGATACCCGCTCGTGAGAGGACATGACCCAAGCTCTGAATTTAGAGTCGGACAGCGGGCCAAAAGAATTGGGTAAGATCCCGGAACCCTGATAGGGGCAAAGGTGTCCCGATGTTTCGATGAGATAGCAATCGTTTTCTGTGGGAGTCGACTTTGACGATCCGACTACAAACTTGTGAAGACGTCGCGCCTTAGCAATCGCTAAACCAACTTCCGAGGGGTTATTGACCACGCCGGAGCATGATCAACCTAACCACGAGGGTCTATTTCCTGCGAGCAAACGAAGAACAAGCAATAAACTGAGATTGCAATCTGCATATTGCGAATAAAAGAGGAAAGCTTTATTAATGAAGGTGGGGTTTTGTGACGCCTAGGTGTGGTCGTTGAACACAAACGAAGTACGCGAAGTTGTAGCTATGGCGAACTTTTAATCTAAACAAAACCCAAAGACTAAACGACGCCCTAAGGGCTGTATATATGGAGGAAGAGGGGGGAATTTCGTGGCCCTTGGAGGAGGGGTCCGAAACCAACCCTAACTCTTGTTTCCCCACACGTACGGACTCTAAAAACAGCCTATACTTAAGTATTTCGAAAATACATGGGCCTGGCCCAATAATAAGGTGACGCAACACCTAGAATAGCCTCTAGACAAAATTTATGTAGTGGCATCTTGTATATTTCGTCCAAGGCTTCATGTTATGGTGGCTTCAAAGTCCTGAAATCACCACTTGTAACTCCGTTCTTGATCCCCTTGCGCATGCCATCAACTCCATGCCTGTTCTTGCTCCAATGTTCATCCTTCTCCAAGCTAGGACCTTCATTTGTAAGCAAAACAACTGTATCCAATTTAAGCAACATCATATTCTCATGAACATTAGAATCATTACCAAGAAACGAAAGTACCTGGTAATTTAATTGGCGTGCGCGAGCTCTAGTAATTGGTCCAGTATATGTAAGAGTAGGGGCTGTGGGTGTAACAATGGTATTGATGTCCTCATCATCCTCCCCTTCTTGAAATGAAGTCGTCCTCGACGAAAGATCATCTTCCTCACCTAAATAAGGCTTCAAATCTGCAATGTTAAAAGTGGGACTAATCCCAAAATCTGTAGGTAGCTCAAGTTTATATGCATTATCATTTATTTTCTCTAACACCTTTAAAGGACCATCTGCACGTGGCATTATCTTTCATTTGTGCAAATTAGGAAATCTATCCTTACGCAAACGTAACCAAACAAGATCTCCAGGTGCAAACACAACATGTTTTCTACCCTTATCTCCAGCAAGTTTATATTTAGCATTCATACGCTCAATGTTTTCCTTAGTTAACTCATGCATTTTTAAAATCAATTCAGCACGTTCTTTAGCATCAAAATTAACCTTCTCCGAAGATGGAAGAGGTAACAAATCAATAGGTGCACGAGGTAGGAAACCATACACAATTTCAAAAGGGCACATCTTAGTAGTAGAATGCAATGAACGATTATAAGCAAATTCAATATGAGGCAAGCATTCTTCCGACATTTTCTTATTCTTCTTCAAAACAGCCCTAAGCATAGTAGACAATGTTCTATTGAGTACTTCAGTTTGTCCATCAGTTTGGGGGTGACAAGTAGTACTAAAAAGCACTTTAGTCCCCAACTTAGCCCATAAACATCTCCAAAAGTGGCTAAGAAATTTAGTATCACGATCTGAAACAATAGTATTTGGCACATCATGCAAACGAATAATTTCACGGAAGAACAACTCAGCCACATTAACAGCATCATCGCTTTTATGACATGGTATAAAGTGTGCCATTTTCGAGAATCTATCCACAACAACAAATATGCTATCCCTCCCCTTCTTTGTTCGACGTAAACCTAAAACAAAGTCCATAGATATATCCTCCCAAGGAACACTAGGTACAGGCAAAGGCATATATAAACCATGAGGATTGAGTCGTTACTTAGCCTTTTGACATGTAGTGCAGCGAGCAACAAAGCGCTCAACATCCCGTCTCATCTTTGGCCAAAAGAAATGTGTAGCAAGTATGTCCTCCATCTTCTTCACGCCAAAGTGTCCCATTAGTCCTCCTCCATGCGCCTCCTGCAACAACAAAAGACGAACAGAGCTAGCTGGAATGCATAGCTTGTTAGCACGGAACACAAATCCATCATTAACGACGAACTTGTTCCATGTTTTTCCTTCTTTACAATTCTGCAACACATCTTAAAAATCAGCATCATGCACATATTGCTCTTTGATGGTCTCCAAACCAAATATTTTGAAGTCAAGTTGTGAAAGTATAGTATAGCGACGAGACCAAGCATCAGCAATAACTTTTTCTTTACCCTTCTTGTGTTTGATGACATAAGGGAAAGTCTCAATGAATTCCACCCATTTAGCATGTCTACGATTCAGTTTAGCTTGACTTTTAATATGTTTCAAAGATTCATCATCGGAATGTATAAAAAATTCTTTGGGCCATAAATAATGTTGCTGATAGAGGCAAAGGTGTCCCGTCTTTCGATGAGATGGTAGCTATCGTTTTGGAGGAAGTCGACTTTGACGATCCAACTACGAACGTGCGAGGACGTCGCGCCTTAGCAATCGCTAAACCAACTCCGAGAGGTTATTGACCACGCCGGAGCACGATCAACCTGACCACGAAGGTCTGTTACCAGCAGGCAAATGAAGAACACGCAAGAAACTAAGATTGCAATCTAGATATTGCGAGTATAAGAGGAAAGCTTTATTGATCAAGGTGGGGTTCTGTGACGCCTTTGTCTGGTCGTTGAACACAAACGAAGTACGCGAAGTTGCAGCTATGGCGAACTTTTAATCTAAACAAAACCCAAAGTCTAAACGGTGCCCTAAGGGCTGTATATATGGAGGAAGAGGGGGGAATTTCGTGGCCCTTGGTGGAGGGGTCCGAAATCAACCCTATCTCTTGTTTCCCCACACATACGGACTCTAAAAATAGCCTATACTTATGTATTTCGAAATTACATGGGTCTGGCCCAATAATAAGGTGACGCAGCACCTAGAATAGCTTCAGGACGAAATTTATGAAGTGGCATCTTGTATATTTCGTCCAAGGCTTCATGCACCCATTATGGTGGCTTCAAAGTCCTGAAATCATCACTTGTAACTCCGTTCTTGTTCCCCTTGCGGATGCCATCATCTCCATGATTGTTCGTGCTCCAATGTTCATCCTTCTCCAAGCTAGGCCTTTCATTTGTAAGCAAAACAAATGTATCCAATTTAGGCAGCATCATATTCTCATGAACATTAGAATCATTACCAAGAAATGAAAGTACCTGATAATTTAATTAGCGTGCGTGAGCTCTAGTAATTGGTCCAGTATATGTAGCAGTAGGGGTTGTGGGTGTAATAATGGTATTGATGTCCTCATCACATCTTCATCATCACGAGAGTTGGGACAACGCACACAAGCATATGGTTAGGTTATGTCTTTACCATCATTTGAGGGTAGATTTAATCCTGCTATTTATCTAGCTTGGGAGCTTGAATTAGAAGAAGTTTTTAGTCACTATGATTTTTCTGAACTTGAGAGAGTACGAGCTACCACTAGAGCATTTACTGGTTTTGCTTCTGTTTGGTGGAGTGTACATTGTAAGAAAAACATTGATAACCAACCCACAACTTGGAAAATTTTGAAAGCTGTAATGAGACAACAATTTTTCCTCCTTACTATCGTCGTGAATTGCTTCGCAAGTTGGAACAATTAAAACAAGACAATAACACTGTTCATGCTTACTACCAAGAGTTCAAATCTTATATGCATCATTGTGACATAGAAGAATCTGAGGATGATACAATGAATAAATTTTTTGGTGGTTTGAACCATGATATCCGTGCAAGATTTCACTATATTCCTCGTTGCATTACTGGTATGTATGTTCGCACTTGTACCTTTGAGAGACAGATACAGGAGGATGCATTGGGTGACTACAACAACTACTATTCCAATTCATGCTCACCACCGCCAATTGGTTCCTCCACCGTTGCACTTACTAGAGCATCCCCACCTCGGATTGTGAGTGCAACATCATCTCAAGAGTATGGTGTATTGTCAATATCCGTACCTACATCAGCTACGTCTTTGTGACAAGGTAACAGTAAATGTATTGATGATATAACTTCACATGAGAATGATGCATCCCTAGTTAACTTGAATGCATCATGTGTTGAGTTACCTAGTGATTTGAGCACATCACCTATTTTAGAGAATCTTGATACTGTCATGAATGCGTCATGTGATCAAACAACTGAAATACCAACAATTTTGAGTGCACCCACTGAAGTAACTGTTGATGCAAAAGAATCAATGTTTAATCATTTTGATATGACCTCTAATCTTGGTGATGATTCTGTGTCGAATGACTTATTGCATGTTTGCTTATTTAAGCATGTTGTAGCATGTAAATTTGATGCAAGTAAGGTTTATTCACCAATGTTGGGATGGTTTAATGATGAACATTGTCAATCTTTTGAAATGAATAAGAGCTTCACTTATATGTGCAAACTGAGTTGCAATATTTTCATGCCTTCTACTTCTTGTGATAATGTTTTGGCTTTTGATTTTATGAACTATGCAAGTTACTCATCTATTCATGTGTCATATGTGCACAAATCAAGGGAAGTAAAAATGGATGACATATACATATACAACATGTACACCTTGTCTCTCATGTTAGTCAGATTTCAGATTAAGCAACGCCGAGGACGGATTTGTTTTCAAGAAGGGGAGGATTATGAGGACATGACTACCTTGAATACGACCAAAAATAATGCATACATTTATATTTGTGAGGTGATTTCTAATGCAAACTATGCAATAATTTATTTATGTCATCCAGGACAAAAATACTTCACAAACTTTTGTGCCATGTCTAATTCCAGGTGTATGGGACATTTGTACAATCCATATATGAAGATAAGGGAGAAAGATGAATTTACTTGTTGTTCAAAAAGTTCCCTCACGTCACTTTTGGCCCAAGAGAAGATAGAGTCCAAGTCTCTCACGTTCTGGACTCAGATTCGGACTGCACAGACATACCTGACTCAAAACGTCAATAACTTTTTCATCCGGACTTCAAATTGGGTGATTCTTTTTTTGTTGGAAACTAGATTTCGTGCACTTTCCAACCCAATTGGATTCACCTTCAAATTCATCCGGAACGTTGAGTTATGGACGAAATAATCTGATGCTGCAGCAGAATCCGAGTCAAACTACAAGTCCAAAGGTGTTACATCACCTCCACTTGGGCCCATTGGCCTTGTACGACCTAGTGTTAGTTTTAGGATGCCTTGGGATGTCCTCCCACCTCCTTGGCCGGCACCCCTTGATCCTATATAAGTAGATCCATCTAGTAGCTTTTTGCTTGGGATTTGTTTAGTTAAAAGTTAGCCAACGCAACTTCGTGTACTTCGTTTGTGTCCAACGACCAGACCAAGATCACTTTCGGATCCCCACCTTTTATCAATACTTCATCCATATTCACAATATTCAGATTGCTTTATCATATTATTGCTTGTTCTTTGATTGCTTGCAGGAATAGACCTTCTTGGTCAGGTTGATTGTGCTCCGGCGTGGTCAATAACCTCTCGGAGTTGGTTTAGCAATTGCTAAGGCGCAACATCATGCACGTTTGTAGTCGGATCGTCAAAGTCATCTTCACCAAATCGATATTTATCATCTCATCGAAAGATCGGGACACCCCGTCTCTATCAACGAGGCAGAACATCCTCTTCCATAGCTCGAAATGAGCTTCGCAACCCACAAAAAACTTGCAAAGGGCGACATAACCTGCGATGTGCAGGATGGAGGCAGGGGTGAAATTGTGTAGCTGAAGGCCATAGAACTCTAGGAGCCCGCGGAGGAACGGATGGATTGGAAATCCAATGCCCCTCAGCAAGTAAGGGACAAGGCACACTCGCTCCCCCTGGATGGGTTGGGAAAACTCTCCGCTTGCTCCCTACCGTCAAAGGTGGCTAATCCGGCTCGAATGGGGACAAGATATGCAGGTGGAAGAAACCCCTGGGTCTGCAACTTCACCAATTGGCCGTGGGATACAGTACACTTCTCCCAATCACCTGGCTTAGCACCATAGGGGCGAGAGGAAGAGCTGCGGTGGCCGGCCATGATGGGATGCTTTTTTCGGGCGCGCTCTGATGAATCCTCGCTTAGGGAAGATGGTGTGATTTGGATCTGAGGATCCCCGTCTCTTTAATAGACGATTTGTTTACATGGTCAGGGTGGCAAGTGTAAGAATGCCCTAGCTTCTCGCATTCGCTCGAAAAGTGGAGGCTAACACTATTAAGGTACAGAAGCCGATGAGTGCAACATTAAATGGGAAGCGGGACACTGCTCGCTACAACAGGTACTCTAGAAAATTCGGAGAAGGAACCCGCCTTGCAATGCCGAAGACAATCTGCGCGCCGGACTCATAGTCATTGAAGCCTGGTTCAGGGCTACTGAGGGAGTCCTGGATTAGGGGGTCCTCGGACAGCCGGACTATATGCTTATGCCGGACTGTTGGACTATGAAGATACAAGATTGAAGACTTCGTCCCGTGTCCTGGTGGGACTCTCCTTTGCATAGAAGGCAAGCTTGGCAATTCAGATATGTAGATTCCCTTCTCTATAACCGACCTGATGTAACCCTAGCCCCCTCCGGTGTCTATATAAACTGGAGTGTTTAGTCTGTAGGACAAGAACAATCATAATCATAGGCTAGCTTCTAGGGTTTAGCCTCTACGATCTCGTGGTAGATCGACTCTTGTAATACTCATATCATCAAGATCAATCAAGCAGGAAGTAGAGTATTACCTCCGTAGAGAGGGCCCGAACCCGGGTAAACATCGTGTCCCCCGCCTTGTCACATCCCTAGCTTCTGGTGCTGCCTAGTGTTTGCATCTTGTTGCATCATGTTTAAATTTTATTTAAGTTGAATTGGGGATGACAGAACCCCCAGCACCCCCCTTAAACCAACTAGGGTTTACTAAAATCATTTTCAATGAACCCAAAATGCCCTACTAAAATGTTCATCATCTTTGCCTTGGTCTAGAACCTCTGACAAAAATGCTGCACACTTTTCTAGGACAACAGAGGGTCACTGGATTAAATCATTAGTTAATTGCATTTGGGCATTTAAATGCTAGTAAATATTTTAAATGTCCAAATAATCCCAAACCAAAATGTTCCATGTTGGATATATTCTAAACATTGGGCATGCACAGTTTGGTGATTTTTGAAAGTGCCTAGATATTTTTAGTAATGCCACAAACTTACAGAACAAAAGAAAAATAGAAATAAAAGAAAGAGAGAGAGAGAGAAGGACCTACCGGGGTCACTTACCTGGCCAGCCCAGCCCACTGGCCCGGTGCCAGTCATCGCCTACCTCTGCCAGTAGGCAGAGGAGGGACACCGCGACGCCGCCGAGCTTGCCACACCACCTCCCTGCCTGCCTGGCTCCTCCCCGGTGCTCCTAGATGATGCCACGGAGACGCCACGCACCCTCCGGGCCCTCTCACTCTCTCCCGAATGCTCTCCCCTCCTCTGCTCTCTCTCCCTCTCGCAACAGAGCGCTGCCGTCGACGCCGTTCACAACCATCGCGCCCACCGCCATCGCATATCTCCCCTGAGCTGTCCAGAAGAACCGCCTCGGTCCCCTCGTCCTCTCCACCGAGCTGTACGACACCGGAGGCCCTAGAACACCGCCATCGCCGTCGTCTTCACCTCCGGCCGCCCGAGATCGTCGCCGCCGTTCTGCCCGCGCTGGACCTTCCCCGAGCTTGCCGTCTGCACCGTTGCAACCGCCGTAAGCTTCTCCCTCGAACCCCCCTCTCCGTTGTTCCATTTTCACGCCGTAGCTCCTACTTCACTGATGACCGAAGCCTCCGTCCGCCATGGCCGGTGAGGTCCTCGCTCCTGAGCACCTCCACCCGGTCCAGTGGCACCAGCGTGCTCCTGGAGCTCCCAGCAATCCGCCCCGCCGCTTAGCTCGCCCGTCAGCCAAGCGCAGCGCCTAGCCCGTGCTAAGCCGAACTCCGGCCGCCGCCGCGAGCTCCGTTTCGGCTATCTCCGGTCACCCTAGCTCCATCCGTCGCCACCTCTGGATGCGCGACACCTTCAGCTCCCCGTAGACGCAAACCACGCGCAAAACCGAGCCCCGTAGCAGTTTTCCGGCGAGTTTCCGCCGCGGTTTGAGGTCGCCGCCGGCAAGGCGCCGGCGACTGCCGACGTGGCCGTGATTAGGGCCTAATCACACCGCTAACCAACCCCCTGGGCCACTGACGCATGGGCCCCACTCCCTAATTAATCCTAGTTTTGTTTCTGTTTAGGTTAGTTTAAAAACCCAGCGGGACCCACATGCCTGAGTTGACCGCGCTGACGTGGCCGTTGACTGGGCCCACACGTCAGCGACCCTAACGAGCACCGTGACACTGACCAGTGGGACCCCCTGGTCAGGTTTGACCAGGGGCCGCCCTGTTGACTCTGCTGACGTCACAATGACGCAATGCTGACGCAGTAATTGTTTCTGGATTTAAAATAATTCAGGAAATTCCAGAAAATGATCTAAACTTCTAAAATTCATAGAAATTCAACCGTAACTCCAAATTAAATAATTTATATATGAAAAATGATCAGAAAAATCCAATCTATCCATCTGTACCGTTTTCATGCATGTTAGAACAAATTATGACTACTGTTTAGGACAATTCAATTAAATGGCATATGAATATCCACATATGGAGTTTGAATTTGAACTTAGAGTTCAAACCAACTCCATTTAACTTGCTGCTAGTTGCATTAGTTCAAACCACATCATATTGCCATGTCATGATCATGCATCATATTGTGCATTGCATTGATTGTGTTCTTCCTTGTTTGTCGGTGTTTGTCCCCTCTCGATAGACGTGACTCCGACGATGAGATCGTTGACACTGATGAAGACTCAATGCTATCTTTAGAAGTGCCAGGCAAGCAAAACCCCCTTGTTCATTCCGATACAATCCCACTCTCTCGCTCCTGCTCTCTTTTACTGCATTAGGACAACAACGATTCAACTGTTACTTGCTGCGGTAGTTGAACCCCCTTATCCTCTGCATGACCTGTCATTGCCACAGTAAATAGATGAAACCCACTAGCATGAGTAGGAGTTGTTTGAGCCCTGATGTGCCTACTCATTCATGCTTGTTTGTCATGCCTGCTACTGCTTAGAGTTGAGTCAGGTCTGATTCATCGGGAATGAATCGGAGGTGTGTGAACATGTCCTACTGTTGAGAGCTAAGTGTGTGAACACGATTTGGTAAAGGTAGCGGTGAGAGGCCATGTAGGAGTACATGGTGGGTTGTCTCATTGCAGCCGTCCTCAGGAACTGAGTTCTGTGTTTGTGATCCATGAACAGCTACTACCACACATTGGGATCCTTAATTGACTCTCTCGACTTATTAATCAACTTGATCTCTGTCCAGGAGTTGCAACTAGTTTCTGGTGTTTGTAGGTAGTGTTAGTAGTCTACCATGTGGCACCTGGTACAGGTGGGCTTGGGACAGACTAGGCACCATGGCACGGTGTACCAAGCGTAGATCCACCCGTCGAGGTGGGCTTGGGAACCCTGCACACATTGTTTGGGGCCGTGAGCGACACCCCGGCCGGATCTCCTTGCAGATGGAACCCGAATAGGCGATAAACCTGGACGAGAAACTTGTGTGGTTAGTCAGGTCGTGGCCGACACCCTCGTTGGGCTTCCGCTTGAAGGTTGCCGAGTACATGTCGTGTAAACGGCGGTAAGTGGTGAGAGCGTGTGTGAAGAAGTACACCCCTGCAGGGTTAACATTATCTATTCGAATAGCCGTGTCTGCGGTAAAGGACTTCTGGGTTGCCTGTACAGTTCATAGACAAGTGAAAGTGGATACTCTAAAATACGCAAGATAAGTGTGAGTGCTATGGATGGCGTTCTCGTAGGGAGACGGGAGCGGATCCATAGTGGTGTATTGATATGGTGAATATGTGGACTCGTGTGCGCCACCTCCAAAGAGTTACTTGCAGTCGTAGTTCAGGATAGCCACCGAGTCAAAGCTGGCTTGCTGCAGTTAAACCCCACCATCCCCTTGTTGATAATGATGCATATGTAGTTAGATCTGATGTAAGTCTTGCTGGGTACATTTGTACTCACGTTGCTTAATTTATGTTCTTTGCACAGAGACTTCAGTCTTGCTAGTAGTACTGCGTGGACTTCGACGTTTAGCTTGATACCTCAGCTATGATCTTGTGCCCTCGGCAGGATCTGGTAGATAGTCAGGCTTCTAAGCCTTTTTCATTTGTAGATGTCTGTACTCAGACATGTTAGCTTCCGCTTGTGCTTTGACTTGTATGCTCTGAATGTTGGGTCGTGAGACCCATGTTTGTAATATCTCGCTCCTCGGAGCCTAATGAATAAATACTTGAGTCGTAGAGTCATGTTGTGATGCCATGTTGTATTTGCACATATCGAGCATATTGTGTGTATGTTATTGAAATGCTTGGTACGTGTGGGATCTGACTATCTAGTTGTTTATCCTTAGTAGCCTCTCTTACCGGGAAATGTCTCCTAGTGTTTCCACCGAGCCATGGTAGCTTGCTACTACTCCGGAACACTTAGGATGGCCGGCATGTGTCCTTCTTCGTTCTTGTGTCTGTCCCCTCGGGGAAATGTCACGCGATGAATACCGGAGTCCTGTTAGCCCGCTACAGCCCGGTTCACCGGAGTCCTGCTAGCCCAGTGCTACAGCCTGGATTCACTCGTTGATGACCGACACGTTCGATGCTGGTTCATGGATGCCTGTCCCTGTAAGTTTGTGCCACTTTGGGTTTACGACTAGCCACGTCAGCCCGGGCTCCTTATCATATGGATGCTAGCGACACTATCATATACGTGTGCCAAAAGGCGCAAACGGTCCCGGGCAAAGGTAAGGCGACACCCGTGGGAATACCGTGCGTGAGGCTGCAAAGTGATATGATGTGTTACATGCTAGATCGATGTGGCATTGAGTAGGGGTCCTGACACGCCTCCTGTCACCATTAGCCTTAGACGCACAGTTCAGGACCCCCTACCCGAGATCCGCCGGTTTTGACACTGACAGGAGGCATTAACTCCTTTGGTTTGTTGAGAGTCTGCATGCCCCTAGTGACATTCCTTCTCACAACCTTACCTTTCTCCTTGTGCCCTTCACAAACAAATGTCTCCTTAAGAGGTGTGGTGCACTTTTGAGAAGAAATTTTCTTCTTGCTTGTGCTTGGGTCAAACCCAAGCCCTTCCTTGGCAACCACCTCATTGCGTTGGCTCAATACCTCATCAAGGCTCTTTTTTCCTTGAGCACATGTCATGATTCCTCTCTCGAGTTGTTCCTTTAGAGGGCGATTTCCATCAAGAATAGATGCAAAGCCACCACTAGAGTTAATTGTACAAGCATCAATATTGATAATAGGTGAGGAGTAAACCTTGGATTGAGTTTCAAGATAAGTAAGTTTGAGCATCTCAAATCTAAGAAGGGTGAGCTCCTCTTCCTTAGTCTTGAGGGACACAGATAGAAGCTCACAATTCTTAGAGAGAGAAGCATGAGATTCCAGAAGCTTACTTTTATCATTCATCAACTCCTTGCAAGAGTTCTTGGCCTTTTTGCAAGGAGGCAAGTTCTTTAGCATGAACATCAATGTTTGCACCAATTTTTAAGCTTAGTTCATCATTTTGTGCTTCCTCATATTAGACTTTGATAGAGGCAAAGGTGTCCCGTCTTTCGATGAGATGGTGGCTATCGCTTTGGAGGAAGTCGACTTTGACGATCCGATTACGAACGTGCGAGGACGTCGCGCCTTAGCAATCGCTAAACCAACTCCGAGAGGTTATTGACCACGCCGGAGCACGATCAACCTGACCACAAAGGTCTATTTCCTGCAGGCAAACGAAGAACAAACAAGAAACTAAGATGGCAATCTGGATAATGCGAATATAAGAGGAAAGCTTTATTGATCAAGGTGGGGTTCTGTGACGCCTTTGTCTGGTCGTTGAACACAAACGAAGTACGCGAAGTTGCAGCTATGGTGAACTTTAATCTAAACAAAACCCAAAGTCTAAACGGTGCCCTAAGGGCTGTATATATGGAGGAAGAGGGGGGAATTTCGTGGCCCTTGGTGGAGGGGTCCGAAATCAACCCTATGTCTTGTTTCCCCACACATACGGACTCTGAAAATAGTCTATACTTATGTATTTCGAAATTACATGGGCCTGGCCCAATAATAAGGTGACGCAACACATAGAATAGCCTCGGGACGAAATTTATGAAGTGGCATCTTGTACATTTCGTCCAAGGCTTCATGCACCCATTATGGTGGCTTCAAAGTCCTGAAATCATCACTTGTAACTCCGTTATTATTCCCCTTGCGCATGCCATTATCTCCAAGCTTATTCTTGCTCCAATGTTCATCCTTCTCCAAGCTAGGCCCTTCATTTGTAAGCAAAACAAATGTATCCAATTTAGGCAACATCATATTCTCAAGAACATTAGAATCATTACCAAGAAATGAAAGTACCTGATAATTTAATTGGCGTGCGCGAGCTCTAGTAATTGGTCCAGTATATGTGTAGGGGTTGTGGGTGTAACATTGGTATTGATGTCCTCATCAGACTTTCTGCTCAAAGATTTCATATTTTTCCTTTTCCTGGGAAATGAGGGTTTCGAGTTCCTTCATGGTGATGGTGTGCTTACTCACCATCTCCATAAGCATACGAAACATAGTGAGCTTCTTTCCTTTAATGGAGCACATGAACTTATTTAATTTAGCAAGCATAGGATCATCTATATCATCATCATAATTATCCTTCGCATCAAGATACTCATCACTAGGAGTAGACGGAGTGAAAACAGGAGGATTTGAACATGGGGTTACCTTGACCTTGTTAGAAGAGTTTTGGTCCTCTCCATCTTCTACCACGGCCTTTGCCATTAAGCACTTGTGAGCATTGCCCTTGTAGTCTTTCATGTAGTTGTAGGTGACAACATCACCACTCTTGTTGACTAGCCTCAAGGTGTTTTGAGAATCTTGAGCTACCCCGGAAACACCACTAACATCATCCGGATCAGATTCTTCATTGGCAACCATTGCTTTCCCGTCTCTCTTCTTGAGCTTGGAGTTCAAATAATTTGGAAACTTGTTCTTAGGGAAGGTCTTGGGAAACCTTGCTTTATCTTCTCTATTCTCATAAGGGCAATCATTGGAGAAGTGGTTGATTTCCTCACAGTTCTAGCATTTTTTTACTTTCTTCTTTTGTTATCTTCCCTTGAATTTTTCCGCGCTAAACTTCTTGACAAAGAGGGCAATATCTTTATATGAAGGGCTCTTATCGGAGTCTATCTCATTACCACCACCACCACCATCATCATCATCATCATCATCATCATCATCATCGTCATCATCATCATCATCATCATCATCATCATCTTCTTCTTCTTCTTCTTCTTCTTCTTCTTCTTCTTCTTCTTCTTCTTCTTCACTTTTCTCTCCTCACATACATGATTGGCGTTCAAAGCAAGATTGATCTTTGATGTCGAGGTACCATGCATGGCAAGATGTTGTAGCATTTTCCTTGGATTCTTGGAACAGTTGAAAAGTGGATATGATGTCATCTGGAGTCATTTCCTTGAATCCATGATGTTGTCTTATGTCCCACACCATTTCGTGATGATATGGAGCAAGATCATGAAGCAATGTGTCCACGAGAAATCCTTAGTCAAGTTGAATCCATCTTGTGTCTTGTCACAATCATAGGACTCGATGTTAGTGGAGAGAGTCATGAGACGCTCAAGGAGCTGCTTGGGGGATTCACCTTTCTCCATACAAAAGTTTTGCAATTGTCCCTTGGCAATTTCATATTGAGCCAGCCAGAGAGTGGAGGCGCTGGTCTTGGTCCTCATAATACTATCCCATAACCCCCTGGCACTTGTGATGTGTATGTAAGGTCTCCTTTGCTTATCATTCATTCCTTTCCTTATGCACATGATTGTGGTGTCGTTGAGATGCTATGTTTCTCTTGGAGTGAGATTCTTTGGGTCGACAGGGTTGTAACCATGCTCCAAGATGCCCAACATTTTATCATTGGCATACCTAAGATGGTCCTGCATACCAACTCTCCACAAAGCAAAATAAGAACTATCATCAAGCAAAGGGAGTTTCCCCCAGCATTAAACTTAGGTTTATCTACTTGAGGTCTTGCATAAAGCCATGGAACACTAGAGTGATCACTACTAGGAGGTTGTTGGCCGTGTGAAGGAGTAGGCACAGTTGGCCTCGAGGCCAGACCACGCAGATTGGCAAGTGGTGCAAGAATCATGGTTAATGCCGCTAACCTCATTTGGACCAAGGCATCATGCTCCTCATTTTGGTTAGCAAGGGCCCGTTCCAGATCCTCAGAAGTGAAGGACTTGACCTTCGAAGAAGTTGCGCCCTTCTCCTTCGGACCTGCAACAAGGGGAGTCCATCGGGGTTCATCTCGCTCTAGGGCGGTTAAGCCACGAGAATAGAGCATGAGGCTTTGATACCAATTGAAAGGATCGAGATGGACCTAGAGGGGGGTGAATAGTTACAATTACAAATTTTAATCCTTACTTAGCAATTTTCAGCTATAATGCAAAATATGAAGGCAAGCCTATCAATTCCAAAGATGATACAATGAGCCAAGCAAGGTGAGCAAGTATTACAAGAATGTGAATAACTAAGCACACTATGGAACAAGTAAAAATAAAGATACAAGTAACCACAAGTTGGGAGCTAGGGTTAGGAATAACCGCAACTCCGAGAGACAAGGATGTATGCCGATGTTCACTTCCTTGGAGGGAAGTTACGTCACCGTTTAGAGAGGTGGATGTTACCACGAAGGCACGCCAACGCCATGAAGGCTCACCCTATTCTCTCTTTGAGATATCACCACGAAGGCGATTCTCAACCACTAGTGGTAGACCTTGGGGTGGTCTCCAAACTCTCATAAACTTTCTAGGGGTAATTACAATGGTCGATTCCTCTCTGAAGAACTCCTACCACCTAGGAGTCTCCAACCTCCAAGAGTGACAAGAACGATGGGGAAAATCTCAAGACTTGCTCAAATCACGAATTACTTTGGTGCAAAGAAGGGGAAGGAGTGGATCTATCACTTGATTGGACAACTTCTCACAAATGCTCTCAAATCCCTCCGGGACCTAAGATTTGGTGTATGAGTGAGAGAGAGAGAGAGAGAGAGAGAGAGAGAGAGAGAGAGAGAGAGAAATGTGTTCTAGGGTTTGCTCAAAGTGAATGGTCAACCTTATCCCTTGGAGGAAGAAGGCTATATATAGTGATGGAGCAAATATGGCCGTTGTAGTGTAAGTGACAGGGTTAGGCAGGACGTCCGGGCCAGGGGCCGGACATCCGGCACAATGAGACGACCATGTAATAGCATAGAGAGCAGAGGAAAAATAGAGAGGCCGGACATCCGGGGTTGGACCCAGACATCCGGGACACTAGTGAAGCCCCGGACATCCGGCATGTGCAGACCAAAGGATAACAAGCTCGTGCACTAAGGGGATTTCTGGGGTCCTTGCTAGAAATCCTATAGCACATTGCTGCCCGAACATCCGGCGAACAGCCGAACATCCGGCGCTATGGTGGCGACTCGGACATCCGACAAAGGGGCCGGTCACTGAGCTACCAGGAAACATCAACTGATCTAATTCTGTGATAGGGGCCGGATTTCCGGCAAGGGCCCCGGACATCGGGCAACCTCCTGGCTAGAAACACATGAAGAAGGGAGTGAGTGAGTGTATGAGATGATATTTGAACCTACCCGTGATCCAAAAGACATGGGCATTTTTAGGAGATGCAGAAGGAAGGAAAACTGAGAGAAATATGAATGACTTGAGAAAGTCTTCTGCTAACCCTATCGATTCCCTCTTATTAGTGCGGGATCCCTATACTCAAGAATAAACAAATAAAAGAATTGTTGATGTAATGTTTCTTCTTTCTTGAGTCATATCAATCTCGTACATCGATGATACACACACATGTGTCATCCGGGAGCTAACACATAAGATTTAGTTGATAAACATAGTTAGTCCCCTACATGTATATTGTCATCAACATCAAAATATGATGTAAGGACATGATTGCACTTTCACCAAGGATGTCCAAGTAGGAGGTGGCAAACGGACATAGGAGCCATATCACACTCCAATGTGTCTTCGTATGCTCCAATCTTGAAGGAGACTTGAATGTTGTGCTCCACTTGAATGGTGCCGGAGTCGCTAAGCCATTGGACCTTTTAGGGACGAGGATGCTTCATCTTGACCAATTGTAGCTTGGAACATAGCTCTTCACTTGCCAAATTGTGGCAACTTCCTCCGTCGATGATGACCTTCATGGAACGTCCATTGATGCCCGCTTTGGTGTGGAAGATGTGGCAACGTTGGTCTTCATCTTGGCGGTGTTAAAGTGTCAAGACCTTGGAGACAATGAGAGCGGGGCTTGAATCATTATCACAAAAGACTTGGTCATCTTCATTCACTCACCGGTGCTTGGCAACGTGCTCAAGGGCTTCCATTTCTTCCTCACTCATCGAGTCGTAGGTGCCGTCGGCGTAGGCTATCATGGTGAGCCGAGTGGGGCACTCAAATCGTTGATGTATTGTTTCTTCTTCCTTGACATGTGAAGCATTTGATGGAACTCGTCTTGACAGTCTCATCTAATGGAGTTATTGATGATGAAGCTTTCGGCTTGAAGTTTCTTATAGTAGGAGGGCGACTTGAAGATGTCGAAGTTTTCTTGTAACTTGACTTGTCACCGTTGCATGGTGTAGGTTTAGTCGAGGTAGAAGGCGTCGTAGTCGTTGAAGCTCGATTGTATGAACCGTAGGTCTTGGAAGAATACTTAGCATATTTGTATTCGTCTTGCACTTGTCGCTCCACCTTGCTAGCTTGGTGCACTAGCGCGAGGAGGTTCGAGTATGGTTGGAAAACCGCGATCTTCTTGATAGGATGGCTGAGTCCATTCGAGAATTGTGCCATAGTTTGCTCCTCATATTCCGTGACATTGGCTCGAATCATGGCAATCTCCATTTCCTTGTAATACTCTTCATCGGACTTGGTGCCTTGCTTGAGGATTTGCAAATTCTTGAAGAGATCTAGACTATAATATGTTAGCACGAAGTGCACTCGCATGACATACTTTATTTGGTTCCATGTTGTGATGGGTGGGTCACCTTTTGCTTCTTGTCACTCAATGAATTGCTCCCACCAAATGAGGACATAGTCTTGGAACTCTAGTGATGCCATGTCAATCTTATTTTCTTCTTCATAGTTTTGTAAGCGAAAGATCTTGTCGGTCTTCAATGCCCTTGAAAGGTAGTCTTCAGGATCGTTGCTTCCGGAGAACTTAGGCATGGTGAACTTGAGCTTGCCATAGCGTTTCTCTTCATTGTGTTGTTGGCGACGGTGGTGATGCTCTTCCCATGGAGGGGCCTGAATCACTTGCTCCTCATGCTCGTCTTGATGATTTTGACGTTAAGGTCATGGAATTCTTGCACGGTTCCTCATCTCTTGGCGCCCCTCAAGGCTTGCGGATTCTTCTTGTCGATCTTGCCGGAGGGCCTCTTCTTGTTCGCGCACACAACGACTGCCTTCATTGATGGCTTGGGTCGCTTCATTTAAAGTATGTTGGGCTTCAAGGGCTTGTTCTCACGAAGTTGTCGTTCTTGTTGTAGGGCATCGCTGTCTTGGTGTACTTGGTGATCTTGGAGTATTGGAGCTTGCTCTTGGACTGTAGGATCATTAGCTTGTCGACTATGTTGCTCATGTTCGGGGAGACTGTCTTGTAAACCATTGCCATGAAATGGGTTTTGTGGAGCTTGATGATTTTCAAGGTCTTGGTGATGATGCAGACGAGCTCATGGAAGACTTGCGGCCGAACAAGATTCCGAAGAATGTCGGCTTGAGTGGCGCCATCTTGAATATCACAATGTCATAGAAGAATGGTTGACCAACAAAGCAGAATCCTCCATTTGAGTAGACATCCTTGTGTTGATCTTGTCCATTTGTGCGCAGAGCTTGTTGTCAAATTAGTCTCTTGTACGTAGCTCGGATTGTCGCAAGTCGGTTGCGAGTAGGTCGATGCGGTTGTTTAATGCTTCATTCTCTTGACGCAAGGCTCTTTGGGCGTCGAATAGGTGATTCCTGGTGACGTAGCTGTTTGGGTCCTCTTCTTGCTCGAGGAAGAGTGGGATGGTAGAATTACTTGGCCTATCCATCATCTCAAAGAAATATGTGAGTGGAAGAAAGGAAAGAACTAGACCAAATGTACCTTATCCGACGTTGAAGATGGATTAATGATCACTTAATAATGTATTATGGAAATAACACAATTGGTACCGGATCTTGTCAATTCTCACACCTACACAAATAAAGCTTTTGGAGTAGCTTGGTGAGGACGGTGGCACAATATTTATGCAATTGTTAGTGAGATTCAAATAACATTGCAAAAGATTCACAAATATGCAAGTAAAACAAGTAGACCAATAGCTATACATGGCACACGAAAACACACGCACGGATAGATAGATGGGGTCGTGCAACCAAGGAACAAGCTCAAAATGTGGAATCCACAGAAAATGCTCTTGTTGCACACCATTAGAGAGATGCTAGCACGATTGCTCAATAGGCGAGATACGATACTTGTGCACAACCTACAAGCAAATATGCAACGACTTCCTATCCCAAGTATGCTATTATGTATGATTCTCGATGGGTTTGCTCATGATGATCCAGGTTGATCGAGTATGACCATTTTACAGGCAATACGACATGATGCTTTGGCTCTTGTTTACAAGCTTTTGATCTCCTTTGCTTAAAAACTTTTTGGCTCTTTCTGTTTGGATCTCTTTATTTGGCCACTTCTTGCAAAATAGTCGAACCAAGATAGGAATTGTGTATGCGGGAATAAAGTATGACACTAGTAATGATAAGATGATACGAACATGAGTTATGTATGCAATGGAAATGATGATCAATAATGTGCACAAGTAACGTTGCCCGACAATACTCAAATGACTAGTTTCGACGGGAAGGTGACTCAGAATGGGCTCGGTGGTTAACAATGCAATGGCAAGGGAGACTATACAAGAGTGTCATCGAGGTTACCGCCCTTGCTTACGGTTGATGGTGTCAAAATGGTGCAGTGGTCTTTGTTGATGTCGATTCCGTGGCGAAGATGAGCGGCGGTGATGTTGGTGTCGAACCATCCCTAACTGGCCGAAACACGTTAGGAAATAGAAACTTCAACTCAAATTCTCAAAAGAAACATGTTAAAATTGTTGGAGGTGGTAGCGGAAACACGATGGTGTTTGCGGAAGACAGTGGTGGTATGCGGAAGAATGTGGTGGAAATCGGTCAAAATTCGGGGAAAATTGGCGAGAGGAGATGATGGTTTCAGCTGACAAGGGCCGGATGTCCAGGGCTCCAAATTCGAGATGAACTCGTGGAGAAAAGAAAATTTCACGGGGAAATTCGTGGAATTTCGTTGATGGAAGTGGGGGAAAAGTGGGAAAAGATGGATCCACTCATGGCACAACAAATCCATGGATCGAATGCAACAAAACATTATCTCACCAACAAATCACAAAAAAATTCGGTATAGCTATTTTGTGGGGATTTTCAAAATTGGACAAAACAAAGCCAAATTAGGCTAGAAAATGGGGGTAGGGACTCCAAATTCATGATCAACCTTGCCTCATGATACCAAGATGATGTAGGGTGAAACCCTAGGGGACAATCTTGCATGATTTGGAGGGGAATTCCCAAAGAACACGAACAACACACAAGAGGAAAACACACAAATCAACTAGATCTAATCACCACTACAAAAAAAAGACACATCTGTGACATTTTGGGCTGAACGAATTTTTTTCCTGTCATGCTTATGACACTTCTATGACGATAATTGTGACAAAACCCGGTATCATCATAGATGTGGTGGGCTCCTACTTCTATGACCAAAAATCATGACAGAAAATGGGCTTTTCGTCCTGGGCGGGCCGGAGACGCAGCTGCATGACATTCTTTAGGCCGTCCATGATGGAAAAAACCGTGGTAGAAGCGAGGGCGAGGAAAATATCGGGGAGTTTCCGGTTATGGTGGGTGGTCGGGGCCGAGCGATACACAGAGGGATTGCACGTTTCTCTCGTGCACGTACGTGCGTGGGTGCAAGGCGTTGGGCTCTAACTGAACCCGAGCGAGGCGTTCTCTTACTGAACCCGAGCGATCGCACTGGCTACGCATTACTGAACCCGAGCGATTGATCGATCCCTGGCTATTAACTGAACCAGATCGAGCGATTCCTTCGCTATTGCTGCTAACTGAAGCCGATCGAACCTGCTGGCTCTTGATGAACTATGAGCGTTATTGGGGGTTGGATGAACTGTTCCCGGTGGGGGTTGGATGAATAGGACCCCGTGGTATTAGAGGTTGTTGCTGCTGGATGAACAGGACACCGATAGAGCCGGTTGGGGGTGAATGAACAGGAACCAGTGGAGGGCTGGTTGAACAGTAGCCCGTGGAGGGCTAGAAAAGTAGCTCGTGGAGGGGTGGTTGAACAATAGCCGGTGGAGGCTGGATGAACAAGATCCCGTGGATGAACAGTAGCTGGTGGAGGCAGGAGGGAGGCGCCGTGGATGAACATTCGCAGGTGGAGGCTAGAGGAGGTCGACGGTGGATGAACAGTAGCCCGTGGAGGCTGGAGCGAGGCAGTGCTTTTTTCATCTCAAACTTTATTCATGCTACATCGCAAAGTTTGATCTAGTCAGATTCGAACCACTCTGTGTGAGGAGCACTCGGAGTCCCCGATTCGCCATAGACTTAAACTTCCAAAACCTCTTTGTGCATTTCGGTCTGATCGAGTCATCCATTTCGGTCAAACCGAGTTCACTAAGTTGATCTAGGTTTTCATCTTGGTGCAACCGATTTGAACATTTCGGTCACACCGAGTTGCAGCAACCGCTTGCGATTCTGCAATCTCGGTGCCACCGAGTTGTTCCACTCGGTCACACCGATAGGGTCGGGATATATATATCCACGGTTGAGATTTTGGAAATTTCTTCAAAACCCCTCAGCCCGCGCGTGTCCTGCTCTGCGTCCTCGGGTCTTCGGATCGCCTCCTCGCCGCTAGCGACCTCCCATCACTGGTTTCTGCTGCCGTCGACGGAATCTGCTCCGCCGTCGCCGCTGTAGTGAACACCCGCTGAACTAGGGTATGTGTTCGACCCCATGTGTTGTCTATTTACCTCCGATTCTAAGCACGAGGACAATGCCATGATTCTTGCCACAGATGAAATCAATCTATGCAGAGAAAACTTCCTTAGGCTTAGTTTGATTTGAAAATTTTAGGGTTAGCTCTCCGCAGAACTCAGCTTGGACCGACCGAATTGTAGAAATCGGTCTCACTGATTTGGCTTAAGCCATTGCACATGCGCTTTTCAGTCTGACCGGAAACTGCAAATCGGTGTGACCGAGTTAAATTTTCTGTGAAACCCTAGCACTCTCGATGCCACCGAACTGTGACTCGGGTTGACCGAGTTCACTAGTTTAGGTTCCAAATGTTGCTTCGGTATCACCGAGTTTATCAATTCGGTAGCTCCGAGATCATTTCAGTAGAGAACTAAAACTAAGTTTTTGATTCATTTGGTTTGCAAAAATCTCTGTACTTTGTGATGCTCATGTACTCTACCTCATCTATATCTATTCACAGGGTTTGCTGTCAGTTTGCCTGCCAAGATCTCTGACCAAAGTGATAGCTAGAATAAGTCTGAAGAGCAAGTGCAAATGAGTGAGGGCACTAGTACCTCAAGCAGCTATGATGAGGGCAGCAGGAGCACACCAAGTAACCTGCCCAAGGCAGCCACTAGAGCAAGGAAGAAGAGAACTTCAGACTCTGAGGATGAGGATTATGTTGCAGTTGAGGATGAGGCCACCTCAAAGAAGAAGGTCATGAAGAAGGAGTATGGCACCACTTCTTCAACAAAGCCTGGCATGAACAGGAAGGCACCAGCAAGGAGAATCCGAACATCCAAGCAAAGAAAAGTTGCAACAAGACAAACCATGAAATTCACATTAGAATCATATGATGGTGAGGCAGTTGGTGATGGTGAAAAGAAGAAGAGGGCAACAACCACTACTGCTAAAGTTCTTGGAAAGTCGATAATGGTGAGAGATTCTGAACAGGAAGAGGAAGAGGATGCTGTACCAGCACCCAAATCCCAAAATGATGAGGACATCAATACCATTGTTACACCCACAACCCCTACTGCTACATATACTGGACCAATTACTAGAGCTCGCGCGCGCCAATTAAATTATCAGGTACTTCAGTTTCTTGGTAATGATTCTAATGTTCATGAGAATATGATGCTGCCTAAATTGGATACATTTGTTTTGCTTACAAATGAAGGCCTAGCTTGGAGAAGGATGAACATTGGAGCACGAACAAGCATGGAGATGATGGCATGCGCAAGGGGAACAAGAACGGAGTTACAAGTGATGATTTCGGGACTTTGAAGCCACCATAATGGGTGCATGAAGCCTTGGACGAAATATACAAGATGCCACTTCATAAATTTCGTCCCGAGGCTATTCTAGGTGCTGCGTCACCTTATTATTGGGCCAGGCCCATGTAATTTCGAAATACATAAGTATAAGCTATTTTAGAGTCCGTATGTGCGGGGAAACAAGAGATATGGTTGATTTCGGACCCCTCCACCAAGGTCCACGGAAATTCCCCCCTCTTCCTCCATATATACAGCCCTTAGGGCACCGTTTAGACTTTGGGTTTTGTTTAGATTAAAAGTTCGCCATAGCTGCAACTTCGCGGACTTCATTTGTGTTCAACTACCGGACAAAGGCGTCACAGAACCCCACCTTGATCAATAAAGCTTTCATCTTATATTCGCAATATCTAGATTGCAATCTCAGTTTCTTGCTTGTTCTTTGTTTGCTCACAGGAAACAGACCCTCGTGGTCAGGTTGATCGTGCTCCGGCGTGGTCAATAACCTCTCAGAGTTGGTGTAGTGATTGCTAAGGCGCGACGTTCTCGCACGTTCGTAGTCGGATCGTCAAAGTCGACTTCCACCAAAGCGAAATCCATCATCTCATCGAAAGACGGGACACCTTTGCCTCTATCAAGTGGTATCAGATTTTCAGGTTGCTCGGTGAGATTTTACAGTTTTTCGTAGTTTAGATCGAGTATGTTTCTTCATACCTATAGTCCACGAAAAAGCCAAAAAAAATTTAGGGTTAGTTCATCCTATCCGAACCAATCTGAGCCTTTGCATAATCTTTTCTGTATTTGCATTGTTGAATTTGCTGTTGCTTCGTCGTGTCAAGTTGCTGGTCTTAGCGTCTAGTCTTTAGAGTTTCGAGTTCTGTTCACGGGTATTCACGCCACCGCCGCACTATCATCATCGCCCTGCCATATACCACCACCGCTTATCCGCTACTAATCTGGGTCCATATACCACCACCAATCTGAGTCCATATACCACCACAATCCGAGTCCATATACCACCACCAATCCGAGTTCATATACCACCACCAATCCGAGTCCACATATACCATCACCAGTGCGAGTTCCACCAGATTCATCTCTGCCACCAGTCCTAGTCCGAGTCAAGTATTTGTTCCTTTATCTTTGAGTTCCAGAGCACGCGATACTACGAATTGTCAACAAGTCAGATTCCCCATCTTCCGTGCTACCCATACAAGAAAAATAGTTCCAGTTTCAAAAAAAACTAAGTCTGGAAAATTCTGGCTAGGCAGATTTTTGGCCATTTGTAGAGTTTTTCAAAAAAAAATTGTTGCGGAGAAAATAAAAAGAGGAAAAAAAGTGCAAAAAAAAGTGAAAAAAAAAACAGAAAAAAAATTCATAGTGTGCTCCTCCCTTGATTACGTGCCGCGTCGTGATTTTGTTAGTGTTCTAGGCTCGCGTCTCTAGCACGGTCTATCCGAGGACCAGCACAGTATCGTCGTTGAACGTTTATTCAACTTTGCATCTTCCACCACCGGCTGCACCTGCCGCACCTCTGCTACAACAACAACAACAACGACTACCTCCACATCGCGAAACAGCCCTCCACCGAGCGAGCTCTGTTCCTCTTCAGCCTGGCCAAACTATTGGTGCTGCTGTTGATAATTCTGTGGCTCCTGCTGCTGATGGGGAGGAGGATGATTATGCGGGAGATTATGAGGATGAGGTTGATCAAAATCAGAACTACGTGCAACCACCAGCACCACAACCACCAGGTCGTTCACATGCAAATAATGGCAATGTTAGGGCTCCCCCTCAGGTACGAGATCATGACCATCTCCCTAAACTGAAATTGAATATTCCACCATTTGAGGGTAGATATGTTCCTGATATATATCTTACTTGGGAGTTAGAAAGTGAACAACGATTTACATGTTTACAATATCCTGAGGAGAGACGTGTTCCTGCTGCTGTTTGTGCTTTCACTAGCTTTGCATGTGTTTGGTGGTCTGAACATTGTAGATTATATCCTGTTCTAGCTACTTGGGCTGCTTTGAAAACTACTATGCGTATTCGTTGGGTTCCACCATATTATCAACGTGAATTACCTCAAAAATTGCAGCGCTTAAGACAAGGAAAAAATTCTGTAGAAGAATATTATCAGGAATTACAAACTGGCTTGATTAGATGTGGTATTGTTGAGGAGAATGAACCTATGCTTGCACGTTTTATGGGTGTATTAAATAGAGAGATTCACACCATTCTAGAGTATAAGGAGTATACTAATATCACTCGTTTATTCCATCTTGCTTGTAAAGCTGAACGTGAAGTGCAGGATCGACAGGCATTGGCGCGGACTAACTTTTCTGCAGGTCGACCTTCATCATGGACACCGCGTGCATCCTCTACTTCCACACATTCTACTGCAGCGACACCTCCATCAGCTGTTACCTCCAGCCGTGATACAAGGAAGCAGGCACAACCACCATTATCTGCCAAGAGCACACCTATCGGGCCTGCACAGAGTTCGTCTTCTTCCATGGCATCAACAGGGCACACTAGTGATATTATTTGTCATCATTGTAAGGGAAGCGGACATTTTGCGAGAGAATGCAAATCTCAGCGTGTGCTGATTGCTACTGAGGATGGTGGGTATGAGTCTGCTAGTGACTATGATGAGGAGACTTTGGCTCTTATTACACGTGAAGAACACGGTGGAGACGATTCTGATCATCACACGCTGATGAGGACATCAATACAATTGTTACACCCACAGCCCCTGCTGCTATACATACTGGACCAATTACTAGAACTCGTGCACGCCAACTAAATTACCAGGTACTTTCGTTTCTTGGTAATGATTCTAATGTTCATGAGAATATGATGCTGCCTAAATTGGATACATTTGTTTTGCTTACAAATGAAGGGCCTAACTTGGAGAAGGATGAACATTGGAGCAAGAACAAGCATGGAGATGATGGCATGCGCAAGGGGAACAAGAACGGAGTTACCAGTGATGATTTCAGGACTTTGAAGCCACCATAATGGGTGCATGAAGCCTTGGACGAAATATACAAGATGCCACTTCATAAATTTCGTCCCAAGGCTATTTTAGGTGTTGCGTCACCTTATTATTGGGCCAGGCCCATGTAATTTCGAAATACATAAGTATAGGCTATTTTTAGAGTCCGTATGTGTGGGGAAACAAGAGATAGGGTTGATTTCGGACCCCTCCACCAAGGGCCACGAAATTCCCCCCTCTTCCTCCATATATACAGCCCTTAGGGCATCGTTTAGACTTTGGGGTTTTGTTTAGATTAAAAGTTCGTCATAGCTGCAACTTCGCGTACTTCGTTTGTGTTCAACGACCAGACAAAGGCGTCACAGAACCCCACCTTGATCAATAAAGCTTTCATCTTATATTCACAATATCCAGATTGCAATCTCAGTTTCTTGCTTGTTCTTCGTTTGCTTGCAGGAAACAGAACCTCGTGGTCAGGTTGATCGTGCTCCGGCGTGGTCAATAACCTCTCGGAGTTGGTTTAGCAATTGCTAAGGCGCGACGTCCTCGCACGTTCGTAGTCGGATCGTCAAAGTCGACTGCCACCAAAGCGATATCCATCATCTCATCGAAAGACGGGACACATTTGCCTCTATCAAGTGGTATCAGATTTCCAGGTTGCTCGGTGAGATTTTAGAGTTTTTCATAGTTTAGATCGAGTCTGTTCTTCATACCTACAGTCCACAAAAAGCCAAAAAAAATTAGGGTTAGTTCATCATATCCGAACCAATCTGAGCCTTTGCATAATCTTTTTAGGGTTTTGTTTTGTTGAATTTGCGGTTGCATCATCGTGTCTAGTTGCTGGTCTTAGAGTCTAGTCTTTTAGAGTTTCGAGTTCTGGTCATAAGTTGTCACGCCGCCGCCGCACCATCATCATCGCCCCTGCCATCTACCACCGCCGCTTATCCGCCACCGCTTCGAATCCGTATCCATATACCACCACCGCTGTCATATACCACCACCGCTGCCATCTACTACCATATATCCACCACCAATCCGAGTTCTTGTCATATTAGGTTTGTTTTCGAGATCCATCTAGATTCCGATTCGTGTTTCCTTGCCGGAGTAGGTCTCGGAAAAAAAAGAGTCCGGAAACCACCCTCCGTTTAGGCCCAAAAATTTTGGAAAACGCATTTTTCGAAAAAAATTCTGGCTATCCTATTTTAGGTGTTTCTGAGTGTTTTGAGAGAGGTGCCATTATAGGAAGTTTTTTTTGACCCGTTTCCAGTTTTTGGGCCGGGCAGTCGAAAAAACGAAAAAAAAAAATTGGTCGAAAAAATTTCGTGCCCATCCTGTCAGTTTGACCTAGGAAGAGTTTTGAGACACTCGCCATTATAGTGATTTTTCGCAAAAAAAAAAGCGGCGCAAAAAAAAAGAGCGAAATTTTTTTTCCAGAGTGTGCTTTTCCCTTGTTTACGTGCAGCGCCGTGATTTTGTTAGTGTTCTAGGCTCGCGTCTCTAGCACGGTCTAGCCTAGGACCAGCACAGTACCGTCGTTGAGCGTTTATTCAACTTTGCATCTCTGAATTGATTTTTGTTGACCCCTTTTGCTACCATATTATAAGCCTTCCCAGTTCCACATACATCTACGTCATGCGTCTGACTCTCCCTGGTAATCGCTCTATCCAAGCTTTGAGAGTTTTGACTACAACGGTTGCCGATCACCACCTGCTGCTGGGTAAGAACTGGTAAGAATTTGAGATTTGCTTGACGGGTTTGTGATACACCACCACCACTTCTTAGTAGTCTGTAGGATCATATTCTTGTGTGTTTCTATTTGCTGCTAACCATGGTAGGATCACAAGCCGATGAGACTGATTGGGAGAACCTGACAAACAAACAGCTACATGATAAATTTCAGCAAATGATGAGTGGACAGGTGCAAGATGTGCTAAACAGATTTGACGAGGCCATGGAGAAGATAGATGGCATGGAGAAGACGTTCGAAACAAAGCTTGATAGCAAGTTTAATGAATTGCTCGCGCGTTTACCACCACCACCACTGGCTGCACCTATTGCACCTCTGCAACACCAACAACAACGCATCCTTCCGAATCAGTATGGACGAGCGAAGCGTGTTCCTATTGAGGATGGCCAAACTTCTGGTGCTGCTGTTCCTGTTATTGATGCTTCTTTGGCTCCTGCTACTGCTGTTGCTGGTACCCAGGAGGATGATGAGTATGCGGGCGATAATGAGGATGAGGTTGATCAAAATCAGAACTACATGCACCCACCAACACCACCACCAGCAAGTCGACCTCAGGTATATATTCGTAATGGTAGGCCTGCACCACCACCTCAGGTACGAGATGATGTCCATATTCCTAAACTGAAATTGAATATTCCACCATTTGAGGGTAGATATGTTCCTGATATATATCTTACTTGGGAGTTAGAAACTGAACAACGTTTTACATGTTTACAATATCTCGAGGAGAGACGGGTTGCTGCTGCTGTTTGTGCTTTCACTAGTTTTGCATGTGTATGGTGGTCTGAACATTGTAGATTATATCCTATTCCAACTACTTGGGCTGCTTTGAAAACTGCTATGCGTACGCGTTGGGTTCCACCGTATTATCAACGTGAATTGCTTCAAAAATTGCAGCGTTTAAGACAAGGGAAAAATTCTGTAGAAGAATATTATCAGGAATTACAAACTGGCATGATTAGATGTGGTATTGTTGAGGAGAATGAAGCTATGCTTGCACGTTTTCTGGGTGGATTAAATAGAGAGATTCAGACCATTCTAGACTATAAGGAGTATACTAATATCACTCGTTTATTCCATCTTGCTTGTAAAGCTGAACGTGAAGTGCAGGATCGACAAGCATTGGCGCGATCTAACTTTTCTGCAGGCCGACCTTCATCATGGACACCGCATGCATCTTCTACTTCTACTGCACCAGCACCTCAATCAGGTGCCTCCTCCAGTCGTGATACAAGAAAACAGGCACAACCACTATTATCTGCCAAGAGCGCACCTGCTGGGCCTGCACAGAGTTCTTCTTCTTCCATGGCATCAACAGGGCACACAAGTGATATTATTTGTCGTCGTTGTAAGGGAGGAGGTCATTATGCGAGAGAATGCAAATCTCCGCGTGTGATGATTGCTACCACGGATGGTGGATATGAGTCCGCTAGTGACTATGATGAGGAGACTTTGGCTCTTATTACACATGAAGAACATGGTGGAGATGATTCTGATCATGAGACGCAATACATGGCTCCTAAAGACGCTGACAGGTATGAATGTTTAGTTGCTCAACGTATTTTGAGTGTGCAGGTCACACAAGCTGAGCAAAATCAGAGGCACAATTTGTTCCATACCAAGGGAGTTGTGAAGGAACGTTCTGTGCGCGTCATAATAGACGGAGGGAGCTGCAACAACTTGGCTAGCATGGAGATGGTGGAGAAGCTTTCTGTCACCACAAGACCACATCCACATCCTTACTACATCCAATGGTTCAACAACAGCGGCAAGGTTAAGGTAACACATACTGTTCGTGTGCATTTTAGTATCTCTACATATGCTGATTATGTTGATTGTGATGTGGTACCTATGCAAGCATGTTCCTTATTACTTGGTAGACCATGGCAATTTGATAAAAACTCTGTACACCATGGTAGAAACAATCACTATACTCTTGTTCATAAGGATAAAAATATTACTTTGCTTCCTATGACTCCTGATTCCATTTTGAAAGATGATATTAATAGAGCTAATAAAGCAAAACAGGAGAAGAATAAGAGTGAAAATCAGATTGTGGCAAAAGAATTTGAGCAACAAATGAAGCCTAATAATAAACCATCTAGTGTTGCTTCTGAAATTAAATTGAAAAGTGCATGTTTATTTGCCACCAAATCTGATATTGATGAGCTAGATTTCAGCAAATCTGTTTGCTATGATTTTGTGTGCAAAGAGGCATTATTTTCATTCAAGGACGTGCCTTCCTCTTTGCCTCCTGATGTCACTAACATTTTGTAGGAGTTCGCTGACGTCTTTCCACAAGACGTGCCACCGGGATTACCGCCTATTCGAGGGATTGAGCATCAGATTGACTTAATTCCCGGTGCTTCACTGCCAAACCGTGCACCATACCGTACCAATCCAGAGGAGACGAAGGAGATTATGCGTCAAGTACAAGAGCTTCTCGACAAAGGTTATATACGCGAATCCCTTAGTCCTTGTGCTGTTCCTATTATTCTAGTGCCGAAAAAGGATGGTACATCACGTGTGTGTGTTGATTGTAGAGGCATTAATAATATTACTATTCGTTATCGTCATCCTATTCCTAGGCTCGATGATATGCTTGATGAATTGAGTGGCTCTACAATATTCTCCAAAGTTGATTTGCGTAGTGGATACCATCAAATTCGTATGAAATTGGGAGATGAATGGAAAACAACATTTAAAACTAAGTTTGGATTATATGAGTGGTTAGTCATGCCTTTTGGGTTAACTAATGCACCTAGTACTTTCATGAGATTAATGAACGAAGTTTTACGTGCTTTCATTGGACGATTTGTGGTAGTTTACTTTGATGACATATTGATTTATAGCAGATCTTTGGAAAAACATTTGGAACATTTACGTGCTGTTTTTATTGCTCTACGTGATGCACGTTTGTTTGGTAACCTTGGGAAGTGCACCTTTTGCACCAACCGAGTATCTTTTCTTGGCTATGTTGTTACTCCACAGGGAATTGAAGTTGATAAAGCCAAGATTGAAGCTATTGAGAGTTGGCCGCAGCCCAAAACGGGCACACAAGTGAGGAGTTTTCTTGGCCTCGCTGGATTCTATAGGCGTTTTGTGAGAGATTTCAGCACCATTGCTGCACCTCTCAATGAGCTTACAAAGAAAGATGTGCCTTTTCTTTGGGGTACCACACAGGAAGAAGCCTTCTCGGTATTGAAAGATAAGTTGACACATGCTCCTTTACTCCAACTTCCTGATTTTAATAAGACTTTTGAGCTTGAATGTGATGCTAGTGGAATTGGATTAGGCGGTGTGTTATTACAAGATGGCAAACCTGTTGCATACTTTTCTGAAAAATTGAGTGGGCCTAGTCTGAATTATTCTACTTATGATAAAGAATTATATGCTCTTTTTCGGACTTTAGAAACATGGCAACATTATTTATGGCCCAAAGAATTTGTTATACATTCTGATCATGAATCTTTGAAACATATTAAAAGTCAAGCTAAACTGAATCGTAGACATGCTAAATGGGTTGAATTCATTGAGACGTTTCCTTATGTCATTAAACACAAGAAGGGAAAAGAAAATGTTATTGCTGATGCATTGTCTCGCCGCTATACTATGCTTTCACAACTTGACTTCAAAATATTTGGTTTGGAGACCATCAAAGATCAATATGTGCATGATGCTGATTTTAAAGATGTAATGCAGAATTGTAAAGGAGGAAGAATGTGGAACAAGTTCGTCGTTAACGATGGATTTGTGTTTCGTGCTAACAAGCTATGCATTCCAGCTAGCTCCGTTCGTCTTTTGTTGTTGCAGGAGGCGCATGGAGGAGGATTAATGGGACACTTTGGCGTGAAGAAGACGGAGGACGTACTTGCTAAACATTTCTTTTGGCCAAAGATGAGACGGGATGTTGAGCGTTTTATTGCTCGCTGCACTACATGTAAAAAAGCTAAGTCACGACTCAATCCTCATGGTTTATATATGCCTTTGCCTGTACCTAGTGTTCCTTGGGAGGATATATCTATGGACTTTGTTTTAGGTTTACCTCGAACAAAGAAGGGGAGGGATAGCATATTTGTTGTCGTGGATAGATTCTCGAAAATGGCACACTTTATACCATGTCATAAAAGCGATGATGCTGTTAGTGTTGCTGATTTGTTCTTTCGTGAAATTATTCCCTTGCATGGTGTGCCAAATACTATTGTTTCAGATCGTGATACTAAATTTCTTAGCCACTTTTGGAGATGTTTATGGGCTAAGTTGGGGACTAAACTGCTTTTTAGTACTACTTGTCACCCCCAAACTGATGGACAAACTGAAGTAGTCAATAGAACGTTGTCTACTATGCTTAGGGCTGTTTTGAAGAATAATAAGAAAATGTGGGAGGAATGCTTGCCTCATATTGAATTTGCTTATAATCGTTGATTGCATTCTACTACTAAGATGTGCCCTTTTGAAGTTGTGTATGGTTTCCTACCTCGTTCACCTATTGATTTGTTGGCTCTTCCATCTTCGGAGAAGGTTAATTTTGATGCTAAACAACGTGCTGAATTTATTTTAAAAATGCATGAGTTAACTAAGGAAAACATTGAGCGTATGAATGCTAAATATAAACTTGCTGGAGATAAGGGTAGAAAACATGTTGTGTTTGCACCTGGAGATCTTGTTTGGTTACATTTGCGTAAGGATAGATTTCCTGATTTGCGCAAATCAAAGTTAATGCCACGTGCTGATGGTCCCTTTAAGGTGTTAGAGAAAATAAATGATAATGCATATAAACTTGAGCTGCCTGCAGATTTGGGGGTTAGTCCCACTTTTAACATTGCAGATTTGAAGCCTTATTTGGGTGAGGAAGATGAACTTCCGTCGAGGACGACTTCATTTCAAGAAGGGGAGGATGATGACGACATCAATACAATTGTTACACCCACAGCCCCTGCTGCTATACATACTGGACCAATTACTAGAACTCGTGCACGCCAACTAAATTACCAGGTACTTTCGTTTCTTGGTAATGATTCTAATGTTCATGAGAATATGATGCTGCCTAAATTGGATACATTTGTTTTGCTTACAAATGAAGGGCCTAGCTTGGAGAAGGATGAACATTGGAGCAAGAACAAGCATGGAGATGATGGCATGCGCAAGGGGAACAAGAACGGAGTTACAAGTGAAGATTTCAGGACTTTGAAGCCACCATAATGGGTGCATGAAGCCTTGGACGAAATATACAAGATGCCACTTCATAAATTTCGTCCTGAGGCTATTTTAGGTGCTGCGTCACCTTATTATTGGGCCAGGCCCATGTAATTTCGAAATACATAAGTATAGGCTATTTTTAGAGTCCGTATGTGTGGGGAAACAAGAGATAGGGTTGATTTCGGACCCCTCCACCAAGGGCCACGAAATTCCCCCCTCTTCCTCCATATATACAGCCCTTAGGGCATCGTTTAGACTTTGGGGTTTTGTTTAGATTAAAAGTTCGCCATAGCTGCAACTTCGCGTACTTCGTTTGTGTTCAACGACCAGACAAAGGCGTCACAGAACCCGACCTTGATCAATAAAGCTTTCATCTTATATTCGCAATATCCAGATTGCAATCTCAGTTTCTTGCTTGTTCTTCGTTCGCTGGCAGGAAACAGACCCTCGTGGTCAGGTTGATCGTGCTCCGGCGTGGTCAATAACCTCTCGGAGTTGGTTTAGCGATTGCTAAGGCGCGACGTCCTCGCACGTTCGTAGTCGGATCGTCAAAGTCGACTGCCACCAAAGCGATATCCATCATCTCATCGAAAGACGGGACACCTTTGCCTCTATCACACGCAATACATGGCTCCTGAAGATGCTGACAGGTATGAATGTTTAGTTGCTCAACGTGTTTTGAGTGTGCAGGTTACACAAGCTGAGCAAAATCAGAGGCATAATTTGTTCCATACAAAGGGAGTTGTGAAGGAACGTTCTGTTCGTGTGATCATAGATGGAGGGAGTTGCAACAACTTGGCTAGCATGGAGATGGTGGAGAAGTTATCTCTCACCACAAGACCACATCCACATCCTTACAACATCCAATGGTTCAACAACAACGGCAAGGTTAAGGTAACACGTACTGTTCGTGTGCATTTTAGTATCTCCACATATGTTGATTATGTTGATTGTGATGTGGTACCTATGCAAGCATGTTCCTTATTACTTGGTAGACCATGGCAATTTGATAAATATTCTGTACACCATGGTAGAAACAATCATTATACTCTTGTTCATAAGGATAAAAATATTACTTTGCTTCCTATGACTCCTGATTCCATTTTGAAAGATGATATTAATAGAGCTAATAAAGCAAAACAAGAGAAAAATAAGAGTGAAAATCAGATTGTGGCAAAAGAATTTGAGCAACAAATGAAGCCTAATAATAAACCATCTACTGTTGCTTCTGAAATTAAATTGAAAAGTGCATGTTTACTTGCCACCAAATCTGATATTGATGAGCTAGATTTTAGCAAATCTGTTTTCTATGCTTTTGTGTGCAAAGAGGCATTATTTTCATTCGAGGACGTGCCTTCCTCTTTGCCCCCTGCTGTCACTAACATTTTGCAAGAGTTCGCTGACGTCTTTCCACAAGACGTGCCACCGGGATTACCACCTATTCGAGGGATTGAGCATCAAATTGACTTAATTCCCGGTGCATCGCTACCCAACCGTGCACCATACCGTACCAATCCAGAGGAGACGAAGGAGATTATGCGTCAAGTACAGGAGCTGCTCGACAAAGGTTATATACGTGAATCTCTTAGTCCTTGTGCTGTTCCTATTATACTAGTGCCTAAAAAGGATGGTATGTCGCGTATGTGTGTTGATTGTAGAGGCATTAATAATATTACTATTCGTTATCGTCATCCTATTCCTAGGCTAGATGATATGCTTGATGAATTGAGTGGCTCTAGAATATTCTCCAAAGTTGATTTGCGTAGTGGATACCATCAAATTCGTATGAAATTAGGTGATGAATGGAAAACAGCATTTAAAACTAAGTTCGGTTTATATGAGTGGTTAGTCATGCCTTTTGGGTTAACTAATGCGCCTAGTACTTTCATGAGACTAATGAACGAAGTATTACGTGTTTTCATTGGACGATTTGTGGTAGTCTATTTTGATGATATACTGATTTATAGCAAATCTTTCGAAGAACACTTGGAACATTTACGTGCTGTTTTTATTGCTCTACGTGATGCACGTTTGTTTAGTAACCTTGGGAAGTGCACCTTTTGCACTGACCGTGTATCTTTTCTTGGCTATGTTGTTACTCCACAGGAAATTGAAGTTGATAAAGCCAAGGTTGAAGCTATTGAGAGTTGGCCGCAACCCAAAACGGTCACACACGTGAGGAGTTTCCTTGGCCTCGCTGGTTTCTATAGGCGTTTTGTGAGAGATTTCAGCACCATTGCTGCACCTCTCAACGACCTTACAAAGAAGGATGTGACTTTTGTTTGGGGTACCGCACAGGAAGAAGCCTTCACGGTATTGAAAGATAAGTTGACACATGCTCCTTTACTCCAACTTCATGATTTTAATAAGACTTTTGAGCTTGAATGTGATGCTAGTGGAATTGGATTAGGAGGTGTGTTATTACAAGATGGCAAACCTGTTGCATACTTTTCTGAAAAATTGAGTGGGCCTAGTCTGAACTATTCTACTTATGATAAAGAATTATATGCTCTTGTTCGGACTTTAGAGACATGGCAACATTATTTATGGCCCAAAGAATTTGTTATACATTCTGATCATGAATCTTTGAAACATATTAAAAGTCAAGCTAAACTGAATCGTAGACATGCTAAATGGGTGGAATTCATTGAGACTTTCCCTTATGTCATTAAACACAAGAAGGGTAAAGAAAATGTTATTGCTGATGCTTTGCCTCGTCGCTATACTATGCTTTCACAACTTGACTTCAAAATATTTGGTTTCGACACCATCAAAGATCAGTATGTGCATGATGCTGATTTTAAAGATGTAATGCAGAATTGTAAAGAAGGAAGAACATGGAACAGGTTCGTTATTAATGATGGCTTTGTGTTCCGTGCTAACAAGCTATGCATTCCCACTAGCTCTGTTTGTCTTTTGTTGTTGCAGGAGGCGCATGGAGGAGGATTAATGGGACACTTTGGTGTGAAGAAGACGGAGGACGTACTTGCTACACATTTCTTTCGGCCAAAGATGAGACAGGATGTTGAGCATTTTGTTGCTCGCTGCACTACATGTCAAAGAGCTAAGTCACGACTAAATCCTCATGGTTTATATATGCCTTTGCCTGTACCTAGTGTTGCTTGGGAGGATATATGATGCGGAGCATCCCTCAACTACCCGCACCGACACTCCATCACCACCGCAAACACCAAGAGGGCCATTGACAAGAGCACATGCGCGCCACATCGAGAACGAGGTGAACCCTTTCCTCTTCAAACATCATTCGAATTCACATGAGAATCGGGGACTACCTCAAATAGAAACATTGTGCCATGTTAGGTACCAAGGAGATGACCGGGAGGACGCGAGGACGGAGATTCAAGTAACCATGGAGAAGGAGGGCCAGTGAGGGAACGATAAGAACGGAACAACGGAGGGCACGGACCACTCCGGGTGCCCGACCACCAAAGGACACGGGTGCCCGACCACCTCCAGCCACCAAGGCCGCGGCCTCCCTGGCTGGCCCGGGTGCCCGGCCCTCTCCCGCCGGGAGCACGCCCCCCCGGCCCAGCCTCCAGCCGCACCCTGGGTGCCCGGGCCTTGGCCCCTGGGTGCCCGGCCCGTCCCAGCCGGCCTCCTGGCGCAGCCCTGGGTGCCCGGGCTTGAGGCCCAGGGTGCACGGCCACCCCTCCAGCCGGCCTCCAACGCACCCCCCAGGTGCCCGGGCCTTGGGCCCCCGGGTGCCCGGCCGCCCTACAGCCGCCCCCTGAGCAGGCCGGGTGCCCGGACCCCTCCGGTCCATCCGCGTGTTTTGGCCTTTTTGGCCTTTGTATCCTCCTCCCTTAGCTTGTTTCGTCCCTAGACTATATAAGTAGACAAGCATTGTGAGCCTTTGCTCCTTGTATCCCCTCCTCTTAGGAGCTCAAGCCCCCACCTAGGGAAGAATCCATTGGATTATGAAGGCCTCCTCTTGGAGAAGATCATCAAGACCTCACATAGTGGGAAGAATTTACCAAGTGCTACTCTCCTTGTATTGATCTTGTAATCTTGTAGATCTCATGTGTGCTACTCTAGTGGATGTGATAGTTGGGTTTGTTTGAGAGATTTGTTCTTGGTGTTCTTGGTGTTCTTGAGTTGTTCCTCCTTTTTCCCCCTCCAAGTGTGAAAAGATCCTTCCTAGGGTTTGACCATACAACATCTTGGTATCATGAGCAAGATTTATTCACATATTAGAGTCCCATCCCCCCATTTGCTAGCTTGATTTTGTTGTTTTTTGTCCAAATCCAAAAATCCCCACAAAAATATCCCCAAAAAATTTTCTTGCAATTTGTTGGATCTTGTGAGATTTGGTTGTTTTGGTCCATGGATTTGATGTTTGGCAAGTGGATCTAGCCCCTCCCCAACAATCCCCACCCTTCCCACCACGAAATCCACCGAATTTGGCTTTCCCCAAAGATTTCCGCCCAAATCGGCCACCACCGGGTGCCAGCACCTCGAACCACCGGGCACCCGCACCACGCCCAGCCACCCCCGGGCACCCGCACCTCACACCCCCGGGTGCCCGCACCCATCTAAATCAGCCCACTACCAACACCATTTTGGCCATAACTTCCACCTCCCAAGCCCGTTTTTCGTGTTCTTTAGCTCGTTGAGAAGCTCTTGACATCCCCCATCCACTCATCCCACTACCACCACCATTAACCCCCATCCAAAAAATCATCACAAAAATACCAACCTTCCACATTTGACCGATTTTGTGTTCATTTGCGTTTCCGAAGGTGTTTCAGCTACTTAGTAGTGTGTGACATCGTCGTCACCATCATCGACTCGGAGTCATCTTCATCGTTAACCATAAGAAAGGACGGTAACCTCGACGACACTTACTCCTTACCTTGCTTTTGCATTGATAGCCCGAGCCACTTTGCGTCGCTTACCCATTGAGACTAGCAAGTTGAGAATTGTCGGGCCACGCTTTTTGTGCACCGTAGTGATCGTGTTATCATCTTAGTGCCATAAGTCTCTCCCGTGCATATCATACATACTTGTCTCATATCATACTCGGCTCGAGCATCAAGCATAGAAAAAAAAGAGAAGAAAAGCTTTTAAGCAAAAGTGGAGAAACAAAGAGCTCGTAAGCAATAGAGTTGAGCCATTTGCATACCTATATCATCTTGGTCATCACATATATACCATAGTTGGGATTGAAGACGGCACAGTTCTCTCATAGCTAGGTGCACAAGCGTATCTTGCCCATTTGAGCAATCAAGCTAGTGTCTCTCGAGCATTCGCACAGCAAGAGCATTTTCTGTGGTTGCACATTTCGAGCTCACTCCTTGGTTGTGCTGATCCCATCTATCTTCCGTGCGTGTGTACCTAGTGATACCTTTGGGTTTGATCTATTTGCTTTACTTGCATTTTTGTGAACCTTCTCAACCTTATCGATATCTTGACTAACATTTGCTTGAAATTTATGCCACCATCCTAACCGAGCTACTCCATAAGCCTCTTACTTGTAGGTGTGAGAAACAAATCCGGTTCTAATTCTCCTATTGTGGCATTGCATTGAGTGAAACTTGTTACATCCTCAATCCTCAGAGAAGGTAACTTTGGTATTGTTCTCTCACTTTCCTACTCACACCACTTGGTTATGATGGATAGGCCACACTCGTCGGTGAACCCACTTTTCGAGGAGCAAGGTGATGATTCCGGCTTTGTCTCCAAGAACCACTTTATCGCGCAATGAGTGCTACATCAAGAGAAGCTCCCGAAGCTCAAGTCCGCGACTTCCACGAGCTACTACGACCTCGACACCGACCACGAGCTTCCTTTCTTTGGGACTCAAGACCCCGAGGAGTATCTCGAGTGGGAGTGCAAGATGAACGACTACCTCAAGCTACATCAAGTCCATTCCGAGGACCAAGTGAAGCGCACCTCAAGTACCTTCCACGATTACGCATCGACATGGTGGCTTCATACACCTTCGACGACCTTCGTCACGAGTTGGCCCAAGGTGAAGAAAGCTATGCGGCGAGCATTTTTGCCTTCCACCTAGACGGAACATCTTCAACGCTAATTGGAGAACACCATCCAAGGATCCAAGTCCCTCGATGAGTACTTCCTCAAGATGAAGACAGCCTTGCGACGAGTCGGTGTGGACGACCCCATTTGGATGAAGTTCTACTTCATGATGGGATTGAACAACGACATCTCCAAGATTATCTTCCTCGAGAATTACAAGTCCCTCGACGACAACTACATTGGTGCTCTCAAGGCGGAACAAGAACATATGAAGGCCAAGACTTCTCCACCCCATCGAAGACCAAGCTCAAGGACGGCGAGCGTGAGGCTAGTACCACCATGTTGTCCAAGGCCGACAAGCTCCAAGACTACGCTCCCAAGTTCGACTCCACCGCCATCCCTCTTTGTGGCATTAATGACGCCGAGTCTACTTCGACACTTTTTCAAGACGATGCAGCGACGAGTACAACTATGGAGACCCTCAAGGAGCAAGTTTTGAAGGCGAGCGACACGGTGGCAAGCAAGGATGATGCTTCCATCTTTGGAGGCAAGAGTGATGATGTGCCATCTTCGGCGTTCTTCCACGGCGATGACGGCGAGAAGGTTGAGCATGGGACTATCCCTTCAACCAAGGCGGCGATAGGCGTTGAGCATGGAGACATTGGCACCAACATCTCGCCGACACCCACACATGAGAGCATGCCACACACCCTATGTGAGGTTGAGAGCCATTTGAGTGACTCCACCAACTATACGAGTGAGAGAATCCAAGAGGGAGTGAGTGAGCCACAACACTTAGTGAGTGAGGTAGTTGAGAGGGCACGTGAGGCCACTATGATTTCTCACGACTTAACCTCTGCTCCGAGTGTGTTTTCCTCTTTGGTGCTAGGTCTCCTACATGATGACATGCCTATCCTCGACGAGTCCACACCTCCAATGGAGATGACGATGGCCATGGTGGATGATGATGCACCCCCCACAAGGTTCCATCAAGATGAAGATACAATGAGTGGATCTTCGACACCTCACCTACAACACATGAGCGACACTTCAAAGGTAACATAGGTGATGGTGCTTCTCTTGTCCCACTAGTGGACTCGCTTGACATTGATTGCGCACATGATGATGATCACCTTCTGGATTCACCACATACTATGTCTTCTACATGCTTAGATATGCCACCTATTTATGATGAATATGATGATGAGCATGTTGATTTGCCTAACTGTGATACCATGCTCCATAGGATATCTTGTGAAAATTCTAGAGGTCACATCATGTTTGACAATCCATTAAACTTGTCATATGCTATGGGTGAGATTTCCCATAATTGTTTGCATCATATGCATACCATTCATGACAATGCTCTAGATATCACTAGTGATGCTTTCCACAATTTGAGTCTCCATTATGCTCTACATAATAACAAACCTCTCATGATGGATGACATGTTTCTATATCACGCATCTCATTTATTTGAGCATTGGCTATTTTGTGCAAACCAACACACGCACGTGCGCATCATAAGGGATGATGTGTACATATACCACGCACACACAACTTTCCCTTTGTCTTTGTTGTGTGTAGGTACTCACGTATACTCGTCAACGTCTCAATCCCACGAGTTGACGAAACGAGCTATTGAGAGCAACGACGATTTGGGATTCCTGGGATTATCCTTACCAACGTTCCCATCGCGCAAGGACTACGCGCTTCTCTTTTACTTGGCTCTCACACGGCTATGGGCTATCTACCACTTGTCACCTTATGCCCATACTATCGTGTTCCATTTGCATGTTATGCCTCTTTACATGACTTTGCCATGCAATTGTGACCTTTGCTTGGATTTACCCATGATGCACCATTATGATATTCTTATGTGTATTTGCATGATTGGTGGAGAGTATTGTTGCTTTTGCCATGTTTATCATGTGCCTCATGCTATTGTTAATTCTTGTGTTGGGAGAGTCATGATGTTACATTGCTATTTACATAGGACGTCTTGCCAACACCATGAGCCTACTTTCCTCATATCTTGTTTTCATGATTGTGATATGTCATGTGCATTATATATGACCACTATTTGCACCCAAGACATGCTTGCCATGATTCCTCCTAGTATGTTGCATCTTCGCACTACTAGCTTGCTTGACTTGATTGCTATGGTTGCTTGCTTGGTTACATCACCCATGTTCCACTCTTACTCGCTTTCTTGGGTTGATGACATATATGTTCATGCCTCTCACATGATATATCTTGATCATTGTCTCTTGTGTACATTAGTAGCCTCTTTCATATCCACTTGTATTGAGTGCAAGCACTATGCTTATTGATCTTGGAGACTTTGACACCTTACTTGTGATGCATGCTTGTTTGATTGAGCCTATTGCATTTGGTTGTTCTCGCATCATATGCCTCCATACTATGCAATATTACCTTGTCATTTCTTATGATGAGCATTATACATACACTTGTTGGATATCTTCCCACACGAATGATAGGTTTTGCCCTTCCGCTAACCTCATTTGTTTTTCCAAGTGTTTGTCATGTTCTTTCATTTTGAAGGATTTAAAAGGCGGTACCACCATGAGACATATTGGTTATGTGAGGGCATACATGATGCGCGACTCCATCATCATTGAGAAACTCCTCAAGGTGACATCCTTCCCTTTGAGCCATCCTCAAATACGCACATTGGATGGGTCACTCTTTCATTGTTGTTTCCTTCTTGTTTTCTACATGATACATCTCACAAACGGAGGAGCGACATTGGAGATTGGCTCTATGGACCTTCAAGTTGAGGAGCGCTCGCACTTCTTGGATGCACCTTCGGAACCCCACTCATGCGACGACATCGAGCTTTGGTACATCAACAATCCTTTGACTTTTTGTACCACAACCTCCATATTGGTTGATTATGCTTCCACATGTCATGCTCGATGGACATCTCATACTCACCGCAAGTTTGCACCCTATGCATGGATTGACACACATTATGAATGCCTTGTTGCATCTCATATTCCCATGATATTTGAGCTTGTACATTTCCTTAGCCAATTCGTTGTGATCTCTCTTGATGGCATATTCATATATCATAATCTTATTGCCCACCATCAACTACATGATAACTTTTTCATATTGAGCATCCATTGCCATATTCATGCTATTGATAAACCGTCTAACTATGACATCATTTTGCACCGTGGTTGCATTGATCATATTCACAACACATTTGTGTGCACAATTAATACTTTTGCTCCTATGAACGCTTTGCATCTCATTCTATTTCATCTTGATAAGCTTCATGCGCTTTGCCACGAACAATCTTGCCGCACGGACTCATTCTTACTTAATGGACACTTTGTATGCGCTAACTATTGTATTTCCGAGTGTCATTTGTGTTTGCTGTTTTTGCACGTCTACTCCTCCGGCGACATCTTGGAGTACTTGGATTGCGCCATGACTTCCACTTCATCCAACTACAAGTCCATCCACGACAACCGTTTCCGTGGTGATGAGGATCACGATCCGAGGTCGGATCTCTCCCAAGGGGGGGGGGGGGAGATGATGCGGAGCATCCCTCAACTACCCGCACCGACACTCCATCACCACCGCAAACACCAAGACGGCCATTGACAAGAGCACGTGCGCGCCACATCGAGAACGAGGTGGACTCTTTCCTCTTCGAACATCATTCGAATTCACATGAGAATCGGGGCCTATCTCAAATAGAAACATTGTGCCTTGTTAGGTACCAAGGAGATGACCGGGAGGACGCGAGGACGGAGATTCAAGTAACCATGGAGAAGGAGGGCCAGCGAGGGAACGAGAAGAACAGAGCAACGGAGGGCACGAACCACTCCGGGTGCCCGGCCACCTCCAGCCACCAAGGCCGCGACCCTCCTATCTGGCCCGAGTGCCCGACCCTCTCCGCACCCCGGGTGCCCGGGCCTTGGCCCCCGGGTGCCCGGCCCGTCCCAGCCGGCTTCCTGGCGCAGCCCCGGGTGCCTGGGCTTGAGGCCCCCGGTGCCCGGCCACCCCTCCAGCCGGCCTCCAGCGCACCCCTCGGGTGCCCGGGCCTTGGGCCCCCAGGTGACCGGCCGCCCTACAGCCGCCCCCTGAGCAGGCCGGGTGCCCGGCCATGTTGCCCGGGTGCCCGGACCCCTCCGGTCCATCCGCGTGTTTTGGCCTTTTTGGCCTTTGTATCCTCCTCCCTTAGCTTGTTTCGTCCCTAGACTATATAAGTGGACCTCCTAGGTCATTTGGAGGGGTAGCAAAGATTAGACTAAGCATTGTGAGCCTTTGCTCCTTGTATCCCCTCCTCTTAGGAGCTCAAGCCCCCACCTAGGGAAGAATCCACTGGATTATCAAGGCCTCCTCTTGGAGAAGATCATCATGACCTCACATAGTGGGAAGAATTTACCAAGTGCTACTCTCCTTGTATTGATCTTGTAATCTTGTGGATCTCATGTGTGCTACTCTAGTGGATGTGATACTTGGGTTTGTTTGAGACATTTGTTCTTGGTGTTCTTGGTGTTCTTGAGTTGTTCCTCCTTTTCCCCCCTCCAAGTGTGAAAAGATCCTTCCTAGGGTTTGACCCTACAACAATATATCTATGGACTTTGTTTTAGGTTTACCTCGAACAAAGAAGGGGAGGGATAGCATATTTGTTGTCGTGGATAGATTTTCGAAAATGGCACACTTTATACCAAGTCATAAAAGCAATGATGCTATTAATGTTGCTGATTTGTTCTTTCGGGAAATTATTCGCTTGCATGGTGTGCCAAATACTATTGTTTCAGATCGTGATACTTAATTTCTTAGCCACTTTTGGAGATGTTTATGGGCTAAGTTGTGGACTAAACTGCTTTTTAGTACTACTTGTCACCCCCAAACTGATGGACAAACTGAAGTAGTCAATAGAACATTGTCTACTATGCTTAGGGCTGTTTTGAAGAATAATAAGAAAATGTGACAAGAATGCTTGCCTCATATTGAATTTGCTTATAATCATTCATTGCATTCTACTACCAAGATGTGCCCTTTTGAAATTGTGTATGGTTTCCTACCTCGTGCACCTATTGATTTGTTGCCTCTTCCATCTTCGGAGAAGGTTAATTTTCGATAGAGGCAAAGGTGTCTCGTCTTTCGATGAGATGATGGTTATCGCTTTGGTGGAAGTCGACTTTGACGATCCGGCTACGAACGTGCGAGGACGTCGCGCCTTAGCAATCGCTAAACCAAATCCGAGAGGTTATTGACCACGCCGGAGCACGATCAACCTGACCACGAGGGTCTGTTTCCTACGAGCAAACGAAGAACAAGCAAGAAACTGAGATTGCAATCTGGATATTGCGAATATAAGATGAAACCTTTATTGATCAAGGTGGGGTTCTGTGACGCCTTAGTCTGGTCGTTGAACACAAACGAAGTACGCGAAGTTGCAGCTATGGCGACCTTTTAATCTAAACAAAACTGATGCGGAGCATCCCACGTTCATCCCATGCACACTCCGACTACTCTCCAAGCCCCAAGAGGACATATGACGAGACCTCGAACTTACGCCATTGGACACAAGGTGAATTCACTCCTATTCGAACCATCACTTTCCGCATGTGAGACATGGCTACTACCTCATGCATGGACCTTGCATACACTCAGGTACAACCAAGATGACCATGGAGAATCCAAGGACCAAGGCCAAGCATGGAAGAGAAGACGGAAGAAAGGAGAATAAGAAGACAGAGCGGCTGCTGGAGCCAGGCCGGACATCCGGACCGCCGTCCGGATCATCCGGGCTCAGCCGGATCATCCGGATCCTCCCCCGGATCGTCCGGGTAACTGCGTCAAAGACACCCGAAGGCTTCCACCGAAGCCAGATCATCCGGGACTCCATCCGGATCATCCGGACCCCTGACGCCCGGATCATCCGGGACCCCGTCAGGATCATCCGGCCTTGCCTGCGCGCATGACTTGGGCCGAGGCCCGTGTCCCCCTTCGCCCCTCACATACCCCTTTGTGGCTTAGCACTATAAATAGACCTCCTCCTCCCCATTTTGAGGGTTAGCATTGGTTTAGCTCATATTTGTGTGAGAGCCTTGCTCATCCACTTGGATACTTCTCCTCGGAGTTCACGACCTCTTCGGAGAAGATCCCCCAAAGGTATTCAAGACCCCTTTTTAGGGAAGATCATCAAAGCCTCCTCATGGAGAAGAACGGTTCCTTTGTATCCTTACCTTTGTTGATTCTGGATCTTGAGTTACTCTTTGTGTTTGGTGATCTAGCACTTGTGTGATTGATTCCTTGTCGGTTTAGTGATTCTCTCTCGTTTTCCCCGTGTTTCCCCTTTGTGCTTCCGCGTGTTCTTCGTGATTCCCTGTAGGATCCACTCCAAACGTGAAAGATCGGCCCTTAGGGTTCCTCCCTACATCATCTTGGTATCATGAGCCACGTTGATCACGTTTTTGGAGCCCTTACCCCTCTTTTTCTAGCTTTATTTTGTTGATTTCGTCCTAAATCCAAAAATCCCCACCAAAAATAGCTCCCAATTTTTTTTGTGATTTGTTGGTTTGATGATGTTTTGTTGATTTTGATCCGTGGATTTGCTTGGTCACGTGGATCTAGCATCTCCTCAAGTTTCCCCACCTTCCATCCACAAAATCTCCTCAATTTTGCCCCAAAAATCATCCATTTCCGCCAAAAAAAATTCGTCCCCGAGAGGAAACCCTGAGTAGTTTGACCTGCCCGGATCATCCGGACCTTCTCCCGGATCATCCGGACACCTTCCGGATCAGCTGGACCCTCTCCCGGACGTCCGGATAACCCACGCGCCCGAATTCCTAAACCGGAGCTAACGAACCCGAATCATCCGGATGTACTCTCGGATCATTCGGACATAGCCCGGATGAGCTGGACCTCCTCCCGGATGTCCGGTGAACCCTGACACTGAATCGGCTGAAATTTTGTTTTGGTCATAACTAATTCATCCGGAGTCCATTTTTGACGTTCTTTAGCTTGTTTTGAAGCTATTGACATCCCCCATCCCACAAAAATACCACCAATACCATTTGACACCATCAAATGTTCGGAATTTTCGCATCTTTGCCTAGGGCTTCCACCACATCATCCGCATTACCACCACCACTTCCGCAACCTAACCCATTTTGTTCCCCATAGCATTAGTGGTTGCTTGAGTAGTGATTCGCGTCTCCTAAGGTGTTTCGGCTAAGGGACAATTGCTTCTTCAGCAACCAGCACCACCACTTCCACATAACCTTGCCCACCATACACTTCCGACAACCAAACATAACCCAATTTTGTTTGTGCTTGTTTGAGTTGTGGCTTGTGTCTCCTAAGGTGTTTCGGCTACTTAGGGACGGCAACTTCAACTCCGACACGTGTATAGCCCATCATTTCACTTCCGCATTGCCTAGTGCAACACCACCACCGCTTTCCGCTACCACCATTTTGACATTTGACGTTTGAGATTTTGAGTTTGCGGTTTTTCCGTTTCCTAAGGTGTTTCGGCTACTTAGGGACGAGACTCCATCATCTTGGTTTCTACATCAAGAACACCACCACTCATCATCACTAAGGACGGTAACCTCCATATCATCTTGGTATCGTGGTATCCCTCCATTGTATATTCCCCTTGCCATTGCATTGTTAACCCCTAGCCTTACTTTTGCGTTGCTTGCCTATCGAGACTAGCCATTTGAGTATTGCCGACAACGTTACTTGTGCACATTCGTGATCATACTTCCCATAGCATACATACCATATCATCGTGGTGCATATATTGCTATCATATCTTGTGTCACAAGTTTGTTCCCGCATATACACAATTGCTATCTTGGTTTGTGCATTGTGCAAAAGTGGCCATAGAAAAAAAAAGAAATAAAGCTATTAAGCAAAAGAGAAAGAGCAAAGAGCTTGGAAGCAAGTGCCATAGCATCATACCACATTGCATATAAGATTGCCATATCCGATCATCTTGGATCATCTTGAGAGAAACACCGGGAACCATACATAATAGCATACTTGGGATAGTAGTTGCTACATTTTACATCTTATAGGTTGTGCACAAGTGTCGTATCCGCCTATTGATCAATCGTGCTAGCGTCTCTCTTGAGTTGTGCAACACGAGCGTTTTCCGTGGATTCCACATTTTGTGCTCATTCCTTGGTTGCACGACCCCATTTATCTATCCTTCTGTGTGTTTCCGTGTGCCATTCATTGCTATTGGTCTACTTGTTTCGCTTGCGAATTTGTGAATCTCTTTCAACATTATTGACTCTTGCTAACATTTTGCATTAAATTTTTGTGCCACTATCCTCATCGAGCTCCTCCATAAGCTTTACTTGTGTAGGTGTGAGAACCGACAAGGATTGGTACCAATAGTGCTATTTCATTGTCTGCATTTGAGTGAACTTGATTCATCGTCAACATCGGTCAAGGTGCATTGGTATAAATTCTTCTCTTTCTCCCACTCATATTTGCTCGAGTCTTGTGATGGATAGGCAAGGCATTTCCTCTCCGGTCTACGACAACAACGATGACGTGAACAACTACATCTCCAAAGCGTCCATCTTCGATCTACAACGACAAATGCAAGGTGCACAATCACGATTGCGAGAGCGCATCGAGAACATCTCCATCGACATTCGTCACTCCGAAGCAAGGAAAAGGGACTACATCGACAAGAAGCTTTCCGCACATAAAGAGGAGCAAGATGCAAGGATGGAGGAGATTAGAGCCTTGATCATGTCTTCTTCCCCTTCGTCATCTTCAAGGCGGCGACATTCAAGCCACAAGTCTTCGGAGCACGAAAAAGATGCAAGTGCAAATCGTCCTTGTCCACATCTACATGGCGACCACCGCCACGTTCGTGATCCACATCGTCATGAAGGGCAAGTCACCTCCAAGCATCATGTGCACGACGACGACGAACGCCTACGAGCTCAAGCACGACAACATCATCATCATCATGAAGATGCTCCACAAGCGCAAATGGAGAAGTCCCAACAAGCCCTACTTCACGCCAAATCCAAGCTTCATGAGCGAAAGAGAAGACCGCGAGACGACCACCACCAAGACGGTGCTATGGCTACAACAACCACTTTGGCATCTTCGCCAAGTGCTATCAAGGCATCTTCGCCTTTGGACGTACGACATCTTCACCTACTTCCCACATGTACGCCTACATCGACTTCATCAAGTTCAAGACGACTACCTATGAGCGAGGGCGACACTTCCATCTTTGGAAGCCCCCCAAGGAAGATGGCCGAGCATGGGAAACTCCTTTCGGTCATGGAGACGAGCTATGAGGTGCCACATCATATGGGCCTCCAACTACAAGACGGCGACAACAAGGTCGAGCAAGGGCCATCCCCTTTGACCACGGCGATAGGAGTTGAGCATGGAGACATTTGCACCTAGATCTCTCCGACACCCACATATGTCGAGATGCCCCATTTGTCATGTGAGGAGAGCCACCACCACATGAGTGACATGAGTGATTCCACCATATGTGACATTGAGAGCATTTCCTATGAGAGGATGAGTGTGACCACCACTAGCCCCACACATGAGAGCATGCCACACATCCTATGTGAGGTTGAGCGCCATTTGAGTGACTCCACCAACCATATGAGTGAGAGCATCCTTGAGGGAGTGAGTGAACCACAACACTTCAGAGAGTGAGGTAGTTGACACGGCATGTGAGGCCAATATGATTTCTAACGACTTAACCTCTACTCCTAGTGTGTTTTCTTCTTTGGTGCTAGGTCTCCTACATGACGACATGCCTATCCTCGACGAGTCCATCCCCCCAATGGGAAAACCGATGGACATGGTGGACGATGATGCACCCCCCACATGGTTCCATCAAGATGAAGATGACAACGAGACGATCTTAAACACCTCACCTACAACACATGAGCGACGCTCCAAAGGTAACATAGGTGATGGTGCTTCTCTTGTCCCACTAGTGGACTCTTTTGGCATTGACTGCTTCCATGATGTTGACCCACCTATTACCATGCTTCATGCTAGTGAAACTTCTTCATGCCTTGACTTACCTATTTATGATGAATATGATGATGAGCATGTTGAGTTGCCTAGTTGTGATGGTATGCTCCATAGGATATCATGTGAAAATTCTTTTGGTCACATCATGTTTGACAACCCATTGAACTTGTCATATGCTAGGAGTGAGATCTCCCATATTGCATCATTACAATCTCAACATAGTAACTATGCATGCCCCATTAAAATCAATCCCATTTGCACTTATGGCATAGATGACGAGATGATGGTCATTGGCTTTTGTTTTTCATGTGATGATATTGCCATGCTTCCTTTACATGATTTGCGCAATTCATCTACTATGCCATGCCATGATCACATTGTTCCAAATATGCATTGTTTTGGATGTTGTCAATATTCTCCATGTGATGTTGCTACTCATTCTCATGAGGAGACCCCCATAGTTTCCTCATACATATTAGGAGATTTTGATGCATCTCATACTTTACATGATTCCCATAATTGCATGCACCATATGCATTCCATGAATAACAATGCTCTAGCTATTTCTCATGATGCATTACATCCCTTGAGTCTCCATTATGACATACATAACAACAAGCCTCTTATGATGGATGACATGTTTCTATATCACGCATCTCATTTATTTGAGCATTCGATATTTTGTGCTCACCGACACTTGCACGTGCGCATCATGATGGATGATGTGTACATATACCACGCACACACAATTTTTCCTTTGCCTTTGTTTTGTGTAGGTACTCACATATACTCGTCAACCTCTCAATCCCAAGAGTTGATGAAACGAGCTCTTGAGAGCAACGACGGCTTGGGATCCCGTGGACTATCCTTACCACCGTTCCCTTCGCGCAAGGACTACGTGCATCTCTTCTACTTGGCTCTCACACGGCTATGGGCTATTTACCACTTGTCACCTTATGCCCATACTATTGTGTTCACTTTGCATGTTATGCTTGCTCCTATGCCTTTTCCATGCAATTGTGACCCTTGCTTGCATCTACCCATGATTCACCATTATGCTACTTCTATGTGTATTTGCATGCTTGGTGGAGATCCTTGTTGCTTTTGCCATGTTTATCATGTGCCCCATGCTATTGATGCTTGTTGTGTTGGGAGAGTCATGATGTTCCATTGCTATTTACATATGGCCTCTCGCCAATACATTGATGATATTTTTCTCATATCTTGCTTTCATGCTTCTGATATGTCATGTCCATTATTCATGCCCACTATTTGCACACATAACATGCTTGCTATGATTCCCTCTAGTATGTTGCATCTTCGCACTACTAGCTTGCTTGACTTGATTGCTATGATTGCTTGCTATGTTGCATCACCCATGTTCCACTATTACTTGCTTTCTTGGGTTGATGACATATATGCTCATGGCTCTCACATGATATATATTGATCATTGTCTCTTGTGTCCATTAGTTGCCTCTTTCATATCCACTTGTATTGAGTGCAACCATACTATGCTTATTGATCTTAGAGACTTTGACACCTTACTTGTGATGCATGCTTGTTTGATTGAGACTATTGCATTTGGTTATTCTCGCATCATATGCCTCCATACTAGAAATGCTCCCTTGTACTTTCTTATGATGAGCATGATGCATACACTTGTTGGGTATCTTACCACATGAATGATGGGTTTTGCACTTCCGATAACCTCATTTGTTTTTCCGAGTGTTTGTCATGTTCTTTTGTTTTGAAGGATTCACAAGGCGGTACCATGATGAGACAACTTGGTCATGTGAAGGCATACACGATGTGCGACACCAACATTTTCAACATTCATAAGGTGAACTCCTTCCCTTTGAGCCATCCTCAAGTACGAGTATTGGATGGGTCACTCTTTCATTGTTGTTTCCTTCTTGTTGTCTACATGATACATCTCGTGAACGGAAGAGCGACATTGGAGATTGGCTACATGAACCTTCACATTGAGGAGCGCTCGCACTTATTGGATGCACCTTCAGAATTCCACTCATGCCACGACATCGAGCATTGGTACACCAGCACCTCCATATTTATTGATTGTGCTCATACATGTCATGCCCGATGGACATTTCATACTCACCACAAGTTTGCACCGTATGCATTGATTGACTCACATTATGCTTGTCTTGTTGCATATATTTCCATGTCATCCATGATATATGAGCTTGTGCATTTCCTTGGCAAATTTGTTGTGATCTTCCTTGATGACATATTCATACATCATGATCATATTGTCCACCATCAATTGCATGATAGCTTACACATATTGAGCATCCATTGCCATATTCATGCTATTGATGAACCGTCCCTCTATGACATCATTTTGCACAATGGTAGAATTTGTCGCTTTGTGCACCATGCTAATTATCCCATGAATGATTTGCATATCATTCTATATCATCTTGATAAGCTTCATGCGCTTTGTCACGCACTATCCCTTCGCACGGACTCACGCTTAATTAATGGACACTTTGTGTGCGCTAACCATTGTATTTCCAAGTGTACTTTGTGTTTGCTCATTTTGGATGTACCACATACCGGAGACACCTTGGAGTACTTGGATTGCGCAAGGCCTTCACCTACATCCCACTACAAGTCCGTCCACGACAACTGTTTCCATGGTGATGAGGATCATGATCCGAGGTCGGATCTTTCCCAAGGGGGGGGGGGCATGATGCGGAGCATCCCACGTTCATCCCCATGTACACTCCGACTACTCTCCAAGCCCCAAGAGGACATATGACGAGACCTCGAACATACACCATTGGACACAAGGTGAATTCACTCCTATTCGAACCGTCACTTTCCGCATGTGAGACATGGCTACTACCTCATGCATGGACCTTGCATACACTCAGGTACAACCAAGATGACCATGGAGAATCCAAGGACCAAGGCCAAGCATGGAAGAGAAGATAGAAGAAAGGAGAAGAAGAAGATAGAGCGGCTGCGGGAGCCAGGCCGGACATCCGGACCGCCGTCCGGATCATCCGGGCTCAGCCAGATCATCCGGATCCTCCCCCGGATCGTCCGGGTAACTGCGCCGAAGACACCCGAAGGCTTCCACCGAAGCCGGATCATCCGGGACTCCATCTGGATCATCCGGACCCCTGACAGCCGGATCATCAGGGACCCTGTCAGGATCATCCGGCCTTGCCTGCGCGCATGACTTGGGCCGAGGACCGTGTCCTCCTTCGCCCCTCACTTACCCCTTCGTGGCTTAGCACTATAAATAGACCCTCCTCCTCCCCATTTTGAGGGTTAGCATTGGTTTAGCTCATATTTGTGTGAGAGCCTTGCTCATCCACTTGGATACTTCTCCTCGGAGTTCACGACCTCTTCGGAGAAGATCCCCCAAGCGGATTCAAGACCCCATTCTAGGGAAGATCATCAAGGCCTCCTCACGGAGAAGAACGGTTCCTTTGTATCCTTACCTTTGTTGATTGTGGATCTTGAGTTACTCTTTGTGTTTGGTGACTAGCACTTGTGTGATTGATTCCTTGTTGGTTTAGTGATTCTCTCTCGTTTTCCCCGTGTTTCCCCTTTGTGTTTCCGCGTGTTCTTCGTGATTCCCCGTAGGATCCACTCCAAACGTGAAAGATCAGCCCCTAGGGTTCCGCCGTACATCAAAAACCCAAAGTCTAAACGGTGCCCTAAGGGCTGTATATATGGAGGAAGAGGGGGGAATTTCGTGGCCCTTGGTGGAGGGGTCCAAAATCAACCCGATCTCTTGTTTCCCCACACATACGGACTCTAAAAATAGCCTATACGTATGTATTTCGAAATTACATGGGCCTGGCCCAATAATAAGGTGACACAACACCTAGAATAGCCTCGGGACAAATTTTATGAAGTAGCATCTTTTATATTTCGTCCAAGGCTTCATGCACCCATTATGGTGGCTTCAAAGTCCTGAAATCATAACTTGTAACTCCGTTCTTGTTACCCTTGCGCATGCCATCATCTCCATGCTTGTTCATGCTCCAATGTTCATCCTTCTCCAAGCTAGGCCCCTCATTTATAAGCAAAACAAATGTATCCAATTTAGGCAGCATCATATTCTCATGAACATTAGAATCATTACCAAGAAACGGAAGTACCTGATAATTTAATTGGCGTGTGTCGGTGTCAAAACCGGCGGATCTCGGGTAGGGGGTCCCGAACTGTGCGTCTAGGCGGATGGTAACAGGAGACAAGGGACACGATGTTTTACCCAGGTTCAGGCCCTCTTGATGGAGGTAAAACCCTACGTCCTGCTTGATTAATATTGATGATGTGTGTTACAAGAGTAGATCTACCACGAGATCAAGGAGGCTAAACCCTAGAAGCTAGCCTATGGTATGATTGTTGTTCGTCCTACGGACTAAAGCCATCCGGTTTATATAGACACCGGAGAGGGCTAGGGTTACACCGAGTCGGTTACAATGGTAGGAGATCTACATATCCGTATCGCCAAGCTTGCCTTCCACGCCAAGGAAAGCCCCATCCGGACATGGGACGAAGTCTTCAATCTTGTATCTTCATAGTCTTGGAGTCCGGCCGATCATGATAGTTCGGTTGTCCGGACACCCCCTAGTCCGGGACTCCCTCAGTAGCCCCCGAACCAGGCTTCAATGACGACGAGTCCGGCGCGTAAGTTGTCTTCGGCATTTGCAAGGCGGGTTCCCCTTCATGTTCCATGTGTTTGCCGGATAGTGTCCGGTTGCTTCATAAATGTTGCGCTCCTTGGCTTCCACATCCAATTATGGCCTTCTTCCACGTGTTGTACGAATGCGAAAAGCCAGGGTATTCTTATGTTTTACCCCCTAGCTGCGCAAATAAGCCGCCTATAAGAGAGGCGAGGATCCAGATCCAAATCACACCATCCTCCTTCCGCAAGTACTCATCAAGGCGCATCTGACAAAAAATCCACTCCAACATGGATAGTCGACGCGGTTCCTCTTCTCGCGCTCCCAGTCCTCAGCCAGGAGATCGGAGGAGATGCTCAGTCCCGCATAGCGAGTTAGTGACGCTCCAAGCAGAGGGATATCTCCCCCCGGCATTTATGGTTCCGGTTCGAGCCGGACTGGCCACCTACAAGGGTGGGAAGTAGGCGGAGAGCGTCCCCAATCCCTCCAAAGGAGAGCGGGTATGCTTCGTCCCCTACTTAATAAGGGGACTCGAATTTCCCATACATCCGTTTCTCCGGGGGCTCCTGGAGTTCTATGGACTCCAACTTCACCACCTCACGCCTGCCTCCCTTTTGCACATCGCGGGCTTAGTAGCTCTTTGTGAGCTGTTCTTGGGCATCGAGCCCCATTTTGCGCTGTGGAAGAGCCTGTTTTTCCTCGTACCCCGCTCTTACGAGGGGTCGATATATCAAGTGGGCGGAGCCGAAATATGGCGCATCGCTGGGACCGGATATCTATCCGGAACCCCGAAGAAGGCGTCCGAAGATTGGCCCTCGGAATGGTTTTACATAGAATACGCTTCACTGCCGGACCCAGTTCAGATCGGCCTCCCGGAGTTCAGCACTGCTCCGCTGAAGAAACGCCTGAGTTGGCGCCCGCGGAGCCCTCAACGGGAAGATGATAGGAGCGTCCACTACCTGATGGGCCGGATAAGGTTGTTGGCCCATTCGGGATTGACCATGATTGGAGTCATGGCCACATGCATTATGCGAGGGGTGCAGCCGCTCCAGTACAGGGGCCACCCCATGTGGGATTTCAATGGGGAGAACGACGCCACCCGTCATGGCCGCAAGGGGCCAGGATCGGCCGCGGATCTGGTGGAGATCCTATCCGGCTTGTACAAGGGGGAGAAGGAGGACAATGCTCTAGTCGCCATTACGACTGACTACCCAGGCTTATCTCCAGCTTCTTAGGTAATTATGACCGGAGTTCTGACACCATTATTTCGTCCTTGCGTATTTCTGATCACCGTATACCAACGTTGTCTTGCAGGAGGTGCCTTCAAGGCGAGAAGCCGAACCCGCGACAGCTGACCAACGAGGGTCAGTTCAGGCCGGCTGGCGGAAGAGGGGTGCGGTGCAAATCAAAATGTCGCCACAACGGTATAGCTCTCCACCGTTGTTTAAGGAAAAGATTCCTAGGAGGTGTATTAATGCTCATGACTTTTCCAGGAGAAAGAGCTCTCGCCGGACTGTGTCCGGAGAGGTTGCCAACCAAGCCTCCGCCAGCCAGGCTCCAACACCTGGTCCGGAGGGGGAGGCGAGCGCAAGGCACGAGCCGGATACTCCTCCCACGGAGGATGCCGACAGGCCGTCCGCCACTGGGTCTGAGGTGGAGAGCGCCATGAATCATAGGCGCCGCCGAATAGCTCTTCGTGACGCGTGTTTCTCCCCAGAGGCGTTAAATGCCTTTAATGCGGGAGACGCGCACCTCCGTGCCGCTCAAGATGGTTTGACCAGAGCCACGGAGCAGTATGTGAAGGACATACGGGTAAGGAATTTTGATAGTTATGTATGCCAGTAGCCCCCGAGACTTAAAGTAGTGTAGAATAACTGATTTAAGGATCATTCAATATGCAGGATCTTACGGAGAAGAATACCCAATTGTCTCAAGAGCTTCAAGAGTGCAAGGCCCAACTTGAGGCCGCACTGACCGCCTTAGGAGGAGACACAGAGACCTCCTTCGGTAACACATATTTCAAAAATGTTTTATGGCATGCGGCGTGCGTATAAATCTGACAATAATATTGCAGATGTTGCCGGACTTGATCTGGACAAGCAACAGCTACTGCGCCAGTTGAGGGCCGGCGAGAGGGTGCTTATGAAGGTGCAGCAGGAGAGGAACAAACTCCAAGATGCCCACACCCAGCTTGGAGAAGAGATAAAAGGTGTTCGGGCCCAGCTGTCTGGCTCCGTGAAGGAGAATCAGCGGCTTCGTCGCGGCATCTATAGTAAGTGCTTGAGCAAACTCTTTTGAAAAGAAGAGTTCGGCGAGGAAGTCGATTGACAGAAATATGTTTGTAGGTGTGCTCACAGGTCGCCCTACGGAGGAAATGCCCGGTTCAACGGGTGACCAACTTCCCGAGCTGGTGCAACTGCTCGAACGTGTTCGGCAGGCGATGAGTGGCGTCGTTCAGGCCTTATGGCCTTCCGTCTCCCTACCCAAGGGCCTTGCAGGGCTTGCTGAGAAGCTTTAGGGAGTACGGCGACGTCTCCGTCTGTGGAAGATATCGGCCTGCCATCAAGGCGCCAGGGAGGTCTGGGCCATGGTGAAGACGTGGTACCCGAAGGCTGACCCAAACCACATGGCCGAGGTCGGACCTGTGGGGCCTGATGGGAAGGAGATCCCTGTGAGCTTGATGTATGGCCAAGTAGAGCTGGCCGCGAAATATTCCCAACAGGACTGTAAATTAGGCAGCCTGTTAGATGGGATTGAAGAGGAGTACAATCAGTTAGTTTGATGATGTAATTTTAAAATTACATATAGAATGCCTTCTAGCCGGATTGTAGATCATTTGTCTTTGCGGACCTTTTTGCTTCAACCTCGGGACCCAACAGTCCGGAGTGTGTCTGAATACCCTTACGGTTATAAAAGAACCGGGGCATGCATGGAGACAAGGCGTAGGGGTCATAATTGCTTTATCAGACAAGTGCCCAACTAGCTATGTTATATTACATGGTTAGTAAGAAACATCTTCCAGGGAGAATAGTTCCGTTAAGGGTTCCTTTCCCTGGGAGGCATGCCCTAAAGTGCATGTCCAGACTGCGAAAATAGCAGAAAAAGCATCTGGGGGCAGATAAATAAGTAAGTAATAAATCATCTTTCAGGTCACCTGACCGAATATTCCCTTAAGAACGCTAGCCTTCGGCTTCACCCAGTCTGTGGTAGACATCCGGCTGACCCGGCAGTAACAATCACAGAGGTGCTCCCTTTACCTCCTAGCCGAACAATCGGGAACGTAGGGGTAAGCACAGGAGCCAGGCAACCCGGCTTGGCCAAAACTTAAGTCATATCGATGCATATAATGGCGATCAAAAGGTACATGCGGAAGAATGACACATGTGTTGGGCATGAAGCCCATAAAAATAAGCTTTTGTTAAAGAAGCCCCAGGTATAACGAGTGCGAGTAGCACATCGAGTAACTGCGAACAAAGCGCAGATCAGCCCTCAAGGGGTTTGTACTGGAAGAGGGAGGAAAAAGGAGGGAAAACAAAGACAGCGAAAAGAAAAATGAAAGGTGGACGGAGGAAGGAGACGAACCCTGAGTCCGGCGCTAGGCGTAAAATCTTTGGAGACGGGCTGCGTTCCAAGGGTTTGGCTCGAGTCGGTTGTCAGATGCGTTGCGTAGAAAGTATGCACCGCCAGTAAGGACTTGGTCGATGATGAAGGGACCTTCCCATTTGGGCTTAAGTTTGCCCTTTTTCTTGTCCGGCAGGCGTAGAACTAGCTCGCCAACATTGTAAGTTTTGGCCCGTACTTCTCTGCTTTGATATCTTCGAGCCTGCTGTTGATAGAATGCGGAACGGGATTTTGCCACGTCGCGCTCCTCCTCCAAAGCGTCCAAACTGTCCTGCCGATCCAACTCGGCTTCCCTTTCCTCGTACATGCGCACGCGAGGTGAGTCATGAATTATATCACAGGGCAAAACTACTTCAGCGCCGTATACCATAAAAAATGGTGTGAATCCGGTTGTGCGGTTTGGCGTGGTCCGCAGCCCCTAGAGTACGGAGTCAAGCTCCTCTACCCAGCACGTGTTAGATTCCGTGAGGGACCGCACTAATCTAGGTTTGATGCCACTCATGATTAGATCATTTGCCCGCTCCACTTGACCATTAGTTTGAGGGTGGTAGACTGAAGCATAGTCGAGCTTGATGCCCATGTTTTTGCACTAGAGTTTAACCTTGTCGACCGTGAAATTCGTGTCGTTATCAGTGATGATGCTATGGGGGACGCCGAAACGGTGTACTACCCCGGATATGAAGTCTATCACAGGTCCGGATTCTGCCGTTTTAACCGGCTTGGCCTCTATCCATTTGGTGAATTTGTCCACCATGCCCATTAAGTATTGGTGCTTGTGGGTTCCCCCTTTAAGGGGTCCAACCATGTCAAGCCCCCAGAGCGCGAACGGCCAGGTGATGGGTATAGTTTTGAGGGCGGTGGGTGGCATGTGGCTCTGATTAGCAAAGAGCTGGCAACCGACGCATCGTTGGACTAAGTCCTCAGCATCTGCCCGGGCTGTCGGCCAATAAAATCATGTACGGAAGGCCTTGCCTACAAGGGCCCGGGCTGCAGCGTGGTGCCCGCCGAGTCCGGCGTGAATTTCAGCCAGGAGATTTCGCCCTTCCTCTTCGGAGATACACCTTTGAAGGACTCTGGTTGTGCTTTTCTTATAAGGTTCTCCCTCATGGACATTGTAGGCTTTAGACCGCCGAACTATGCAGCGGGCCTCATTTTGGTCTTCGGGAAGTTCCTGCCTGATTAAGTAGGCTAGGAATGGTTCCACCCACAGGGCAATTATTGCCATTATTTCGTGGGCTGAAGGTGTTATTTCATTGGCTGAGCCGCCGATTGTGTCAGAATGGTCTGAGTTAGGTGATGCAGCTGGTTCCGGATTGTTATTTCCGGACTCCTCTTCCCATAATACGGATGGCTTAAAGAGCCGTTCCAGGAAGGTGTTTGGAGGGACGGCGTCGCGTTTTGCGCCGATGCATGCCAACACGTCTGCTGCCTGGTTATTATCCCGGGCTACATGGTGGAATTCGAGTCCTTCGAACCGAGCTGACATTTTTAGGACGGCGTTGCGGTAGGCTGCCCTTTTCGGATCTTTGGCGTCGAAGTCTCCATTTACTTGGGATATTGCGAGGTTTGAATCCCCGCGCACCTCTAGGCGTTGAATGCCCATGGAGATTGCCATCCGGAGGCCATGTAGAAGGGCCTCGTATTCGGCTGCGTTGTTGGAGTCCATGTACATTATTTGAAGTACGTATTGGACTGTGTCTCCGGTTGGGGACGTCAAGACGATGCCAGCCCCCAACCAGCCAACATTTTGGAGCCGTCGAAATGCATGATCCAATTGGAGTACGCGCCGTACTCTTTAGGGAGTTCGGCTTCGGTCCATTCGGCGACGAAGTCAGCCAGAACTTGCGACATTATAGCTCGCCGTGGTTTGTAGGTTATGTCAAATGGTAAGAGCTCAATGGCCCATTTTGCAATCCTACCCGTTGTGTCGCGATTGTTTATAATATCATTGAGAGGTACTTCGGAGGCCACCGTTATGGAACACTCTTGAAAGTAGTGTCGCAGCTTCCGGGATGCCATGAACACCGCATACACTATCTTTTGATAATGCGGGTACCGGGACTTGCATGGAGTTAAGACAGTGGATACGTAGTACGCTGGTTTTTGAAGAGGGAATCTGTGCCCTTCTGTTTCTCGTTCGAGGACGAGTACCGCGCTGACAACTTGATGTGTTGCTGCGATATATAATAACATAGGTTCGCCCAGGTTGGGCGTGGCCAGGACCGGATTTGTTGCCAGTATGGCCTTGATTTCTTCGAGTCCGGCCGTGGCAGCATCCGTCCATTCAAAGTGTTCGGTGCGCCGGAGGAGACGATAGAGGGGCAGTGCCTTTTCTCCCAAACGGGAGATGAAGCAGCTTAGAGCCGCTACGCATCCAATTAGTTTTTGTATTTGCTTGAGGTCTTTTGGGATATCCAATTGTGACAGAGCTCGGATCTTGGCTGGGTTTGCTTCAATTCCTCTACCGGGTACAATGAAGCCCAAGAGCTTTCCGGCTGGTACGCCGAAAACACATTTTTCCGGGTTGAGCTTAATGTCATATGCTCGGAGGTTGTCGAATGTCACCCTCAAGTCGTCTACTAGAGTTTCGACGTGTTTGGTCTTGACGACCACATCGTCTACGTAAGCCTCTACCGTCTTGCCTATCTGGGTAGCTAGACATGTCTGAATCATGCGCTGATACGTTGCGCCAGCGTTTTTGAGTCCGAAGGGCATTGTGTTGAAGCAGAATGGCCCATATGGAGTAATGAATGCCGTTGCGGCCTGGTCTTTTTCTGCCGTCTTGATTTGATGGTATCCGGAGTATGCGTCAAGGAAGCACAATGAATCGTGCCCTGCGGTAGCATCAATGATTTGGTCGATGCGAGGGAGAGGGAAAGGGTCCTTTGGACAGGCCTTGTTAAGGTCTTTGAAATCGACGCAAAGGCGCCAAGATTTGTCCTTTTTTGGTATCATTACCAGGTAGGCTAGCCAGTCCGGATGTTTTATATCTCTGATGAATCCGGCTTCTAAGAGTTTGGCTAGCTCCTCTCCCATTGCCTGTCTTTTGGGTTCGGAAAATCGCCGAAGAGCTTGTTTGACTGGCTTGAATCCTTTTAGGATGTTTAGGCTGTGCTCTGCCAGCCTGCGTGGGATTCCTGGCATGTCTGAAGGGTGCCAGGCAAAAATGTCCCAATTTTCCCGAAGGAATTCTCGTAGTGCGGCTTCTACATCACGATTTAATTGTGCCCCAATGGAGGCCGTCTTCGTGGGGTCCGTTGGATGGACCTGGAATTTGACTATTTCGTCTACTGGTTTGAAAGAAGTGGACTTGGACCTCTTATCGAGTATCACATCATCCCTATCCACCATGGAGCGCAGCGCAGTGAGTTCCTCTGCCGCTAGGGCTTCGGATATTGCCTCCAGGGCCAGTGCGGCTGTCTTATTTTCAGCGCAGAGTGCTATATCTAGATCACTGGCGAGAGTGATTATTCCATTGGGGCCGGGCATTTTGAGCTTCATGTACCCGTAATGGGGTATAGCTTGGAAGATTGTGAATGCCTCTCGCCCTAACAAGGCATGATATCCGCTGCCAAATGGGGCCACTTGAAACGTGACCTCTTCGGACCTGTAATTGTCCGGCGAGCCAAACACTACATCTAGTGTGATTTTTCCTGTGCAGCGTACTTCTTGACTAGGGATTATTCCCCTGAAGGTTGTGCTGCTTCGCTCAATGCGGCTCCAGTCAATTTCCATTTTTGAAGGGTTTCCTCATAGATGAGGTTTAATCCGCTGCCGCCATCCATGAGTACCTTGGTAAGACGAAAGCCGTCCACTATGGGACTGAGGACCAATGCGGCTGGTGCTCGAGCTGTTCGGAATTTAGGTGCATCGCTGGTATTGAAGGTGATAGCTGTGTCGCTCCATGGATTCGTTGTTGCTACTTGGTAGACTTCGGCGAGGCTGCGGATTGTTCGCTTTCACATGTTATTTGATGCGAAAGTCTCGAAGATTGTTAATACCGTACTGGTACTGCTGGACTGGTTGCCCGGGGCTAAAAAGCCTTCGCCACTTTAGCCCCGGCGAAAGCATTTTAGCCCCAGGCAACCAGCCTAGCAGTACCAGTACGGTATAAACACTCTTCGAGACTTTTGCATCAAATAACATGCGAAAGCGAACAATCCGCAGCCTCGCCGAAGTCTACCAAGTAGCAACAACGAATCCATGGAGCGACACATCTATCACCTTCAATACCAGCGATGCACCTAAATTCCGAACAGCTCGAGCACCAGCCGCATTGGTCCTCAGTCTGATAGTGGACGGCTTTCGTCTTACCAAGGTACTCATGGATGGCGGCAGCGGATTAAACCTCATCTATGAGGAAACCCTTCAAAAAATTGATATTGACTGGAGCCGCATTGAGCGAAGCAGCACAACCTTCAGGGGAATAATCCTTAGTCGAGAAGTACGCTGCACAGGAAAAATCACACTAGATGTAGTGTTCGGCTCGCCGGACAATTACAGGTCCGAAGAGGTCACGTTTCAAGTGGCCCCATTCGGCAGTGGATATCACGCCTTGTTAGGGTGAGAGGCATTCACAATATTCCAAGCTATACCCCATTACGGGTACATGAAGCTCAAAATGCCCGGCCCCAACGGAATAATCACTCTCGCCAGTGATCCAGATATAGCACTCCGCGCTGAAAATAAGACAGCCGCACTGGCCCTAGAGGCATTATCCGAAGCCCTAGCGGCAGAGGAACTCACTGCGCTGCACTCCATGGTGGATAGGGACGATGTGATACTCGATAAGAGGTCCAAGTCCACTTCTTTCAAACCAGCAGACGAAATAGTCAAATTCCAAGTCCATCCAATGGACCCCACGAAGACGGCCTCCATTGGGGCACAATTAAATCCTGATATAGAAGCCACACTACGAGAATTTCTTCGGGAAAAATGGGACATTTTTGCCTGGCACCCTTCAGACATGCCAGGAATCCCACACAGGCAGGCAGAGCACAGCCTAAACATCCTAAAAGGATTCAAGCCAGTCAAACAAGCTCTTCGGCGATTTTCCGAACCCAAAAGATAGGCAATGGGAGAGGAGCTAGCCAAACTCTTAGAAGCCGGATTCATCAGAGATATAAAACATCCGGACTGGCTAGCCAACCTGGTAATGGTACCAAAAAAGGACAAATCATGGCGCCTTTGTGTCGATTTCAAAGACCTTAACAAGGCCTGTCCAAAGGACCCTTTCCCTCTCCCTCGCATCGACCAAATCATCGATGCTACCGCACGACACGATTCATTGTGCTTCCTCGACGCATACTCCGGATACCATCAAATCAAGATGGCGGAAAAAGACCAGGCCGCAACGGCATTCATTACTCCATATGGGCCATTCTGCTTCAACACAATGCCCTTCGGACTCAAAAACGCTGGCGCAACGTATCAGCGCATGATTCAGACATGTCTGGCTACCCAGATAGGCAAGACGGTAGAGGCTTACGTAGACAATGTGGTCGTCAAGACCAAACACGTCGAAACTCTAGTAGATGACTTGAGGGTGACATTCGACAACCTCCGAGCATATGACATTAAGCTCAACCCAGAAAAATGTGTTTTTGGCGTACCAGCCGGAAAGCTCTTGGGCTTCATTGTATCCGGTAGAGGAATTGAAGCAAACCCAACCAAGATCCGAGCTCTGTCACAATTGGATATCCCAAAAGACCTCAAGCAAATACAAAAACTAACTGGATGCGTAGCGGCTCTAAGCCGCTTTATCTCCCGTTTGGGAGAAAAGGCACTGCCCCTCTATCGCCTCCTCCGGCGCATCGAACACTTCGAATGGACGGATGCTGCCACGGCCGGACTCGAAGAAATCAAGGCCATACTGGCAACAAATCCGGTCCTGGCCGCGCCCAACCTGGGCGAACCTATGTTATTATATATCGCAGCAACACATCAAGTTGTCAGCGCGGTACTCGTCATCGAATGAGAAACAGAAGGGCACAGATTCCCTCTTCAAAAACAAGTGTACTACGTATCCACTGTCTTAACTCCATGCAAGTCCCGGTACCCACATTATCAAAAGATAGCGTATGCGGTGTTCATGGCATCCCGGAAGCTGCGACACTACTTTCAAGAGTGTTCCATAACGGTGGCCTCCGAAGTACCTCTCAACGATATTACAAACAATGCGACGCAACGGGCAGGATTGCAAAATGGGCCATTGACCTCTTACCATTTGACATAACCTACAAACCACGACGAGCTATAAAGTCGCAAGTTCTGGCTGACTTCGTCGCCGAATGGACCTAAGCCGAACTCCCTAAAGAGTACGGCGCGTACTCCAATTGGATCATGCATTTCGACGGCTCCAAAATGTTGGCTGGCTTGGGGGCTAGCGTCGTCTTGACGTCCCCAAACGGAGACATAGTCCAATACGTACTTCAAATAATGTACATGGACTCCAACAACGCAGCCGAATACGAGGCCCTTCTACATGGCCTCTGGATGGCAATCTCCATGGGCATTCAACGCCTAGAGGTGCGCGGGGATTCAAACCTCGCAATATCCCAAGTAAATGGAGACTTCGACGCCAAAGATCCGAAAATGGCAGCCTACCGCAACGGCGTCCTAAAAATGTCAGCTCGGTTCAAAGAACTCGAATTCCACCATGTAGCCCGAGATAATAACCAGGCAGCAGACGTGTTGGCATGCATCGGCGCAAAACGCGACGCCGTCCCTCCAAACATCTTCCTGGAATGGCTCTTTAAGCCATCCATATTATGGGAAGAGGAGTCCGGAAATAACAATCCGGAACCAGCGGCATCACCTAACTCAGACCATTCTGACACAATCGGTGGCTCAGCCAATGAAATAACACCTTCAGCCCACGAAATAATGGCAGTAATTGCCCCGTGGACGGAACCATTCCTAGCCTACTTAATCAGGCAGGAACTTCCCGAAGACCAAAATGAGGCCCGCTGCATAGTTCGGCGATCTAAAGCCTACAAGGTCCATGAGGGAGAACTTTATAAGAAAAGCACAACCGGAGTCCTTCAAAGGTGTATCTCCGAAGAGGAAGGGCGAAATCTCCTGGCTGAAATTCACGCCGGACTCGGCGGGCACCACGCTGCAGCCCGGGCCCTTGTAGGCAAGGCCTTCCGTACAAGATTTTATTGGCCGACAGCTCGGGCAGATGCTCAGGACTTAGTCCAATGATGCGTCGGTTGCCAGCTCTTTGCTAATCAGAGCCACATGCCACCCACCGCCCTCAAAACTATACCCATCACCTGGCCGTTCGCGATCTAGGGGCTTGACATGGTTGGACCCCTTAAAGGGGGAACCCACAAGCATAAATACTTATTGGTCATGGTGGACAAATTCACCAAATGGATAGAGGCCAAGCCGGTTAAAACGGCAGAATCCGGACCTGTGATAGACTTCATATCCGGGGTAGTACACCGTTTCGGCATCCCCCACAGCATCATCACTGATAACGGCACGAATTTCACGGCCGACGAGGTTAAACTCTGGTGCAAAAACATGGGCATCAAGCTCGACTACGCTTCAGTCTACCACCCTCAAACTAACGGTCAAGTGGAACGGGCAAATGGTCTAATCATGAGCGGCATCAAACCCAGATTAGTGCGGTCCCTCACGGAATCTAACACGCACTGGGTAGAGGAGCTTGACTCCGTACTCTGGGGGCTGCGGACCACGCCAAATCGCACAACCGGATTCACACCATTCTTTATGGTATACGGCGCTGAAGCAGTTTTGCCCTATGATATAATTCATGACTCACCTCACGTGCGCATGTACGAGGAAAGGGAAGCCGAGTTGGATCGGCAGGACAGTTTGGACGCTTTGGAGGAGGAGCGCGACGTGGCAAAATCCCGTTCCGCATTCTATCAACAGCAGGCTCGAAGATATCAAAGCAGAGAAGTACGGGCCAAAACTTACAATGTTGGCGAGCTAGTTCATCGCCTGCCGGACAAGAAAAAGGACAAACTTAAGCCCAAATGGGAAGGTCCCTTCATCATCGACCAAGTCCTTACCGGCGGTGCATACCGTCTACGCAACGCATCTGGCAACCGACTCGAGCCAAACCGATGGAACGCAGCCCGTCTCCGAAGATTTTACGCCTAGCACCGGACTCAGGGTTCGTCTCCTTCCTCTGTCCACCTTTCATTTTTCTTTTCGCTGTCTTTGTTTTCCCTCCTTTTTCCTCCCTCTTCCAGTACAAACCCCTTGAGGGCTGATCTTCGCTTTGTTCGCACTTACTCGATGTGCTACTCGCACTCGTTAAACCTGGGGGCTTCTTTAACAGAAGCTTATTTTTATGGGCTTCATGCCCAACACATGTGTCATACTTCCACATGTACCTTTTGATCGCCATTATATGCATCGATGTGACTTAAGTTTTGGCCAAGTCGGGTTGCCTGGCTCCTGTGCTTACCCCTATGTTCCCGATTGTTCGGCTAGCAGGTAAAGGGAGCACCTCTGTGATTGTTACTGTCGGGTCAGCCGGATGTGTACCTCAGACTGGGTGAACCCGAAGGCTAGCGTTCTTAAGGGAATATTCGGTCAGGTGACCTGAAAGATTATTTATTACTTACTTATTTATCTGCCCCCAGATGCTTTTTCTGCTATTTTCGCAGTCTGGACATGCACTTTAGGGCATGCCTCCCAGGGAAAGGAACCCTTAACGGAACTATTCTCCCTGGAAGATGTTTCTTACTAACCATGTAATATAACATAGCTAGTTGGGCACTTGTCTGATAAAGCAATTATGACCCCTACGCCTTGTCTCCATGCACGCCCCGGTTCTTTTATAACCGTAAGGGTATTCAGACACACTCCAGACTGTTGGGTCCCGAGGTTGAAGCAAAAAGGTCCGCAAAGACAAACGATCTACAATCCGGCTAGAAGGCATTCTATATGTCATTTTAAAATTACATCGTCAAACTGACTGATTGTACTCCTCTTCAATCCCATCTAACAGGCTGTCTAATTTACAGTCCTGTTGGGAATATTTCGCGGCCAGCTCTACTTGGCCGTACATCAAGCTCACAGGGATCTCCTTCCCATCAGGCCCCACAGGTCCGACCTCGGCCATGTGGTTTGGGTCAGCCTTCGGGTACCGCGTCTTCACCATGGCCCAGGCCTCCCTGGCACCTTGACGGCAGGCCGATATCTTCCACATACGGAGACGTTGCCATACTCCCTGAAGCTTCTCAGCAAGCCCTCCAAGGCCCTCAGGTAGGGAGACGGAAGGCCATAAGGCCTGAACGACGCCACTCATCGCCTGCCGAACACGTTCGAGCAGTTGCACCAGCTCGGGAAGTTGGTCACCCGTTGAACCGGGCATTTCCTCCGTAGGGCGACCTGTGAGCACACCTACAGACATATTTCTGTCAATCGACTTCCTCGCCGAACTCTTCTTTTCAAAAGAGTTTGCTCAAGCACTTACTATAGATGCCGCGACGAAGCCGCTGATTCTCCTTCACGGAGCCAGACAGCTGGGCCCGAACACCTTTTAGCTCTTCTCCAAGCTAGGTGTGGGCATCTTGGAGTTTGTTCCTCTCCTGCTGCACCTTCATAAGCACCCTCTCGCCTGCCTTCAACTGGCGCAGTAGTTGTTGCTTGTCCGGATCAAGTCCGGCAACATCTGCAATATTATTGTCAGATTTATACGCACGCCGCACGCCATAAAACATTTTTGAAATATGTGTTACCCGAGGGGGTCTCTGTGTCTCCTCCTGCGGCGGTCAGTGCGGCCTCAAGTTGGGCCTTGCACTCTTGAAGCTCTTGAGACAATTGGGTATTCTTCTCCGTAAGATCCTGCATATTGAATGATCCTTAAATCAGTTATTCTACACTACTTTAAGTCTCGGGGGCTACTGGCATACATAACTATCAAAATTCCTTACCGGTATGTCCTTCACATACTGCTCCGTGGCTCTGGTCAAACCATCTTGAGCGGCACAGAGGTGCGCGTCTCCCGCATTAAAGGCATTTAACGCCTCTAGGGAGAAACACGCGTCACGAAGAGCTATTCGGCGGTGCCTATGATTCATGGCGCTCTCCACCTCAGACCCGGTGGCGGACAGCCTGTCGGCATCCTCCGTGGGAGGAGTATCCGGCTCGCGCCTTGCGCTCGCCTCCCCCTCCAAACCAGGTGTTGGAGCCTGGCTGGCAGAGGCTTGGTTGGCAACCTCTCCGCACACAGTCCGGCGAGAGCTCTTTCTCCTGGAAAAGTCATGAGCATTAATACACCTCCCAGGAATCTTTTCCTTAAACAACGGTGGCGAGCTATACCATTGCAGCGACATTTCGATTTGCACCGCACCCCTCTTCCGCCTGCCGGGCTGAACTGACCCTTGTTGGTCAGCCGCCGCGGGTTCGGCTTCTCGCCTTGAAGGCACCTCCTGCAAGACACCGTTGGTATACGGTGATCGGAAATACGCAAGGACGAAATAATGGTGTCAGAACTCCGGTCATAATTACCTGTGAAGCCGGAGATAAGCCGGGGTAGTCAGCCGTAATGGCGACTAGAGCATTGTCCATGCTGAGTTGGTGGAACACCCCGTCAATTAGCTCCACCTTTATGTCCGGATCCTCTTCGGAGGCTGGATCAAGGGTTCTTCCCGGATCCTCGGGTTGTGGAGCCGGACTGTGTATGCCCTCCACATCTCGACGCAGTTCCTGCGTCAAAATCATAAAGTAAGGCATTTATTTAATTTTGAAAGCACGGGTCGGATGAATAAACGTCCGCTTACCCAGCTCCGTGGGTTATTCATGGAGAACCCATTCAATGGGATCGTCTGGAGGAAGTCCTCCTTCTCCCCCTTGTACAAGCTGGAGAGGATCTTCACCAGATCCGCGGCCGATCCTGGCCCCTTGCGGCCATGATGGGTGGCGTCGTTCTCCCCATTGAAATCCCACATGGGGTGGCCCCTGTACTGAAGCGGCTGCACCCCTCGCATAATGCACGTGGCCATGACTCCAATCATGGTCAATCCCGAATGGGCCAGCAACCTTATCCGGCCCATCAGGTAGTGGACGCTCCTATCATCTTCCCGTTGAGGGCTCCGTGGGCGCCAACTCAGGCGTTTCTTCAGCGGAGCAGTGCTCAACTCCGGGAGGCTGATCCGAACTGGGTCCGGCAGTGGAGCGTCTTCTATGTAAAACCATTCCGAGGGCCAGTCTTCGGATGCCTTCTTCGGGGTTCTGGATAGATATCCGGTCCCGGCGATGCGCCATATTTCGGCTCCGCCCACTTGATATATCGACCCCTCGTAAGAGCGGGGTACGAGGCAAAACAGGCTCTTCCACATCGCAAAATGGGGCTCGATGCCCAAGAACAGCTCACAAAGAGCTACGAAGCCCGTGATGTGCAAAAGGGAGGCAGGCGTGAGGTGGTGAAGTTGGAGTCCATAGAACTCCAGGAGCCCTCGGAGAAACGGATGTATGGGAAATCCGAGTCCCCTTATTAAGTAGGGGACGAAGCATACCCGCTCTCCTTTGGAGGGATTGGGGACGCTCTCCGCCTGCTTCCCACCCTTGTAGATGGCCAGTCCGGCTCGAACCGGAACCATAAAGGCTGGGGGAGATATCCCTCTGCTTGGAGCATCACTAACCCGCTATGCGGGACTGAGCATCTCCTCCAATCTCCTGGCTGAGGACTGGGAGCGCGAGAAGAGGAGCCGCGTGGACTATCCATGTTGGAGTGGATTTTTTGTCAGATGCGCCTTGATGAGTACTTGCGGAAAGAGGATGGTGTGATTTGGATCTGGATCCTCGCCTCTCTTATAGGCGGCTTATTTGCGCAGCTAGGGGGTAAAACATAAGAATACCCTGGCTTTTCGCATTCGTACAACACGTGGAAGAAGGCCATAATTGGACGTGGAAGCCAAGGAGCGCAACATTTATGAAGCAACCGGACACTATCCGGCAAACACAGGGAACATGAAGGAGAACCCGCCTTGCAAACGCCGAAGACAACTTACGCGCCGGACTCGTCATCATTGAAGCCTGGTTCGAGGGCTACTGAGGGAGTCCCGGACTAGGGGGTGTCCGGACAGCCGAACTATCATGATCGGCTGGACTCCAAGACTATGAAGATACAAGATTGAAGACTTCGTCCCGTGTCCGGATGGGACTTTCCTTGGCGTGGAAGGCAAGCTTGGCGATACGGATATGTAGATCTCCTACCATTGTAACCGACTCTGTGTAACCCTAGCCCTCTCCGGTGTCTATATAAACCGGATGGCTTTAGTCCGTAGGACGAACAACAATCATACCATAGGCTAGCTTCTAGGGTTTAGCCTCCTTGATCTCGTGGTAGATCTACTCTTGTAACACACATCATCAATATTAATCAAGCAGGACGTAGGGTTTTACCTCCATCAAGAGGGCCCGAACCTGGGTAAAACATCGTGTCCCTTGTCTCCTGTTACCATCCGCCTAGACGCACAGTTCGGGACCCCCTACCCGAGATCCGCCGGTTTTGACACCGACACCCATCTTCAGAGAAGGTTAATTTTGATGCTAAACAACGTGCTGAATTGATTTTAAAAATGCATGAGTTAACTAAGGAAAACATTGAGCGTATGAATGCTAAATATAAACTTACTGGAGATAAGGGTAGAAAACATGTTGTGTTTGCACCTGGAGATCTTGTTTGGTTACATTTGCGTAAGGATAGATTTCCTGATTTACGCAAATCAAAGCTAATGCCTCGTGCTGATGGTCCTTTTAAGGTGTTGGAGAAAATAAATGATAATGCATATAAACTTGAGCTGCCTGCAGATTTTGGGGTTAGTCCCACTTTTAACATTGCAGATTTGAAGCCTTATTTGGGTGAGGAAGATGAGCTTCCATCGTGGACGACTTCATTTCAAGAAGGGGAGGATGATGAGGACATCAATACCATTGTTACACCCACAACCCCTACTGCTACATATACTAGACCAATTACTAGAGCTCGCGCACGCCAATTAAATTATCAGGTACTTTCGTTTCTTGGTAATGATTCTAATGTTCATGAGAATATGATGCTGCCTAAATTGGATACATTTGTTTTGCTTACAAATGAAGGGCCTAGCTTGGAGAAGGATGAACACTGGAGCACGAACAAGCATGGAGATGATGGCATGCGCAAGGGGAACAAGAACGGAGTTACAAGTGATGATTTCAGGACTTTGAAGCCACCATAATGGGTGCATGAAGCCTTGGACAAAATATACAAGATGCCACTACATAAATTTTGTCCCGAGTCTATTCTAGGTGTTGTGTCACCTTATTATTGGGCCAGGCCCATGTAATTTCGAAATACATAAGTATAGGCTATTTTTAGAGTCCGTATGTGTGGGGAAACAAGAGATAGGGTTGATTTCGGACCCCTCCACCAAGAGCTCATCCAGTGGCAGAGGACATGAGCATCCGGAAGGATGCAGGTCTGAGACTTTGGAGGAAGAATGATCCTTATGCTGTAAGAAGAAAAACTGCTGTGGATTACAGGTCCCACACCCAAGAACGACAAGACTTCTATGAGACCATTCTGCTTGACAAGAAGCCAATTGTCGGTGACATGAGATGGGTTGACTGGACATACATCAGAGAGAATGAAGATCACTTCCCAGGTGTATATGACAGCTTCAAGGCTTGTGGAGTTGACAAGTTTGTTAGACAGAAGCTCACTAAGTGGAATGATGAGCTGATCATGCAATTCTACTCCACTGCTCATTTCTATCCCGATGGAAGGATAGTATGGATGTCTGAAGGTACAAGGTACCAATCAACTGTTGAAGAATGGGCCAAGCTAATCAATGCTCCAGAAGATCCTGAGGATGACCTAGATGTGTATGCGAAGAAGAAGAGAGACCACAACTTCATGGCAAGTATGTACAAGGAAATTCCTGATGAAGCCCTGGAAACTCATAAGTTGGGCTATGTGAAATACTTGTTGTCTGGTCTGCCTGCAATCAACACCATCTTGAGGCATACTCAATTTCCCGAGTCTGGAGATCACATGATGATAAGAGGACATTCAATCAACTTGCTGCACATTTTTGATGTCCCTCAAAAATTCAAGGTGATGAGTCTGGTTGTAGAGACAATCAAGAGGACAGCTGCTGATCAGTAAAGGTCTTGTGGGTATGCTCCACAAATTCAGGTGCTCATCAACTCAAAGATGGGCACATGCACTTACTTGTTGGACAAGGAGCACTTACCTCTCAAGCCAGATTTTGATCCTTCATCAGTGCAAGCACATGAGAAGAGAGCAAAGGCAAGGGCAAAAAAAGATGCAAAGATGCCAAGTGTTGAAGAGGCATCTCAGGTGTTCTTGAAGAGCAAACAAGATCAATTTGGATTTCTGATCCAATCTACTTTGAGGATTGAGAAGGGCTTGGCCACCCTGACTCAGCACCAGGAGAGCTTGGAGAGGATCATTGAACAAAAATTCTATGATCTTGATCTGAAAGTCATTGAGATACACACAGTAGTTGAGAAGCTCCAGGAGGAAGCAGAGGAGAAGAAAGGCAAGGCAACTATAGAAGCTTTTTAGTATGTGCCAAGAGGTCAGAGGTCAGCTGCAGTGCCAGTTCCAGATACTAGGGCAACTACATCTGTACCAGCAGCCATAGCTTCAGTGCCACCTCCAGCAGCCACTTCACCAGCTCCAGCTACATCAACAGAAGCCTTCGTCCTTGGAGTCATCACTGCACCACCTCACGGAGACAAAGCTTGAGAGATGCATAGAACTATGCATATTTGAAAATTTTGGTAACTTGTTGCCAAAGGGGGAGAAATATGTATAGATCATAGTCTTCGAGAGAGAGAGAGAGATAGAGAGAGAGTGTTGCTTTTTGTCTCTCTTGTTGCTTTTTGTCTCTCTTGCACTTTATTTGGTTGAACTTTATTGTATGCTTGCTTGATACATTATGTCCTTGTGTGAGATACTTGAATGATCATGTGTTTGATCATATGCTACTTTAATGTGTGTTTGGATGATATTATATCTTATATCCCTATATGATCATTCACTTTGCTTGGTGATGAGTGCATGCTTTTAATTGTTATCATTGTGAGCGCTCGACCAAGATGTATGTGACATGAAAGAGTGACCCATGATACTAATCGATTGTGCATTTGCATTCAAAAGCAAATCTTAAATAATGCACAAATTTAGGGGGAGCTCTTGCTTATCACATAATTCTCAAAGCGATGATGTATTTCAATCTTATTATCATTTGTCGAAGCTTTGATCTATATGTTGTCATCAATTACCAAAAAGGGGGAGATTGAAAGTGCAACTATCCCTAGGTGGTTTTGGTAATGATTAACAACATATAGCTCATTGAAGTAATGCTATTTCAAGATGAATATTTCAGGAAAGTTCAATGATTAGCATGGTGATAGAGGCAAAGGTGTCCCGTCTTTCAATGAGATGATGGATATCGCTTTGGTGGAAGTCGACTTTGACGAACCAGACTATAAACGTGCGAGGACGTCGGGCCTTAGCAATCGCTAAACCAACTCCGAGAGGTTATTGACCACACCGGAGCACGATCAACATGACCACGAGGGTCTATTTCCTGCGAGAAAATGAAGAACAAGCAAGAAACTGAGATTGCAATCTGGATATTGCGAATATAAGATGAAAGCTTTATTGATCAAGGTGGGGTTCTGTGACGCCTTTGTCTGCTCGTTGAACACAAACGAAGTACGCGAAGTTGCAGCTATGGTGAACTTTAGTCCAAACAAAACCCAAAGTCTAAACGTTGCCCTAAGGGCTGTATATATGGAGGAATAGGGGGGCGCGGGGAATTTCGTGGCCCTTGGTGGAGGGGTCCGAAATCAACCCTATCTCTTGTTTCCCCACACATACGGACTCTAAAAGTAGCCTATACTTATGTATTTCGAAATTACATGGGCCTGGCCAAATAATAAGGTGACGCAGCACCTAGCATAGCCTCGGGACAAAATTTATGAAGTGGCATCTTGTATATTTCGTCCAAGGCTTCATGCACCCATTATGGTGGCTTCAAAGTCCTGAAATCATCACTTGTAACTCCGTTCTTGTTCCCCTTGCGCATGCCATCATCTCCATGCTTGTTCTTGCTCCAATGTTAATCCTTCTCCAAGCTAGGCCCTTCATTTGTAAGCAAAACAAATGTATCCAATTTAGGCAGCATCATATTGTCATGAACATTAGAATCATTACCAAGAAACGAAAGTACCTGATAATTCAATTGGCGTGCGCGAGCTCTAGTAATTGGTCCAGTATACGTCCTCGACGGAAGCTCATCTTCCTCACCCAAATAAGGCTTCAAATCTGCGATGTTAAAAGTGGGACTAACCCCAAAATCTGCAGGTAGCTCAAGTTTATATGCATTATCATTTATTTTCTCCAGTACCTTAAAAGGACCATCAGCACGAGGTATTAGCTTTTATTTGCACAAATCAGGAAATCTATCCTTACGCAAATGTAACCAAACAAGATCTCCAGGTGCAAACACAACATGTTTTCTACCCTTATCTCCAGCAAGTTTATATTTAGCATTCATATGCTCAATGTTTTCCTTAGTTAACTCATGCATTTTTAAAATCAATTCAGCACGTTGTTTAGCATCAAAATTAACCTTCTCCAAAGATGGAAGAGGCAACAAACAATAGGTGCACGAGGTCGGAAACCATACACAACTTCAAAAGGGCACATCTTAGTAGTAGAATGCAATGAACGATTATAAGCAAATTCAATATGAGGCAAGCATTCCTCCCACATTCTCTAATTATTCTTCAAAACAGCCCTAAGCATAGTAGACAATGTTCTATTGACTACTTCAATTCGTCCATCAGTTTGGGGGTGACAAGTAGTACTAAAAAGCAGTTTAGTCCCCAACTTTGCCCATAAACATCTCCAAAAGTGGCTAAGAAATTTAGTATCACGATCTAAAACAATAGTACTTGGCACACCATGCAAGCGAATAATTTCACGAAAGAACAAATCAGCAACATTAACAGCATCGTCGCTTTTATGACATGGTATAAAGTGTGCCATTTTCAAGAATCTATCCACGACAACAAATATGCTATGCCTCCCCTTCTTTGTTCGAGGTTAACCTAAAACAAAGTCCATAGATATATCCTCCCAAGGAACACTAGGTACAGGCAAAGGCATATATAAAGCATGAGGATTGAGTTGTGACTTAGCTTTTTGACATGTAGTGCAGCGAGCAATAAAATGCTCAACATCCCATCACATCTTTGGCCAAAAGAAATGTGTAGCAAGGATGTCCTCCGTCTTCTTCACGCCAAAGTGTCCCATTAATCCTCCTCCATGCGCCTCCTGCAACAACAAAAGACGAACGGAGCTAGCTGGAATGCACTACTTGTTAGCACGGAACACAAATCCATCATTAACGACGAACTTGTTCCACATTCTTCCTTCTTTACAATTCTGCATTACATCTTTAAAATCAGCATCATGCACATATTGATCTTTGATGGTCTCCAAACCAAATATTTTGAAGTCAAGTTGTGAAAGCATAGTATAGCGACGAGATAATGCATTAGCAATAACATTTTCTTTTCCCTTCTTGTGTTTAATGACATAAGGGAAAGTCTCAATGAACTCAACCCATTTAGCATGTCTACGATTCAGTTTAGCTTGACTTTTAATATGTTTCAAAGATTCATGATCAGAGTGTATAACAAATTATTTGGGACATAAATGATGTTGCCATGTTTCTAAAGTCCGAACAAGAGCATATAATTCTTTATCATAAGTAGAATAATTCAGACTAGGCCCACTCAATTTTTCAGGAAAGTATGCAACAGGTTTGCCATCTTGTAATAACACACCTCCTAATCCAATTCCACTAGCATCACATTCAAGCTCAAAAGTCTTATTAAAATCAGGAAGTTGGAGTAAAGGAGCATGTGTCAACTTATCTTTCAATACCGTGAAGGCTTCTTCCTGTGCGGTACCCCAAACAAAAGGCACATCTTTCTTTATAAGCTCATTGAGAGGTGCAACAATTGTGCTGAAATCTCTCACAAAACGCCTATAGAATCCAGCGAGGCCAAGAAAACTCCTCACTTGTGTGACCATTTTGGGCTGCGGCCAACTCTCAATAGCTTCAACCTTGGCTTTATCAACTTCAATTCCCTGTGGAGTAACAACATAGCCAAGAAAAGATACTCGATCGGTGCAAAAGGTGCACTTCCGAATGTTACCAAACAAACGTGCATCGCGTAGAGCAATAAAAACATCACGTAAATGTTCCAAATGTTCCTCCAAAGATCTGCTATAAATCAATATGTCATCAAAGTAAACTACCACAAATCGTCCAATGAAAGGATATAAAACTTCGTTCATTAATCTCATGAAAGTACTAGGCGCATTAGTTAACCCAAAAGGCATGACTAACCACTCATATAATCCAAACTTAGTTTTAAATGCTCTTTTCCATTCATCTCCCAATTTCATACGAATTTGATGGTATCCACTACGCAAATCAACTTCGGAGAATATTGTAGAGCCACTCAATTCATCAAGCATATCATCTAGCCTAGGAATAGGATGACGATAACGAAGAGTAATATTATTAATGCCTCTACAATCAACACATATACGTGATGTACCATCCTTTTTCGGCACTAGAATAATAGGAACAGCACAAGGACTAAGGGATTCACGTATATAACCTTTGTCGAGCAGCTCCTGTACTTGACGCATAATCTCTTTCGTCTCCTCTGGATTGGTACGGTATGGTGCATGGTTGGGTAATGATGCACCGGGAATTAAGTCAATCTGATGTTCAATCCCTCGAATGGGAGGTAATCCCGGTGGCACGTCTTGTGGAAAGACCTCAGCAAACTCCTGCAAAATGTTAGTGATAGCAGGAGGCAAAGAGGAAGGCACGTCCTCGAATGAAAATAAAGCCTCTTTGCACACAAAAGCATAACAAACAGATTTGCTAAAATCTAGCTCATCAATATCAGATTTAGTGGCAAGTAAACATGCACTTTTCAATTTAATTTCAGAAGCAACACTAGATGGTTTACTATTAGGCTTCATTTGTTGCTCAAATTCTTTTGCCACAATCTGATTTTCACTCTTATTTTTCTCCTGTTTTGCCTTATTAGCTCTATTAATATCATCTTTCAAAATGGACTCAGGAGTCATAGGAAGCAAAGTAATATTTTTATCCTTATGAACAAGAGTATACTGATTGTTTCTACCATGGTGTATAGAATTTTTATCAAATTGCCATGGTCGACCAAGTAATAAGGAACATGCTTGCATAGGTACCACATCACAATCAACATAATCAGCATATGTAGAGATACTAAAATGCACATGAACAGTACGTGTTACCTTAACCTTGCCTCTGTTGTTGAACCATTGGATGTAGTAAGGATGTGGATGTGGTCTTGTGGTGAGAGATAGCTTCTCCACCATCTTCATGCTAGCCAAGTTGTTGCAGCTCCCTCCATCTATGATAACGCGCACAGAATGTTCCTTCACAACTCCCTTTGTATGGAACAAATTATGCCTCTTATTTTGCTCAGCTTGTGTAACCTGCACACTCAGAACACGTTGAGCAACTAAACATTCATACATGTCAGCATCTTCAGGAGCCATGTACTGCGTCTCATGATCAGAATCATCTCCACCGCGTTCTTCACTTGTAATAAGGGCCAAAGTCTCCTCATCATAGTCACTAGCAGACTCATACCCACCATCCTCAATAGCAATCATCACATGTTGAGATTTGCATTCTCGTGCATAATGTCCTCTTCCCTTACAACGACGACAAATAATATCACTTGTGTGCCCTGTTGATGCCATGGAAGAAGAAGAGCTGTGTGCAGGACCAGCAGGTGCGCTCTTGGCAGATAGTGGTGGTTGTGCCTGCTTTCTTGTATCACGGCTGGAGGTAGCAGCTGATGGAGGTGCTCGTGAAGTGGAAGTAGAGGATGCACGCGGTGTCCATGAAGAAGGTCGACATGCAGAAAAGTTAGTTCGCGCCAATGCTTGTCGATCCTACACTTCACGTTCAGCTTTACAAGCAAGATGGAATAAACGAGTGATATTAGTATACTCCTTATACTCTAGAATGGTCTGAATCTCTCTATTTAATCCACCCATAAAACGTCCAAGCATAGCTTCATTCTCCTCAGCAATACCACATCTAATCATGCCAGTTTGTAATTCCTGATAATATTCTTCTATAGATTTTTTTCCTTGTCTTAAACGCTGCAATTTTTGAAGCAATTCACGTTGATAAAATGGTGGAACCCAACGAGTACGCATAGCAGTTTTCAAAGCAGCCCAAGTAGTTGGAATAGGATATAATCTACAATGTTCAGACCAACAAACACATGCAAAACTAGTGAAAGCACAAACAGCAGCAGGAACACGTCTCTCCTCAAGATATTGTAAACATGTAAATCATTGTTCAGTTTCTAACTCCCAAGTAAGATATATCAGGAACATATCTACCCTCAATTGGTGGAATATTCAGTTTCAGTTTAGGAAGATGGTCATGATCTCGTGCCTGAGGGAGAAGCCTACCATTGTGATTATTTGCATGTGGACGACCTGGTGGTTGTGGTGCTAGTGGTTGCACGTAGTTCTGATTTTGATCAACCTCATCCTCGTAATCTCCTGCATAATCATCCTCCGCATCAGCAGCAGGAGCCAGAGAAGTATGAACAACAGCACCAATAGTTTGTCCGGGCTGAAGAAGGACACGGCTCGCTCGGCGGAGGGCTGTTTCGCGACATGGAGGTAGTAGTAGTTGTTGTTGTTGCAGAGGTGCGGTAGGTGCAGCCGGTGGAAGACGCGCAAGCAGTTCATTAAATCTGTTATCGAGCTTTGTTTTGAACGTCTTCTCAAGGCCAGTGATCTTCTCCATGGCCTCTTCAAAATTGTTCAGCACATCTTGCACCTGTTCAGTCATCATTTGCTGAAACTTATCATGAAGCTCCTTGTTTGTTAAGTTCTCCCAGTCAATGTCGTCGGCTTGTGATCCTGGCATGGTTAGCAGCAATAGAAACACACGAGAATATGATCCTATAGACTACTAACAAGTGGTGGTGGTGGGTGTCACAAATCCGTCAAGCAAAACTCAAATTCTTACCAGTTCTTACCAAGCAGCAGGCGGTGATCGGCAACCATTGTAGTCAAAACTCTCAAAGCTTGGATAGAGCGATTACAAGGGAGAGTCAAACACATGAGGCAGATGTATGTGGAGCTGGGAAGGCTTATAATATGGTAGCAAAAAGGATCAGCAATAATCGATTCAGAGATGCAAAGTTAAATAAACGCTCAACAACGGTATTGTGCTGGTCCTAGGCTAGACCGTGCTAGAGACGCGAGCCTAGAACACTAACAAAATCACAGTGCTGCACGTAAACAAGGGAGAAGCACACTCTGGAATTTTTTTTTTCGCTCCTTTTTTTTGCGCTCTGCTTTTTTTGTGCTCCTTTTTTCCGAACCTACTCGGGCAAGGAAACACGAATCGGAAATTAGATGGATCTCGAAAACAAACCTAATATGCAAGGAACTCGGATTGGTGGTGGTATATGGCAGCATTGGTGGTATATGGCAGCGGTGGTGGTAGCGGTGGTAGTACATGGATATAAATCGGTGGTGGTATATGGATACGGATTGGTGGTGGTATATTGATGAGGATATCAATACCATTGTTACAACCATAGCCCCTACTGCTACATATACTGGACCAATTACTAGAGCTCGCGCACGCCAATTAAATTATCATGTACTTTCGTTTCTTGGTAATGAATCTAATGTTCATGAGAATATGATGCTGCCTAAATTGGATACATTTGTTTTGCTTACAAATGAAGGGCCTAGCTTGGAGAAGGTTGAACATTGGAGCAGGAACAAACATGGAGATGATGGCATGCGCAAGGGGAACAAGAACGGAGTTACAAGTGATGATTCCAGGACTTTGAAGCCACCATAATGAGTGCATGAAGCCTTGGACGAAATATACAAGATGCCAATTAATAAAATTCGTCCAGAGGCTATTCTAGGTGCTGCGTCACCTTATTATTGGGCTAGGCCCATGTAATTTCGAGATACATAAGTATAGGCTATTTTTAGAGTCCGTATGTGTGGGGAAACAAGAGATAGGGTTAGTTTCGGACCCCTCTACCAAGGGCCACGAAATTCACCCCCTCTTCCTCCATATATACAGCCCTTAGGGCACCGTTTAGACTTTGGGTTTTGTTTAGATTAAAAGTTCTCCATAGGTGCAACTTTGTGTACTTCGTTTGTGTTCAATGACCAGACAAAGGCGTCACAGAACCCCACCTTGATCAATAAAGCTTTCCTCTTATATTCGTGATATCCAGATTGCAATCTTAGTTTCTTGCTTGTTCTTCATTTGCCTGCAGGAAACAGACCTTCGTGGTCAGGTTGATCGTGCTCCGGCGTGGTCAATAACCTCTCGGAGTTGGTTTAGCGATTGCTAAGGCGCGACGTCCTTGCACGTTCGTAGTCGGATCGTCAAAGTCGACTTCCACCAAAGCGATATCCATCATCTCATCGAAAGACGAGACACCTTTTCCTCTATCAAGTGGTATCAGATTTCCAGGTTGCTCGGTGAGATTTTACAGTTTTTCGTAGTTTAGAAGGAGTTTGTTCTTCATACCTATAGTTCACAAAAAAGCCAAAAAAATTAGGGTTACTTCATCATATCCGAACCAATCTGAGCCTTTGCATAATCTTTTTAGGGTTTTGCTTAGTTGAATTTGCGGTTGCATCATCGTGTCTAGTTGCTGGTCTTAGTGTCTAGTCTTTTAGAGTTTCGAGTTCTGGTCATAAGTTGTCACGCCGCCACCGCACCATCATCATCGCCCCTGCCACCTACCACCACCGCTCCGAATCCGTATCCATATACCACCACCAATCAATATCCATATACCACCACCGATCCATATCCATATACTAACACCGCTGCCATATACCACCACCATATATCCACAACCAATCCGAGTTCCTTGCATATTAGCTTTGTTTTCGAGATCCATCTAATTTTAGATTCGTGTTTCCTTGCCTAAGTAGGTTTAAAAAAAAAGAGTCTGGAAACCACCCTCCGTTTAGGCCCAAAATTTTCCAAAAATGCACTTGACAAAAAAATTTCTGGCTATCCTATTTTTAGGTGTTTCTAAGTGTATTGAGACAGTCGCCGTTATAGAAAGTTTTTTTTGATCCGTTTCCAGTTTTTGGGTCCGGGCAGTCGGAAAAAAAAATTGGTCAAAAAAATTTCGTGCCTATCCTGTTATCTTAACTTGGGAAGAGTTTTGAGACACTCGTCATTATAGTTATTTTCGAAAAAAAGGAGCGGAAAAAAAGCGCAAAAAAAGAGTGAAAAAAATTCAGAGTGTGCTTCTCCCTTGTTTCCGTGCAGCGTCATGATTTTGTTAGTGTTCTAGGCTCGCGTCTCTAGCACAGTCTAGCCTAGGACCAGCACAGTATCGTCGTTGAGCGTTTATTCAACTTTGCTTCTCTGAATTGATTATCGTTAATCCTTTTTTGCTACCATATTATAAGCCTTCCCAGCTCCACATACATCTACGTCGTGCGTTTGACTCTCCCTGGTAATCGCTCTATCCAAGCTTTGAGAGTTTTGACTACAACGGTTGCTGATCCACACCTGCTGCTGGGTAAGAACTGGTAAGAATTTGAGATTTGCTTGACGGGTTTGTGATACACCACCACCACTTCTTAGTAGTCTGTAGGATCATATTCTTGTGTGTTTCTATTTGCTGCTAACCATGGTAGGATCACAAGCCGATGAGACTGAGTGGGAGAACCTGACGAACAAACAGCTACATGATAAATTTCAGCAAATGATGAGTGGACAGGTGCAAGATGTGCTAAACAGATTTGACGAGGCCATGGAGAAGATAGATGACATTGAGAAGACATTCGAAAAAAAGCTTGATAGCAAGTTTAATGAATTGCTTGCGCGTTTTCCACAACCACCGCCGGCTGCACCTATCGCACCTCTACAACAACAACAACAACAACAACGCCCCCTTCCGAATCAGTATGGACGAGCGAAGCGTGTTCCTCTTGAGGATGGCTAAACTTCTGGTGCTGCTGTACATGTTGTTGATGCTTCTTTGGCTCCTGCTACTGCTGCTGCTGGTACCGAGGAGGATGATGAGTATGCGGGCAATTATGAGGATGAGGTTGATCAAAATCAGAACTACATGTAGCCACCAGCACCACCACCAGCAGGTCGACCTCAGGTATTTATTTGCAATGGTAGGCCTGCACCACCACCTCAGGTACGAGATCATGACCATGTTCCTAAACTGAAATTGAATATTCCACCATTTTAGGGTAGATATGTTCCTGATATATATCTTACTTGGGAGTTAGAAACTGAACAACGTTTTACATGTTTGCAATATCCCGAGGAGAGACGGGTTGCTGCTGCTGTTTGTGCTTTCACTAGTTTTGCATGTGTATGGTGGTCTGAACATTGTAGATTATATCCTATTCCAGCAACTTGGGCTGCTTTGAAAACTACTATGCGTACTTGTTGGGTTCCACCATATTATCAACGTGAATTGCTTCAAAAATTGCAGCGTTTAAGACAAGGAAAAAAATTCTGTAGAAGAATATTATCAGGAATTACAAACTGGCATGATTAGATGTGGTATTGTTGAGGAGAATGAAGCTATGCTTGCACGATTTATGGGTGGATTAAATAGAGAGATTCAGACCATTCTAGAGTATAAGGAGTATACTAATATCACTCGTTTATTTCATCTTGCTTGTAAAGCTGAACGTGAAGTGCAGGATCGACAAGCATTGGCGCGAACTAACTTTTCTGCAGGTCGACCTTCATCATGGACACCGCGTGCATCTTCTGCTTCAACTGCACCAGCACCTCCATCAGGTGCCATCTCTAGCCGTGATACAAGAAAGCGGGCACAACCACCAATATCTGCCAAGAGCGCACCTGCCGGGCCTGCACAGACCTCTTCTTCTTCCATGGCATCAACAGGGCACACAAGTGATATTATTTGTCGTCGTTGTAAGGGAAGAGGTTATTATGCGCGAGAATGCAAATCTCAGCGTGTGATGATTGCTACTGTGGATGGTGGTTATGAGTCCGCTAGTGACTATGATGAGGAGACTTTGGCTCTTATTACACGTGAAGAACATGGTGGAGATGATTCTGATAATGAGACGCAATACATGGCTCCCGATCCTGCTGACAGGTATGAATGTTTAGTTGCTCAACGTGTTTTGAGTGTGCAGGTCACACAAGCTGAGCAAAATCAGAGGCATAATTTGTTCCATACAAAGGGAGTTGTGAAGGAACGTTCTGTGCGCGTCATCATAGACGGAGGGAGCTACAACAACTTGGCTAGCATGGAGATGGTGGAGAAGCTTTCTCTCACCACAAGACCACATCCACATCCTTACTACATCCAATGCTTCAACAACAGCGGCAAGGTTAAGGTAACACATACTGTTCGTGTGCATTTTAGTATCTCTACATATGCTGATTATGTTGATTGTGATGTGGTACCTATGCAAGCATGTTCCATATTACTTGGTTGACCATGGCAATTTGATAAAAATTCTGTACACCATGGTAGAAACAATCATTATACTCTTGTTCATAAGGATAAAAATATTACTTTGCTTCCTATGACTCCTGATTTCATTTTGAAAGATGATATTAATAGAGCTAATAAAGCAAAACAGGAGAAAAATAAGAGTGAAAATCAGATTGTGGCAAAAGAATTTGAGCAACAAATGAAGCCTAATAGTAAACCATCTAATGTTGCTTCTGAAATTAAATTGAAAAGTGCATTTTTACTTGCCACTAAATCTGATATTGATGAGCTAGATTTCAGCAAATCTGTTTGCTATGCTTTTGTGTGCAAAGAGGCATTATTTTCATTTGAGGACGTGCCTTCCTCTTTGCCTCCTGCTGTCACTAACATTTTGCAGGAGTTCGCTGACGTCTTTCCACAAGACGTGCCACCGGGATTACCTCCCATTCGAGGGATTGAGCATCAGATTGACTTAATTCCCGGTGCATCATTACCCAACCGTGCACCATACCGTACCAACCCAGAGGAGACGAAGGAGATTATGCGTCAAGTACAGGAGCTGCTCGACAAAGGTTATATACACGAATCCCTTAGTCCTTGTGTTGTTCCTATTATTCTAGTGCCGAAAGAGGATGGTACATCACGTTTGTGTGTTGATTGTAGAGGCATTAATAATATTACTATTCGTTATCGTCATCCTATTCCTAGGCTAGATGATATGCTTGATGAATTGAGTGGCTCTACAATATTCTCCAAAGTTGATTTGCGTAGTGGATACCATCAAATTCGTATGAAATTGGGAGATGAATGGAAAACGGCATCTAAAACTAAGTTTGGATTATATGAGTGGTTAGTCATGCCTTTTGGGTTAACTAATGCACCTAGTACTTTCACGAGATTAATGAACAAAGTTTTACGTGCTTTTATTGGACGATTTATGGTAGTCTATTTTGATGATATACTGATTTACAGCTGATCTTTAGAGGAACATTTGGAACATTTACGTGGTGTTTTTATTGCTTTACATGATGCACGTTTGTTTGGTAACCTTGGGAAGTAGACCTTTTGCACTGACCGAGTATCTTTTCTTGGCTATGTTGTTACTCCACAGGGAATTGAAGTTGATAAAGCCAAGATGGAATCTATTGAGAGTTGGCCGCAGCCCAAAACGGTCACACAAGTGAGGCAAAGGTGTCCCGTCTTTCGATGAGATGATGGATATCGCTTTGGTGGAAGTCGACTTTGACGATCCGACTACGAACGTGCGAGGACGTCGCGCCTTAGCAATCGCTAAACCAACTCTGAGAGGTTATTGACCACGCCGGAGCACGATCAACCTAACCACGAGGGTCTGTTTCCTGCGAGCAAACGAAGAACAAGCAAGAAACTGAGATTGCAATCTGGATATTGCGAATATAAGATGAAAGCTTTATTGATCAAGGTGGGCTTCTGTGACGCCTTTGTCTGGTCGTTGAACACAAACGAAGTACGCGAAGTTGCAGCTATGGCCAACTTTAGTCTAAACAAAACCCAAAGTCTAAACGGTGCCCTAAGGGCTATATATATGGAGGAAGAGGGGGGGAATTTCATGGCCCTCTATGGAGGGGTCCGAAATCAACCCTATCTCTTGTTTCCCCACACATACGGACTCTAAAAATAGCCTATAGTTATGTATTTCGAAATTAAATGGGCCTGGCCCAATAATAAGGTGACGCAGCACCTAGCATAGCCTCGGGACGAAATTTATGAAGTGGCATCTTGTATATTTAGTCCAAGGCTTCATGCACCCATTATGGTGGTTTCAAAGTCCTGAAATCATCACACATACGTTCTTGTTCCCCTTGCGCATGCCATCATCTCCATGCTTGTTCTTGCTCCAATGTTCATCCTTCTCCAAGCCAGGCCCTTCATTTGTAAGCAAAACAAATGTATCCAATTTAGGCAGCATCATATTCTCATGAACATTAGAATCATTACCAAGAAACGGAAGTACCTGATAATTTAATTAGCGTGCGCGAGCTCTAGTAATTGGTCCAGTATATGTAGCAGTAGGGGTTGTGGGTGTAACAATGGTATTGATGTCCTCATCACATGGCATGGATTAGGATTGTGGACCCCTCAAAATGCTAAGGACAAAGGATTGGTTCAAGCTCTAAAGCTCAAGAATCTACATTTTACTTTTAGTGATCCGAGATCGCATTGAGTCTATAGGAAAATCAAATACTATTAAAAGGGGATGAGGTGTTGCTTAGTGGCTTGCTTGCTCAAAATGCTTAGTGATATGCTCCAAAAATCCTCAACCACTTTCTCATATCCACATATGTCCCAAACCAAAAGTCAAACTCAGCCCCACCGATTTGATCTATCCGGCGCCACCATGTTCATTTGACATAGCCACTGCCAGAAACCCTAGTCACTTTAAATCTCACCGATAGGGATCTCGATCTCACCGAGACGGGACTGCAAACTCTCTGTTTCCCTTCGTAACGTTTCGGTCTAAACCGAGATGAGCGATTAGTCCCACCGAGTTCGCAATGCAAACTCCCTGTTTCCCTTTCGTAACGTTTTGGTCCCACCGAGATGAGCGAATCGGTCCCATCGAGTTTGCCTGACAAACTCTCTGGTTAGCTTATTACCAAAGTTGGTCCCACCGAGTTTGTGTAATTGGTCTCACCGAGATTACGTTATGCCCTAACCCTAATGAAATCGGTCCCACCGAGTTGACATGTGGTCCCACCGAAATGCCTAACGGTCACATTATGAACTAAATCGGTCTGATCGAGTTTTTTGATTCGGTCCCACCGAGTTTGGTAAATTGTGTGTAACGGTTAGATTTTGTGGGGAGGCTATATATACCCCTCCACCCTCTCCTCATTTGTGAGGGAAGCCATCAGAAGATGCCTACACTTCTAGCATTCATTTTCTGGGAGAGAACCACCTACTCATGTGTTGAGGCCAAGATATTCCAATCCAACCATATGAATCTTGATCTCTAGCCTTCCCCAAGTTGCTTTCCACTCAAATCATCTTTCCACCAAATCCAATCCTATGAGAGATAGTTGAGTGTTGGGGAGACTATCATTTGAAGCACAAGAGCAAGGAGTTCATCACCAACACACCATCTATTACCTTTTGGAGAGTGGTGTTTCCTAGATTGGTTAGGTGTCACTTGGGAGCCTCCGTCAAGATTGTGGAGTTGAACCAAGGAGTTTGTATGGGCAAGGAGATCGCGTACTTCGTGAAGATCTACCGTAGTGAGGCAAGTCCTTCATGGGCGATGGCCATGGTGGGATAGACAAGGTTGCTTCTTCGTGGACCCTTCGTGGGTGGAGCCCTCCGTGGACTCGCGCAGCCGCTACCCTTTGTGGGTTGAAGTCTCCATCAACGTGGATGTACGATAGCACCACCTATCGGAACCACGCCAAAAATCTCTGTGTCAACATTGTGTCTGCTCCCTCCAAACTCCTCCCTTTACCTTCATATCCAATGATTTACATTCCGCAGCTATACTCTTAGAATTGCATGTGTAGGTTGATTGCTTGACTCGTGCTAAGTTGCTAAAATCTACCAAGAACTAAAATTGGAAAAAGGCTAGATTTTTATTTGGTCAAATAGTCTAATCACCGCCCCTCTAGACATACTTTCGATCCTACAATCCATAACTACGAGAAAAGCATTAAGAACAAATTCTAACCATAGCATTAAACTTTTGGATCCAATCGGTCCCTTACGGAATAGCGCATAAACTATGGTTTAAGCTTCTGTCACTCTCGCAACCCATCATCTAATAACTAATCCACAATGCATTCCCTTAGGCCCAAATATGGTGAAGTGTCATGTAGTCTATGTTCACATGACACTACTAAGGGAATCAAAACATACATATTGATACCACTTGATAGAGGCAAAGGTGTCTCGTCTTTCGATGATATGGTGGCTATCATTTTCTGAGGGAGCCGACCTTGACAATCCGACTACGAACATAAGAGACGTCGCGCCTTAGCAATCGCTAAACCAACTTTTGAGGGGTTATTGACCACGCTGGAGCACGATCAACCTGACCACGAGGGTCTGTTTTCCTGCGAGCAAACGAAGAACAAGCAAGAAACTGAGATTGCAATCTGGATAGTGTGAATATAAGATGAAAGCTTTATTGATCAAGGTGGGGTTCTGTGACGTCTTTGTCTGGTCGTTGAACACAAACGAAGTACGCGAAGTTGCAGCTATGGCGAAATTTAATCTAAACAAAACCCAAAGTCTAAACGGTGCCCTAAGGGCTGTATATATGGAGGAAGAGGGGGGGGGAATTTCGTGGCTGTGACGCCCCGATTCAATCGTACACTAATCATGCACGCAAACGTGTATGATCAAGATCAGGGACTCATGGGAAGATATCACAACACAACTCTAAAACATAAATAAGTCATACAAGCATCATAATACAAGCCAGGGTCCTCGAGGGCTCGAATACAAGTGCTCGATCATAGACGAGTCAGTGGAAGCAACAATATCTGAGTACAGACATAAGTAAACAAGTTGCCATAGAAGGCTAACACAAACTGGGATACAGATCGAAAGAGGCGCAGGCCTCCTGCCTGGGATCCTCCTAACTACTCCTGGTCGTCATCAGCGGGCTGCACATAGTAGTAGGCACCTCCAGTGTAGTAGGAGTCGTCGTCGAAGGTGGCGTCTGGATCCTGGGCTCCAACGTCTGGTTGCGACAACCAGGTAGAATGGAAAGGGGGTAAAGAGGGAGAAAAGCAACCGTGAGTACTCATCCAAAGTACTCGCAAGCAAGGAGCTACACTACATATGCATGGGTATATGTGTAAGGAGTCCATATCAGTGGACTGAACTGCAGAATGCTAGAATAAGAGGGGGATAGCTAGTCCTATCAAAGACTACGCTTCTGGCAGCCTCCGTCTTGCAGCATGTAGAAGAGAGTAGATTGAAGTCCTCCAAGTAGCATCGTATAGCATAATCCTACCCGACGATCCTCTCCTCGTTGCCCTGTTAGAGAGCGATCACCGGGTTGTATCTGGCACTTGGAAGGGTGTGTTTTATTGAGTATCCGGTTCTAGTTGTCATAAGGTCAAGGTACAACTCCAAGCCGTCCTGTTACCGAAGATCACGACTATTCGAATAGATTAACTTCCTTGCAGGGGTGCACCACATAACCCAACACGCTCGATCCCATTTGGCCGGACACACTTTCCTGGGTCATGCCCGGTCTAACTCCGGTCTAACTCCACCTAGGCCTAACAGAGAGGTCAGCACGCCGGTCTAACTCCTATGGCGCAGGGGTCTGGGCCCATCACCCATTGCACACCTGCACGTTGCGTGGGTGGCCGAAAGCAGAACTAGCCCCCTTAATACAAGAGTAGGCTTACGTTCCCATCCGGCGCGCGCTGCTCAGTCGCTGACGTCTAGAAGGCTTCGGCTGATACCACGACGTCGAGTGCCCATATCTTTCCCACGTAGTTGGTTAGTGCGTATAGGCCAGTGGCCAGACTCAGATCAAATACCAAGATTTCGTTAAGCGTGTTATTATGAAGCAACCGCGAACACCGACCAGGGCCAGGCCCACCTGTCTCCCAGGTGGTCTCAACCCGCCCAGTCGCTCCGCCACAAAGATCCACACAGAGGGTCATCGGGACAAAGGTCCTTTCAGCCCCCAATCCGTGAATCACTCGCGGGTACTCCTCGAGGCGACCCGACTCTAGTCACCATATATGTATAGTATATACCTGTGATCACCTCCCGAGTGATCACGGCCCAATAGTATAGCAAGGCAGACTGACAAGAATGTAGGGCTAATGATGATAAACTAGCATCCTATACTAAGCATTTAGGATTGCGGGTAAGGTATCAATGACTGTAGCAACAATGACAGGCTATGCATCAGAATAGGATTAATGGAAAGCAGTAACATGCTACACTACTCTAATGCAAGCAGTATAGAGGAGAATAGGCGATATCTGGTGATCAAGGGGGGGGGGGGCTTTCCTGGTTGCTCTGGCAAGAAGGAGGGGTCGTCAACTCCGTAGTCGAACTGGGCAGCAGCAGCGTCGGTCTCGTGGTCTACCGGAGAGAAGAGGGGGAATAAACAATGAATACAATGCAAACAAATGCACATCGATGCATGACATGACAAGTAACGATGCTAGGTGTGCCCAATCGTGGTAGTAGGTGATACCGACGAAGGGGGAAAACATCCGGGAAAGTATTCTCGGTGTTTCGCGTCTTCGGGCAGAGGTACCGGAGGGGAAAGTTGTGTGTTAGGTATGCTAGGGGTGTGTGGTGGACGAACGGGCTGCGTACCTGGATTCGTCTCGTTGTTCTGAGCAACTTTCATGTAGAAAGTATTTTCATCCGAGATACGGATTAAAAGATATAATTTTCTAAAGATTTAAATCATTTTCTGATTTTAATTATTTATTTAAATCCAACATTATCCAAAACAGGGAATGATGATGCAGGCATGACATTAGAGTGATGTCAGCAGGTCAACTGGTCGGTTGACCAGTCAAACCAGACAGGTGGGTCCAGTGGGTCCCACATGTCATTGTCAGGGGCATTAACAGAGTTTTGAAATTAACTAAATGGGTTAATTAGCAGGTAGGGCCTAGTAGTCAGAGAGAAATTAGGCTTTAATTAATTAACTTAATTAATTAGCAGTTTATCTATTGGTTTTTATTTGTTTTATGGGATGGGGCCCGCATGTCAGTGGCAGTAGCTGCCACATCAGCATAGTTGACCTTGGTCAACGTGGCCAGCTGGGGCCCTCAGGCCCACAGGCAGTGACCCAGGGGTGGACCCCCGGGGTGCCAGCTCAGCGGAGCCGCCGGAGTAGCTCCTGCGAGCTCGCACACAGCGACCGAAGGCCGGCGTGCATCGGGATTCGCCTACGGGGCACCAAATCGAGCGCGGCCCGGCGCGTTAGAACGGCAAGACGACGACGCATCGATTGGTGGTGGTCGGGCAAGCTGCGGTAGCCGGAGGAGGGCACATCGAGCTCATCGGCGGTGAGGTCTTTCGGGCGAGGAACGGCAACGGTGAGGCGGCGCGCTACGGGGCAAACAGAAGGGCGGGGCGAAGCCTTCGCGCGTGCGCGAGCACAACGGCACGAGCCCGGGACCAAAGGGTCACCGGACGGCTGTCGGCGACGAGCGCGGGCGGCGACGCATACGGGAGCTCGATGGAAACAGAGCTACATCGAGCTAGCGGGCAAATGGAGAGGCTGGGGAGGATCTATGGGGCGTGGTGAGCGTAACCGACGCGGGCCCGTGACCATTTGGTCACCGGAGACTCGTCAGCGACGGGTTCCGCGGCGGGGCGCTCGGGTGCTTCGGCGGCAGCTAGCTAGGGCGCCAGAGAGAGAGAGGAGGGAGCAGGGGCTCACCGAGCGGCGCACACGATGGCCCTTGGGGGTTTAGTAGCTGCAGGGGCGCGATCGGAGTTGGTGAAGAACGGCGGCGGAGCTTGTCGGAGCAGAGGAGGAAGATGGCGGCATCGGGACGTTGCGGTGGCTCCGGTCTCCAACGGGTTGCACCAGTCGAAGCAGCGGACGACGGCGACCCTTGGAGACACCGTGTGGCGGCGAGGTGGGCACGGTGGCCGTGGCTAGGCCGGACCCATGGCGGCGGTGGCGCTCGGTTACGGAGGGGAACGAGGGGGAGCGCGGTGGATCTGAGGGGAGGGCGCAGGAACCGAGGGAAGAGTGGGGGCGAGTGGGAGGAGGGACCAAGGAGGCGGGGGGCCGTGGCGTCCTTATCCTCCTCGACGCCGGCGAGCGG